>NC_135360.1:19727500-20338750 GCF_051622035.1 Arctopsyche grandis
TACATGCGTACACTTTTTCACGACGATCGGATCGACCTGATTGCTACAGAAATTATCGCCGTGAGTTTTCGCCTTGTTGCAACGAGGTTTTGTATGATTTTAGCAATGTTTTAGATATTACCTATATATGTATGTATGCATATGTATGTATGTATCTTTATTGGCTGGATGTTCTTGACACGAACGACTTGAGAGACTAAAGAAAGTGTAAGAGGATTTTAGTATAGGAAGATTATTAAAGTAGTCGTCCGTCAATGTTCTATAACTTTGTGTTAATTATAACTTTAATAATATAAATGCATATTAAATCATTATGAAAAACTGTAAAGCTGGTATTTAAAGCAGTATCTTCGAAAACATTAGCTGAAGTTCTGTGAACGTGTGAACATTCGACCTCGAGTTTTTTACTGATTTAAACTCAGAATCGGTCACTGATCACATTTTCATGGTTTATATGTAGTATGTGTCTGTGTATTTTAGAGATAGTAGTGCGAATACCGTTAAAATCACGTCATCGCCACACGATATATAAAATATATTCATAAACTCTGTAGATTTTTAATATACATATAATATGTAGATTTTTTTCAACTTTATTAGTTTTAAAAACTATTCATACATAGATGTCGTTGTAAATAAAACGAAATTAATTTAGCTTCACTTAAGGTGTCGTGAATATATATGTAGCTATGGTTTGGCGCGCGGCGATATCGAACCCAGCTCAAGCGCCCACCGGTGATCGCACGGCGATGTACTGGAAAATTCTGAAAGTGAAATGAAATGTTAACCGTTACGCTGTAATTTTTTTTTTGTAATGCGTTTTATAAGAAAATTTTAAATGTTTTTTTTTTATTATTTTAATTTTTGGTCGAAAAGTTCATCTTTGTAGTAAATTAAATTTTTTTAAGATATCATATAATAAATTACATGAATCATTTTTTTTCGATATAATAATAAAGGGGAATAAATATTGTAAGTATATCATTGTAAAAAACAGGGCTGTAGAGTCAGAGTCGGAGTCATTTTTAATTCAAATGATCAATATCTCCGTCATTTCTTCAAATATGGTAATCACCGTTTTCGATCATTGTCAATCCTATGTCAATACAAGGATAAAATATCACCGAAAACATTTCAGCGGATCGTGACGATATAGACTAGACGTGCTAATGTATTTTTTTGTATGTGCAAAGCTATTAAAAAAAAAAAAATACGTACCGCGTACCTTTCTGTGTGTCCGCACCTTGAAATTGTAAACTCTTTCTGTTTTTCAAATGAATCTGCTCATTTTTAAAAAAAATGGTTAGAATTTGGAAAATGTAAATATGTATGTACGTAAAATTGAATCAAAATCCACTTTTTGGAATTCTTTTCCATCATCTACGATGGAAAATCGAGTGTTTGCCGGAGTACCTTGTGAATAAAGCGCGAAGTTCATTTTGAAGCATTCTTTCTAACCGAACTTCGACTAGTTGAGTTTCTCAAACTTGACGAATATAAATTTGAAAACACCTAAAGAAATTATTCATAGCAACACCGAACGGAAAATACTTTGGAAAGTTAAAGAGGCATTGGAATCGATTTGAACCGTTTCAAAAAGATAACTCAAACGGAGTTTCATCCGAACATTCGGAGAGTTAACCATTTTTCAAATATTTGCTCAGTCTCAATGTATGTATATATTTATAATATAAACTCTCTGATCACGCTTTGTATTGTTTGAGCATTAAACATACCCATGAACACCATCAAATTGACCACGATACAATAATATTATGTACACATACATACATATATAGTACGTGAGTACTTAGCTCGCCCGTTTTGTTCATGATTTCAATTTGAAAAAATAATAATAACACGGCAATGGAAGGCATCGTGCTACAGAGTGTTCCGGCAAAATAGCTCGATTCAATTATTTGATACGACGCTTTGTGTGAATTGCGCGCACGTGACTAGAAATTTTCAACGCTTTTATAATTAATTTTTATGTGCTTTTTTCTGCAGAGGGGGCTTACGAGGTCGGAGGTCGAGTTTTTGGAGTTTTCACGAGCGGCGTTGATGGAGCCTTCGCGGGCTCGGCTATTTGCTCGTTCGCTAGCGAGTCCATAGATGAGGTTTTCGCGGGAAAATTCGCGGAGTACACCGGAAGTGGAGGGAAGGGGGAGCAGCCGGTGCCGGAAGAGAGCGAGCCACGTCCCCGGCCCGGAAGCTGCGGACACGACACCACGCAGCTACCCGACTCCACTGTCAACTTCATCAGGTACGGTGAATGTAAAATTTTATATACCTATATGTTATACCAAAACAACTCTTTTAATTTTTTAATTTAATAGAAATTTACTGCTTATTGAAATTTAGATATTGTAACGTTACATAGAGAGACGCCCCGTAGACCGGTGACGTCATGGTGACGCCGACCAATGGTGGAGTCGGGCGTTGCGGCCAATGGCTGCACCCGACTCCTTGACCAATGACTATACATGTTTACGTGTCATAACGTGTATGCGCTGAGCGCTGAATATTTATAAGTATGGTGCGCTCTCGAACGGTGGCATTCGGATCCTGACCTCCACCGGATGAGCTGCAATAAAGACTTGGAACCTGCCTGCGTGTTTTCTTGTACCTCGACCTGACTCCACTTACCTCTGAATACTCTTCACTGGTGTCAGAAGTGGGATCTACATGGTTGGGACAAGGAGCCACAAAGGTGCGGATTCGAGGTCTTCATCGCTGCCGGAAGAAATGGAGTCAGGTCGAGGTACAAGAAAACACGCAGGCAGGTTCCAAGTCTTTATTGCTGCTCGTCCGGTGGAGGTCAGGATCCGAATGCCACCGTTCGAGAGCGCACCATACTTATAAATATTCAGCGCTCAGCGCATACACGTTATGACACGTAAACATGTATAGTCATTGGTCAAAGAGTCGGGTGCAGCCATTGGCCGCAACGCCCGACTCCACCATTGGTCGGCGTCACCATGACGTCACCGGTCTACGGGGCGTCTCTTTATGTAACGTTACAATATATTTAAATATATAACAAAATCCAAACAGTATGTGTTTTCAGTAATCAAATCAAAATATCATTATTTATTTATTAATTTTTACAATGTTGCTATGGCGACACTATAGAGTAGTTTCAAGTCGTCAGTATGATTAAAAAATAAATAGAAAAATTATATGAGCCATTATATTTGAAATTGGCATTAGTCCACTTCTCTTCATTTCGAGAAATATTTCACTCATATATGAGTGAAATAAATATTATAATATACTACTGTTTTTACCCGGCTTCGCTCGGTATTTGTAATATAAACCGCTTAAACATGGCCAATCTAATAGTAAACATTTTATTAAATTTATTTGAATAGTTTTATTTTATTTAAATTTATTTGAATATTCATTTGTTCGATGACGTCACGGATTTACGAACCAACAATACTTACAAACTTAC
The DNA here is from genome assembly GCF_051622035.1 of Arctopsyche grandis. NCBI lineage: Eukaryota > Metazoa > Arthropoda > Insecta > Trichoptera > Hydropsychidae > Arctopsyche > Arctopsyche grandis. The sequence goes on from NC_135360.1 coordinate 19,730,955, forward strand.
GAAGTCTCTTTCGAAATTATATCTTAAGAATATAATGTTTTGCGCTTAACAATATTTAAAATACGGGTGTACCTCATTCTTCTCGTTTCCATTGCGGAATGATTCATACTTTTCAATCACATATCATATGAACGTGATTTAAGATCGGAAGGCATTTTTGTAATTCTTCGTTGGACCCTTTCTAAACATACAACATCTCGATATGTATATGTACATACATACATATACTTATCCATATGTTCATGGTAATAATTATGATAAATTTTCAAATCATTTATGATCTGATAGGGTAAATATAAAATTAATCAAAATATAAGTTTTCAAAATGATGTATTCAATTATATTTTAAATGTATAATATAATAAATATATACATACTTATATGTGTATAATAATATATGTATATGCATCATTATTATTCATACTAGTATAAAACACAAATGTTCTTTTAATGGACAAACAAAAAGAGAACGTTTTAAATTAAGATTTGCAAATTTTTCATACTATAATACATAAATATAATTTATTCAAAGTACGTTTTCTAATATACGAACATAATATAGTAAATACCGCATATGAAATTTACACAAATTACAAATTTCTTATACGTACATACAAATTTATAATACTTATTTTATTTATTTTTTAGCATAACGTTGAATAACATTTTTACTTTATATATATACATATGTATATAGGTATACTCCTGTCTTCAAATATTGTATTATTGCAAGTCTAAATTAACTAATAGGATTAGCCAATATTATTAGTCTCGTTGGCTGGACAGATGTCGTTGTCGGATGTTCTCTTGTATCCCGAGCTGGCCGCAGATGGATTCGCCTCTACTGTAGAATCTGCATTGTAAATCGGCTTATAGACATTCTGAGAATGACACAACGCTAATTAAATACCGTTGATGGTGTTTAATTAGAACGCTCTTGATGTTGGAAAAGGAAATTGCGTCGATAGGCCGTTTACATGGAATCTCTCGCCAAACGTAATGTGCTATGTTGAAAAATTACCGGAAACGGATAGCGACGACATTTGTGCGAAAATGCGGAAAGCGTATGAAAATGACAGTCTTGAAAAAATAAAACCGCTTTCTCCATTTTGCAGCGAGCGTTGAAAATTCCGCTCGGCTTCCACATTTATTTTTTTATTTTATTTAAATAAATTATTATTTTTAAAGTTTGGAATTAAAGTATATAAAGTATTGCAATATGTAATTTTTCTGTATTAAAAGAAAATCTTTTACAATATTTGAGTCATTAAAAATTATTTATTATATAATAATTAGGCCGATGAGAATATTCCGAGCCGCTTAGTTTCGCATTCTACTAATACGCCTGAATTTATTACCATACTGTAATATTACTGTAGTAAATAATTTCCAACAACACATATACATATGTATGTATGTACGTTTATATAAAGGTTCGTTTATACCAGCACAGCTCATGCAGGCAACTAACAACAGTATCATAAATATTCTTTAGTACATTCTATAGACACATTCATATGTTCTGTAATGTGTATGTAGCGTATACGTAACAGGAGCAACCGACACGATCTATTCATATTATACAGCAGTACATCTCACCGAAACGTATTAAGCAGAATCAGTTTTATTCGGCCATTGTGGAAATATTCACGCATGACGTGACATCGTAGTGGCGAATTCAGGCAGCCGTACTAACGAAAGTGCTATCATGTGCATATGAATATTTTCAGAAACGTCATATCGTGACAATATCGACTCGACGATACGACGCAAGCAATGTTGCGCAATATTGCGCAATATTGTCGCACTCTGATATATGTATGTATGAACATATATGTAAGCCGATTTTGTCTTGTACTCACCTAAAAAAAGCATGAACGTTCCGAAAACGGGCCGTGCTGTATAGTACGAATAGAAGTAGTTTTTTCCGTGTGGTGTTGTGTTGAGCTATTGACGTGCAGTGCTGGAAAATATAAACATACCTTTACACACATGTCATCATCATCATCATCTACAGCCACTCACCATATATTTATGGATGAAGGCGTCTCCAACACGCTTCCACTCGTCTCTGTTTGGTGCAATTCTCATCCATATCACATTTTCCTAATATCATCTACCCATCTCCCCTGCGGTCTTTCTTTTACCCTTTTGCGTTTTCTCGGGTACCATTCTAGTACTTCTTTTGCCCACCTTTCGTCCATTCTTCTAACCACGTGGCCCCCCCAATACCATTTAAATCTCTTCGCTCTTTCCACTGTGTCCACTACTACTTTTATCATACTATCCTATCTTTCCTCGTTATTCCGAGCATACAGCGTTCCTTACTTCTTTGAGTGCATTGTACTTTGTGTAGCATCTTGGCGTTCAGTGTCCAAGTTTAACATCTACGTATACGTCATCACTGGCAAAACGCATTGATCGAAGATCTTTTTCTTCAGGCAGAGTGGCAATTTTTTTTATTTAAAAACAAAATTTATTCGTCTAAATGTACTCCACCCTAATTTCTGACGTATCTTTATCTCTTCATCTTTAATATCGAACATATCAATTATTTTACCTAAATATAAAAATATTTTTACTTCTTCTACTGGTTTGTCATCTAATGAGATCAGGCATGCAATAACTATTGAACATTAGTTTGGTCTTATCTATGTATGTTAATTATTTAATCCTACTTTCCTAATTTCTCTGTCCAGCTGTGTTAGTCTAAAGTAAAACAATAATAGCTCGTTTTGACGCCTTGGGTGTTCTTTATTTGTTTCGAATTAGTAAATGATTAAATTAATTAGATTTTCACAATAATATGCACTTAAGCCTACTGGTTTAGCTGTTGCGAAAAATTGATTCTGAATTCATCAATCGTCCTTACTATGTAGTTAACGGAAAATATTACAAAAGAGTTGATTTCACCGGTTCGGTGATTACATCCCAAATGTGAATCGCTACTGGGATACGCCGATACGATACGATTTCGCCGCTACGAAAATCGGTGGCGCGAGTGTCCTGTCGCACGAAAATTCGTCGTATAAAAAACCAAAACTGCCCAAATCTCGTATAAAAAAGCATTTTCGAGCTATATGTGGGCAATTTTCCTGTGCGACGAACTTTCGTGTGACAGGAGACCGCACGAGCGATTTTCGTAGCGGCAGTTATCCGTATATAACTGCCGTTATATGGTAGCGATTCACAATTGGGATGCAACCCATTTACTAATTTCAAGTTACTTACATATGTAGGTGTTCTAAAAATACTTTGGAAACTTCTTCGTCTACTTTAAAATTTAAGGTAGATGAAGGCAGGAAAACAATCAAAATTATTTGATTCAACTGATGAAATCCAATATCGTAATTTTTTATTTAAACATGCAATTTTATCTCTTATTTTAAAAATTGTGATTCATTTTCCATGTAATCTTTTTTAATAATTGTAATACTTATTTCACATTTTTTATTGCCGTACCCAATTTCTATTCAAAATCTCAGCCTATACTTAAATACATATACAGATAGTTGACGTCATAAACACCAGTGGAGATTGATTATCACTCACCTTTCAATATGAAATACTTAGAAGATTTTCAAATGTGTTGAAGCATATAAAAATTTTCGAGGAACACCTATTCAGGTCCCGTGGAACACCAGTGTTCCGCGGAACATAGTTCGGAAACCCTGATGTAATGAAATGCTATCAGGCATGCAATAACTATTGAATATTAGTTTGGTCTTATCTACATTAATTTTGAACTACACACATGTATAAAATTATAAAATAGAATAAATATTATAACTTTGAAATGTTATTATTTTTATTTTGTATTGTTTCATTCAATATCGTTTCGTTCGCTTAATTAATCGGACATTTGGGATTGTATACGATCGAGAGTTAATTAAAAGGTACAAAGAGAGCTCGTGGCGTTATTGTTTAATTAGATTCTGTGTCCATGTGTGATTGTGTGAGCTCGTGTTAACCTTAATTTGATATTACTTTAACGGTGAATAAATCCGACATGTTATTATACGCGTTTATTTTTGTTTGAATACAGTTATTTTACACTGTACCTATCGTGCGCATACATATGTACCTACATTATGTATTTTAAAATTTCCACCGTTTTCGTTATCAGATTGAAACGAGCGCAAACTTTTAGCAAATCCTAATTAAGGCAACGAATGCACCAGAAATTGCTTTTTGCTGTGAGCAATGTACATAATTTGTAACAACAGATCGTTGTTCCGATCGTCACATACATACGCCCATTCCGAGTATTTGCCTATATGTGATTACGTACGTATATAAATGCACATGTATGTACGTACATATGTAGTATTTCGTACGAAGAGATTTTCGCAAAATAATAACACAATGCTATCATATGATTCGTTATATTTGAAAGGGGTGGAAGTCCAATTTTTAGTTCCAAAAAGACTTTTTATGTTTGATTTAATTCACAAATTGTTATCACGTATGACAGGCCACCAGTATTTTTAAGTATTGTTAAGTGCAAAACATTATATTTAACTAGTGCTGTGCCCGTTGAAATTTCAACGGATGAAAAAAAGAATCTGGATCCGGAACTGAAATAGGTATCGGAAATCGGAACAGATAAAGGAATCCGGATCCGGAACTGAAGAAGTAATTTGAATCTGGAGCTGAAAAAGGAATCCAGCTCCTGAACTGAAAAAGAAATCCGGAACTGGAACCGAAAAAGGAAATGCGTATCTGGAACTAAAAAAAATAATTGGAATCCGGAGCTAAAAAAGGAATTCGGAACTGGAATTGAAAAAGGAAACAAAATCAGTACTGAAATCGGAATCAAAATCGATATAATATATTTTTAAAATCTCCATACATATCGAAATTGAAATCGATATCGCACTTGCTCATACGATATTGTGCTTTATTCGCTCTTGATTTAATTAATGCGTGCGTATATCACAATAGCAAAACGCTGATTGGGTGTCTGCCAATCCATTAACCCATTCGAAATGATGAATGAATGTGTGTATGTGTGTACGCTCCCGCGCAGCGCATCTGACGTCGATATCTATTATTATTATTAAACACTCATATGTTATATCGCGGCATAGCAATAGCGGATGCTTAAAGTGCACCCATTGGTCAAAAGATTTTAGACCACGTGGATCACTTCACTCTGATTGGCTGTGCGCCTTGTTCGCGTGTATTTATTTTATTAAATATCTCTTCGTACAACATATGCTCCTGGTATTCTAAAATTTGTTTTATTGAAATCTCCATACTGGTTGATGCACCCACACATAGATAAATACGTATACATGTATGTACATACAAACATCGCGTCCGTTTGTATATATGTATATATAAAATAATGTTTTGCGAGATATTTCTCGACATGAAGAAAAGTTGACCTATGCCATTTTCAATTATAACGGCTCATACATATGTACGTACATACATATGTACATACAATATGTATTTTCGATGCCATCTGTATGTATTATATTTTAAAGTATTACGATACGCTACCATCTGACTAAATTATGTATTTCATATACATAATATAGATTTGTTTATCTAATCTTCATACCTTTCATGAAGATAACATCACGTAAACATTAATTTTACTTACTCACTGTATTGTTCTTTTAAAATATAATTAATATGTAAAATATGTATATGGAAAATGTACATTTGACGATCTTCAAGAGTTTTCTGTAAATATAATCAATAGCTATAAAATTCTTAATCTCTCAGATAGCATAAATATTTGAATCGTACATACATATGTATGTATGTAAATATGTATGTACATATATGGAATTTTAATAATGACTGGAGAGAGATTCGCTATCAGATGTTAGATTTTTAGAGTCGGAGTTGGAAATGGATATTTTTAAAACTCTAAAACATGATGACATTTTGATCTTGTACTACATATATTACATATATTAAAAAATTCAACCCATTAAACACATTAAACAATTCAATATAATTTTATACTTATTTAATTACCTAGAACTAGGGTTCCAAACTTTTTTCGCTCCATTCCCCTTTTCACAATTGTTCAGAATATAATATCCCTACCTTGTTTTCCTCCAATCCATTTCCCAATCGAGTTTCTAGCAAAATTTTATAACACAATTTAGTCAGCAGCATAACTTGGTGGTTCCGTTAATGATAACCACCGAGAGGTTGCCGGGTTCAATCCCGTGGGTTGGCCTCGATTGAAAAGACTCGAAAAGAAAAGAAAAAGTTTTTCCGAGTATTTATATAGTGATGCTGGCTAGACTTGGATATTTGTGACTCCAAGTCGATCGTTTGCTATCAGTGTTTACCAATTTATCCGATTTCATTGTTGACACGGTTCCTCATCAAATTGACAAAAAATATCCAATCCAACTATATTTCATCACTATTGCAATATTTTTTTCGATTCAAATAAATTAATTAAAAAAACAAATGAATATTTACTATTAAATTCGCCATGTTTAAGCTGTTTATATTAAAAATACTGAGCGAAGCCGGGTAAAACAACTAGCAAATAAACCTATAGCTTTATATACATATGTAAAAGTTTAATACCACAGATGTCGTTCAGAAGCAATCCGAAAAACGCATTATGAAAAAATAAAAAAATAAATTTACACCATTTTGTGTGGTTTCTATTGCTTTCTTATATCTAAAGCAATAATATATTCAATAATATTAGTTCAATAATATTTTCGTTTTTTGCTTGAAATTCCCTGTTGAATCAAGCTTCATTTTTTTATTTGAAAGAATTCCCATGACATCCAAAAAAACGATTTTCCTTGTCCTTGTGTTGTGGATGAACATTTTTGGATGCAAACGCTGCTCTAACTTTACTGGTTTCACAGAATCATTTGACAATACTTTGATACAAATTAAGGCCTTTTTTCTCCATTTATAATGTGTTGTGACTTTTAGCTCAAACGCATTAATTTAAGTTGCGCATTTCAGCAATATTTTACTTCATTGAATCTATTAGCGAAGCGAGAATGTAAATGAGATAGTGTGAGAGGTTTTCATACATATACATACATAACCATCGGCGTGGACTATTGGCTAGCTTATTAGGCTTCCGAGCAGAATGGTCACGGGTTCGAGTCCCACTGCTGGCTAAACTATGGTATGTGACTCCAGATCGATCGTTTATTATCAGATTTTGCCAATTTTTCATTGAAACGGTTCCTGTAAAATTGGCATCTCCTTTCGAATCTCTCTTGCTAATCTCAAGTTATTCAGCATCTTGAGGTTTGTCAATTGGATTACAAAAATTTCTTCATAGATGTCACTGTGGATGTTTATATGAATTCGCATTGTATTAAATGGTTATGTACATTTGTATATTGATTTATTGTACATATTGTATCTGTATAAGCGCACTCGTCGCTTTGGAGCGATCTGTAAAGGCGAGTGTTCATGTTCTAAGAAATAAATATATACATATGTAGTTTATGAGGAAATAAATACGAATTCGAATCAAAGCAATTCACCCACTGGTTCGAAGTCCCTAGTATAGAAGAATTAATTGCGATACATTTTGGAATTGAGTTAATAACATCTCATTGCCATCGTGTTGTCTAAGCTTTAGAATTTCTGCAAGCTTGTTCGAGACTTAAACCCTTTTACGTCTCCTTTTAGACCTACATATGTATATAAATTCAGACAGTAAGTTCTTAGTAAGTGACATTTATTTTAATACTTGTAAGCGACATCAAAAGCTTAATTTTTTACAAATACATATATATATATATATAATAAAAAAAAATGCTGACGGGTTGCGCGAATCACTTTAGACATTAAACATTCAAGCATTACGATTTATTTTGTCAACAGATTACACCCTTTGATGTACGAGACGGTGTTCGCTGAATTCGGAGGTCCTATTTTCGTTCAGAGGGACGCCATTTTCACGGCTCTTGTCGTCGACAAACTCAATTACACGCAAGAGGGACGTTGTTACTTCGTCTACTATTGCGCCACCGGTGAGTGACAGCATCCATTTCATTTTTTCACTTAAAAGCTCGACATTAAAAATTTTACGCATTGCAGGTGAGGGTCTGGTCTACAAGGTGGTCCAGAGCGTGGGAACGACAGCTGCGACCGCTTTCCTCGTCGACGTGTGGAAAATTTTCCCCCTTGGCACGGCTATCGAAGCCATGACTCTGTCTGAAGGATTTAAGAGTGTTTATTTCGCTTCCGATTATGGAGTCAAGCAAATAAAGCTGGATGGCGTATGCAGTCGCCATTACGACAGCTGTGTGAGGTGTTCTAGAGATCCTTACTGCGGCTGGGATGCACAACGCGACGCTTGTAAGCCCTATCAAAAAGGGTGAGTTGATCTAAAGCCTAATTTAATAATTTGATTTTACTTATAGTATAAATATATTTAGTTCAAATTAATAAGTTAGATCTGTAGTATGATATATTCATTATTATTCCAACTCAAGCTGCTTTATTTTTGTTAAATATTTACATTGTAATATCATCATTATCATTTGAATGAATGTTTTATATTAATAAAACTTTCCAACACGCTTTTATTCTGTTATCTTTGTTGCGAACACATACACGTAATTCCAAACATTTTTCTTATTTTTTTCCGTCATATCACTTGTGGTATTTCTTGTAGCATTTTAAACTCTTTTAAGTACCGTTCAAGCTCTCTTGTCCATCTTTTGTCTTATTTTTTAACCACATGACATTGCTATTTCAGACTTTTAACAATATCAGTCACTCAACATATACTGTCCATATACATATGTATGTATTGTCATATTCCAGGAGTAGTTTATCTTTTTGATTGAGATGACGATGATATAGTCAACATTCCAATCAATACTTCTACATTATATTTATTTAATTAAATTTATTTTAAATATAAGGGTGTCGTTTATATTATAATTACTTTAGTATGTATGTATATTCGAAAAACACTTTGACCTTGAAATTAATATTGAACTTGAGAGACGCGTAAAACTGATTATTATTCACTGCACTGACATGGTCTGATGTTCTGACTGAATGGATTCTTATAAATTATTGAATGTCGTACTGCGGTACGGTTTGTATAGCCGATTCGGTGATGTCAATATTTGTCTCATCGTAAATACATATTTTATCTTATTGCATTTTTATGGATTTTTTCCTCATGTATGACTGTGTGAACTTTCAAAATTAGAGTATGGGAATATAAAAGATAAGCGGGATACATGACAGAATGTACATACATATCGATGTGTTTTGTTTCTTTTATTTCCTAGTTATACTGAGTTATGTTTCGTATTTTACTGAGTACATTGGATATTTTGCAATATTTTGGGCGATTTACGTACATATGTGCCGTTATATTTATTTTAAAATACTGGTGGCCTGGAATACGTCTATTCGGGGCTATTCTGAGATTATTCTCAAATATAACTGCTCCATTGCAGATTGTAGACTGACTATATAGAGTGAAGAGATTTAAATAAGTGAGTTACGTAGCAAGAAGAATACTGGACAAAGTAAGTGCTGGAATGGTACCCGAGAGAATGTAAAAGAATGAAAAGAAGGTCGCAAAAAAGATTAAATTATAAAAATACTGGTGGCATGTTTTACGTTTATTTCGCTTTTCTGAGATTCTGGACATATCGAATTCAAATAAGTGAAAACAATTTGTGAATTAAGTCAAACAGAGATAGTGTTTTTGGAACTGGAAATTGGCCTTTCGCAACTTTCAAGTATAACGGCTCATATATCGAAATTTCCTACCCATACGCTAAAACCTTCTTATTCAGGCAAAGTAGCATTTTTTATTTAAAAAAAATCATTTAAATTCATTCCTCTTCTTATTTTCAATTGAATGTATTCAATAAAATACATATATACAAATATATTTATTGAAATTTGAGGGTTTGAATAAACATAAATATATACATATGTACATATATTAGCTTTGTCCATCAACTACTTTAATCCGAAAGTATCCATTTTACGCAACATTTGCATATCGATGTTTTTTTTTTGATAAGCTGCATGGTTTTTGTCCGTCGATTTTGACGAACGTTGCCAAAAATCCACGCTTGAAGTATTATAGTAAAACACCTGAATGTGTGCGGGGTTCGAATTGCGAATTTTATAGTTTTTCGTTCGGTGGTTTTCGCATGTGCAACGTTATTCGATACGACCCAACGTTGGCAAGTATCCAGGATTTTCCGTTATGAAAACTGCAATAGGAGGGCTATGTTTGGAAATATTTCCGATTTTTAACGAAGAAGATTCAATACTAACAATTTTGATAATAAAAAAATACCAACGAGGGTAAAAATCTATGTCTACTTTATTTCATCAAATCAATCGAGGGAAAATTGAAAAGTTCTACGTGGAGGATGCACACGTGTGTCGCGAACCTTTTTTTATTTTATTTTTATTGGAATGATTTATCATTGGTTATATACATTGGAAGCAATAACGTTCGATTTTATTGGTGGACTCGTGCGCAATATAAGCGACGTTACCGATCGGAATTGATTCAAAGATATGTTCACTATATACGAAATTTTGTCTCTTCCTTCCATGTACATACATATAAGTATGTATACATATTTTAAGACGGTCCGTATTATGTTCGGCTTAATGGTGTGAAACGTAATGCGTAAAATTACATTTTTTATATAGAAATATCTTTCGCGAAAAAGACGTTATTACTTTTGTATTAATATATTACGGTTTTTTCTTTGTTAGACTCTTTCAGGACGTCGAAAATATGAGTACGAGAGGATGCGACGATTTCATCCATCCCAAAGAAGTGTCGGCAACATATGGTCAGAGTGTTTTTTTGAGCAGCTATTTCGACCTTCCCGAAGTGGTTGAGTCGTCCAAGTTCACTTGGTCAAAGCGAAACAAGGACACAGGGAAAATTCAACTTATATTAAGGTCAGATATATAATATATTATATAATGTGAAGTTTGTATATATTCAAATAAAATAATTTATCATTTTATATATGTAGTATAACAGTAGGAACGTTCACAATAGTCATGGAGCTCATTAGTAGGAAGAAATATTACATTTTTATGTTCAAGGAGTAGTTTCTTGAATTTTTTTTGGGTTTAAATTTTTGCTACTTGTGGTCTCGAAAGTTTTAAGTTGTATAGTTTTGAGCAACGGGAGGTCGTTTTCTGCGCATTACAGGAAATTGTCTCAAATATTTATTATGAAACTTTACTTTGTTTTCGTGAAATTTCCGCCGCACAGGAAAAACTGAAAATGTTCAACCATATAATGCTGCTTTTGTTTGGTATATTTTATGTGTACGTTTAGCTTACTGTATTCGCGATACGGATAATCTTCTCGGTGCAAGATAGACGAGTGGAAATTTATCAAAAGCTTCATTACTGATAAAATTTCATGATAAATAATAAAAAAGGCACAATTTTACGGCGTAGGGGAAAAATGATCGTGGTAGCTTTTTTCAGGACGGACGTTTCTCTTTATCATTATTTCAAATGAGGCAAATATCAATAGGTAGATGCGGAGGGAGGGAAACTTTGAGCGACTTTCTCTCATTCGAAAGACAAGGGAAAAAATTGGATAATTTAGTATTCGAAGCATGAACGTCGGTCTCGTAAAATTGGTAATGAACCCATTGTTTTAATTTACTTTAAAGGTCTTTTTTTATGTGCTTTGACGTAGCCGTTACTTTTTTGCGCGACCGAAACGGCCGAGTGGGATTCTTGAAAAATAGGAAACGAGGAGAAATTTTCGGGAGCGCGTTTTCTTCAGTTTTTCTCCGGGGGCAATAAGGGGAGACGTATATTTTCCGTACGAATTTCCTTTACGCTCGTGGAAAACTATTTTTCACATTAGGAGAGAGGTGGAAACGAAGGGATTATAATTGAATGAATCCGTACGCAACGTACGGAACCGGCTGAAACAAAACGGTGGATAAGCTTTCAGGGGGCTATGCGAATTTTTTCTTTTGTGTTTCGTGTGCGAATTTATTTATTTATTTCGTGTTTCTTTTATTGTTCGTAAATTATTGTATATTTTCAGGTCTGACAGATTCCTATTCACCGCCAGTCACGGACTCGTCATACTCGGCTTAGGTTTGAGGGACGCTGGTTTGTTCGAGTGCCGACAAGGGAACAGAATAGTCGCCCTTTACAACTTGACAATAGATTATGACAGGTGAGCCGTCGAACAACATTTGCGTTTCGCACACAAAAGATTTGTCGTTCTGTCGAATCCTATATTCCATACCGAATAGGCCTCCTTCAAAAGGTTGACTGTGTAATTTAATATATTTATTACATCGTATTTTTTAATGCCACAATTTCCACCTTGTTTATTATTAGCTATATGAAAAGGTAAACTCTAAAAAATATTATTACATAATTTAAATTGTCTGTGTAATGTATGTACATACATCCAGCTGTATATCTCGGTTGCGTTATTATATACATATGTATATAGGTTGCGTTAACACTAACCACCGATAGGTATCGAATTCAAGCCCTAGTTTGACCTCGATTGAAAATAATTTATTCGCAAATGTTTCTGTAGTACTGATAGATAGATTTGTATATTTATTAGCAGGTAGAATTGAAAATGATTAAGGGTGAAAACACACTAAATGGTAAGTGGTACTTGTTTTTTTATCGATACTTTTAAAAATGCGTAAAAAGGCAGCACCCCTAGCCCATACACAGTCCCAAATCACCCCCTGGAGTGTTTTCGGTGATATTTTATCCTTGTATTTATCCTTGCTTGACTGTGATTGATAACGGTGAATCCCATATCTGAAGAAATGTAGGAGAAATGCATTCTGCACGTGCAACTACACACGAATTCGATTTGGGAAAAATTGAGATTGAGCCAAAGACATGACGTTCTGTACCACTCAGTGTGTTTTCGCCCCTAGACTACAATCAACAAATATGCAGTTTCCTTTCAATATTCTTAGCTTGCGAGCTTAGTAAACCAATCTACCTTATATTTGTCACCACTATTTGAATATAGTTTCAAAATATATTTTTATTATTTTTACATAGATACATACTCCTAGACAATTGATTACAAACATTGCAGCATTTTTATTACACAAATCACTATATTTCGAGAGGCTGAAGAGCACAATTAATTAATTAATTAATTAATCCATTGAGACATCTATGGATTTAGACCTGTACATAAATTTTAACACATTGTACATAAATAAAATTCAGATATTTGTGACAGCAGGTAGGATGATTTTTTCCAATTTTGAGGAACCGTTTCAACAATGAAAATCAGATAAATTGGCAAACTCTGATAAGAAACGATCGACTTGGAGTCACAAATATCCAAGTCTAACTAGCAGTATTAAAGATTAACACGGTATCGAACCCAGTAATCTCTCGGTGCTAAACATAAACGCAACCACCGAACCATACTGCTGGCTACATGTACAAGTTTACCATGTGTGTTGCTTAGGGCAACTGTAATGGCATCATTCTATAAATTATAATTTTATATAATAAAAAAATATAATATGTATGAATGTATGTATTTCAACTGATAAATCATCTTGCGTTGGTTTACTTCGGGGAAGGTTAATGCGGTATTATACGGCATACATGCTCATTTATAAATTTCGCAAAGAATGTAAAGGTTTGAAGGGGATAGAATGAAATTTAACATCGGGATTTAATAATGTAGGGCGGGTCTTAAGTATTAACGCAAATGTTTATTTTTCTGGCGTGACCCGCGTAAAAAGGGTACGTATTTTCGCTTTTCCTAAAATACAATATATGAGGGGAAAATGTCAAAGTCAGATATATATATGTAATATGTATATAATATATGCGGAGTGGGATTTTCCAGAGTGCTATTGAATTTTACAACAATTTCAAAGAACGCTAATTTGGAAAAGTCAAACGAGAATAGAATTTCCGCGATGGGGACGGTTAGGATATCGGCATGTCTATGTATGTATGTACCTATCGGTGAATGACGGCGAAAAATTTTAATTGCCTTCAAAATCTCCGATTTTCCCTCGGCTATCGGTAGGAAAAGTCGCCGGACGCGACTCTCCTCCCTCCCGGAGCGGTTTTCTTTGAATAATTCATTCCAGAGTAAATGAGAAACTTCTTGAATCATTTAAACAATCCGAAAAACCGATCGGTTGCCGAAGTTTGCGATAGTCGTTCGGAAAACTCGTTCCTAACATTTTAGATTGAAAAGTGAATCGCTATTATTTATAATTTATGGATTTATATACACATATAATAAATACATTTTGTGCTAAATAACGTTAATAGATGATGATGTTCCATGTACGTACATACGTAGTAACAATAGATTTGTTTGGGAAATAAAAATTTTGTGACCATGCAAAAATTTGACCTAGAGATTTTGACTGATTCGAACCCGAAATCGATCGCTAATTAGTATGTTTTTTCTGTTTATTTTGGAGATAACTTAGATTTTAAAACCGTTTATCCTTATCCCACTGAAACATATGTAGTATCAGTTATTAAAATGCTTATCATTACGACGTAAAAAGTTGACCGGAAGTGGCACCTCTCCTAATAAGCGACCTCTTTTTTATTTTGTAGTTATCATGTTAAATTTTTTATGATTATTTTAAAAACTAATATTATTTCTTTCTAAGAGCTATTAATCAGTTGTGAATACTTTATTTATTTAATTATTTTTATACAGATACAAACCAATTTTTATTAACACGACATCTATGCTCAACATTGTACATAAGTATTATCCGAGGCCAGAAACATCGATCATCAAACATTACAATCATCATAGAGACATCTATGGACAATTTTTTGCAGAATTTTAAATATCAACAAACTATGAGTTGCTGAGAACTCAAATTTTGCGAGAAATAGTACGAAATTCTAATGAAATCCGATAAATTGGTAAATTCTGAAATGGAACGATCGACCTTGGAGTCTCATATCCAAGTTCTGACCATCAACAAAGCCAGGGATTGAACCCGTGACCACCCCATCGAAAGCATTACGTGCAAACCACTGATATGCATTGCTGGTTAACGCAATCTTGTTTAACTGAATTTTTAGGTAACTAATAAACTTTGGGAACATTTCCGTATCAAAATATAAGCCTTTTTTAATTCTAAAATTGATGAATAGTTCGATCAAGCAAAAGTCGAGTTAATTCAGGGCACGACAATACTATTGGCATCGCAAAGAGTAGCCAATCACAGGAAGGAACGGGTCGACCGAGCCTCCTTTCCGACCTAGCGGTTTCCGTCCTGTCGAGAATTCAGACTTTTACCTAATACTTACCTATATAATACTTCTGTACAAAATGGGTGTATATCTGTATAAATTAATTAATAATAATTCTTATTCTGTATGCCACACTCGTCGCTTTGTGAGCTATCTATTATAACAAGTGTGCATGATTGATTCAAATAAAATTAAAATATAAAATCATATATGTTTATAATAGAATTAATTTAAAAGAACATCGTCAAAAATTTATCAAATTATCTAGGTATTTTTTTTTAAATTTAATATTCGGCATTATATTTTACATCATTGTGAACTTTTTGCTTAATTAATTTGCTTAGTGATTTTTTTTATATAAATTATTAGCGGATAATTTTATAAAATAAATTTATTTTTGAGTAAATAACATTCCATACAAAATTTGATAACAGCTCATTGTTTTCTTTTCTTTATGTTATATAAATATTTTCCCTCTTGTTAATAATACTCAAGTAGCAGTGTAGAGCTGTTATGAAAAGGTATAAAGTAAGATTTTTCGGGAATGTAAGCTGAATTAATATTTCCGTGAAAAATAATAAAAGAAACGTCGGGACGTTCAAGTATAATAATATACACAGTATTTTATTTTGCATACGAAATTAGCTCTTTTTGTCAGCGTAAAATAATATGTTACAATTATGTAAATCTTCGGAAAATACGAGGAAAACTTGGTTGTTTATTTATTTTGCGTCGCTTAGCCGTTTCTCAAACATTTATAAGGACGAAACGTGCTCAAAATATTTTTGATTAATTGTCAACGATGGGTTATAAGCGTAGACTTTTTCAATACAATAAATAACGAGTCGATAGTGTGAATAAAAGGCGGAACAACACAAAAGGGGCAAAAGTGGACGAGAGAGCAACGTTTTTAATTAAAACAGCAAAATTGGAATTATTTTTTCACAGCCTTGTAAAATTGTTTATTCAAAGTACTTTTTGGCAGTTGATTAGTCTGAAAAGTAAATAAAAGCGTCCAGCGTTTTCACTTAAACTTTCACGCCTTCTGAAAAGAAAATATTTGAACACGAACCCGAGTATAAAACACCTTCCTGCCGCCACCCCCTTCGCGTAATTGGCCTCTCAAGAAATTAATAAGGACTTTAAGGAGTGGAATGATGCGGAATTTTTGTTTGTAGATGCTCCCAGCCGTTGCAGAACGGATCATATCATAGGATATATCTGGATTGGTGCAGACAATTTTTGAAGCACAAAGTCGCCATGAAATTGTGGCAATCCAAAAGGAAAGAAGTAAGTGTTTAGCTTTATATTCAATACATAATATCCTAAGCCGTTTCAATTTTATTTTAAACATTTCAGCAATGCAAAGCTACCGAACAAAACTGGAACGACAGGAGTTCAAACGAAGTGTTACCTTTATACTGATAATAATTAATTAAAATTGAAGTTTTAACCGCAAAAGTATTAATATAATAAATTTCTTGTTTTTAATAAAATCGTTTTATTTAAATTTTTTGCATTCATAAACTCCTGCATTGTTATCGAATATAATTTTTTTACCATATAAAGATTTTGAAAGTGTCACGTATTCTTGGGCCGCATGCTTTCTTTACAACATTTTAATTACGTGACTTTTCACTTTTCTACCCAATACCTTTCATATCTAATCTAATCTAATATATAATTTCGAAAGAGACTTTGTATGTATGTATTGTTGGTTCGTAAATCCGTGACGTCATCGATTTATTACTTTATCTATGTTCGTAGTTTTTTTTTCGATTCATATGCGCCGATTCGATTTTTTTCGATTAAAGGATTCGAAGTCCCCGGGGGTGAAGGCGCCAAGGGCGCAGGTGCCGCTGAGGGCGAAGGCTCCAGGGGCGCAAGCACCGGATTCTGGTATACATATAATTTCGAAAGAGACAGTATATATGTATGTTTGTTTGTTCGTGACAGTCAATTAAATAAATAAAAAAATGAGTATTCAAATAAATAAATCTTTCTGTCAGGCGACGACATTCTGATGCTATATTCTTCTTTAAGCTCATAAATGGTTTCCTTGATTGTTCTGATTTACTGAATAAGGTTAATTTCAGAATCCCAGTTCGATACTCTAGACGCGTTGCACTCTTTTCACTTGATTCTTTAAATACTAATTCCCAAAAATATTTTTATCTGCAGCGCGTTTATCGTATGTTTAACGGAGAGCTGAATGAGGTTGATCTGTTTGGTATTTCCCTACATCAATTCAGGTCTAACATCAAGAGAATCTTGACCGATTGATTCATTTTTTCTTCTATTCTATTTTTCCAATATTTCCATTATTTTTATACTTTAGTTTAGTTATGTAATGTGCTATTTAATCATATTATAGCTTTCATTCTTTTCCTTTTCATTTGTTTATTTTGTATTTACCTTTTTCATTTGTTTTTTATATTTGTAAATTTCAATTTCTTCTTATATTCTATCTTATAACCTTTTCCAAATATTTTAATACTATAGTTTAATTATGCAATGTACTACATATTTTGTCATGCCTTTATTCTTTACTTTTTAATTTGTTTTCCTTATATTTATCTTTTTCATTTTTGTAAAAATCTATTATTGGACTCGGATGTTACATATATTATTTATTTACTTTTTGTTTTTTTTATACCTATCTCTGTACATCCTGTCTGTTGATTTTTCAATTAATAGAATAAAAATAAAAAATAAAAATAAATGTATATAAAATAAAACTATTCAAATAAATTAAATAAAATGTTTACTATTACATTAGTCATGTTTAAGCGGTTTATATTACAAATACCGAGCGAAGCCGGGTAATACAGCTAGTTAATATATAATTTCGAAAGAGACTTTGTATGTAAGGTTTAATTTAAGTTTGTATGTAAAGTTTGGGTAGCAAAATCCGTGACATTATCGAAAAAAAATTTTTCGATTTCGATACCGATTTCAATTCCAATTTCCATTTTGATTCGGATTTCAGTTCCGGATCCCGATTCCTTTTTAATTTCCAGATTCGGAATCCTTTTTCAGTTCCAGTTCCGGATTCCTTTTTCAGTTCCGGATCCGGTTTCTTTTTTCAGTCCTGGATCAGGATTATTTTTTTAGTTCCAGTTCCCTTATAATACATATATTATAAAACCATTCATTGTGTGTCTAATTTATTTCTGAGTGGCTGTCGCTAATGTTTATTTTCGATTCATAAAAGTAATAAAAAAACGAATGAAGTACTAGTATTAGATTAGCCAAGTTTAAGCAGTTTATATTTAAAGAAATAAATACAGAGCGAAGCCGGATAAAACCACAAGTTAAAAATAATAATAGATTGACTACATTTTGAAAAGCTCTTCAGTCTTAATATGCCCATACATAATTATTTTAATTGGCATTGAAATAATATACTTAAGATTTACATAAATATACTCAAGTCATAGTGTATTCGGTTTTGAATTGAAAACAACAACATTTACAAGTTTCCAAATAGCTATTAAATCATATCAAGGTTAACGCTTTGCGCTTCCCTTCATTGAATTGAAATATATGTAAATGAGAACGTACTAGGATTCTGTACAGGAAATATACCGATTATTGCGAAAGTGAGGATGTGTATATTAGGCTAGGGGCATTTTCTGTTGAATTCCCAATGGCATGCTGGTGCAGAGTGCAGTGTGCAGTCATTATTGGAGGCTTTGCAGGAGAACAGTGGACGGATTACGTGACGAGCCTTCCTACGATCTACTTGGCTCTCGACAAGAAATGCTTTATAAGGGGAGTGTCGCTCACAAGAACCTCTTTTTTCTTTTTTACCTACTTATACGTATATAAAGTATGACTTTATATACGTATAAGTATAAAGTATAAGTATATACAGCCTTTATATTTAATAATAATATTTTTTTTATACCAGATGATAGGGAAAATAGTGCTATCCCTATCATCCATATGAGCAATATATACATATATATATATATATAGTACAAATTATAAAATATATATTATAATAATGACGATGATAATAAATATGCACATATGAACAATAATAAATAAATAATCAATTAACAAATAATTTATGGTGGTTGGTGTAGCAGTTCCACCCATAGAATATACATACAGTGATCACTGCAGCAAGAATATAATTTGACGATACAGAGGCACGATAACGTCGGGAGGCCCATCTCATCCTGAGAGTGGCGAAGTCGCGAACACATTTGAAATTATTACGTTGCAATGCCACTCATTCCCGTTTTTCCCATTTCCCTTCCCGTTTTTGGGCGATTTTTTTACAGAAACCATCGCGGGCATACACACAATAACTCCTGTAAGTTTCATCGCAATCGGTTGAATGGTATAGGAACGTATACGTGACAGACAAACAGATAGACAAACAGACAGACAAACAGACAGGCAAACAAACAGACAAACAGACAGACAAACATTGATTCTTATATACATATATACATAGATGATATGTAAAATTTTACAACCACATACATGTTTGGACAGTTTACAGAGAGTCAATACTTAAAAACTGAAATACATATAACAGACGAACGATATGGATTCATATTTTGTACTTGTCCAAGATTATTTTTGTATTACAGTAAAAATGATATTATAGTAAGTAAATTTAATTTCAAGTATTGTAAAATGTACAAATGACTATTTTATAATTTACTAGTGCTTTTACCCGGCTTCGCTCGGCATTTGTAATATAAACCGCTTAAACATGGCCAATTTAATAGTAAACATTTTATTAAATTTGTTTGAATACTTTTATTTTATTTAAATTTATTTGAATATTCATTTGTTCGATGACGTCACGGATTTACGAACCAACATTACACATTTTCTTACATACTTACAAAGTCTCTTTCGAAATTATATATTAGATTGATGCAACTGTTCAACGATTCAGAGTAAAATTAAAAGTGTCAGGTATGTATATATGTATTAATTGTGCACATTAACCTAATCCTCATAAAGTGAATACAGTGAGTGTTCCACCAACTGGAATTTTCTATTGCTGAAAAGTTGAAACAGTTGAAATTGCGCAACAAAGCTCGCGAATCGCTTCTATAAATTTACAAAAGCAATTACCGAGAACGGTGGCCAGCTGCTGAAAAAGAGAATATCTCGACGAACACTTTTTTTCCGCTTTTTTTGTGAAACTATAACAGCTGAATATGCCCGTTACACCCATCTGGACGTAGGCGTGTATTTAAAGCGAGTGTAATTCTGTTTAAAAAGTGAGCCAAGTCCTATGCTGAATCCATCTTCATTACGGCGAAGTCTACTCGCGCACACAATAGGTGGTGCTATTGTATTGAAATTTCCTGCCAAGTTTTTCAGCGTGAAACTTTCAACGCATCGATACTGTTCATTCAATTAGTTCAAAGTCGGGCTTATCGACCGGCACAAAAGTGCGTTGTGCTTCAGGTGGAAATTAGTCTTTTGAACAACACAGCTTTTCGTGGAAAGCTCATCCATCCATCGGACGTGAAAGTTTTCCTCTCGCCATTGTGAAAATCCGCTCTCTAGCAATTAAACGTAGGCTACTTGACCGGTTTTGTTCGGAACGAGTTCGCACAACAGACCGGTTGCTTTTGTTTTTCGCTTCAGACAATTCGATATATCTTCTTCACTCTGCGGCCAACTTCAATTCACACCTCCTTATATAATGTAAGTACGATGCGACTAAAAAATTACCGGAATTTCCATCGGATTCTGTTGATTCGATCATTCGGCGAGCCCCAATAAGAAATTGAGATTCAATTCAATTCAATTCAGCCAGCAGTATGGCTCAGTGGTAGCGTGTATGTTTAGCACCAAGTGATTATTGAGTTCGATCCCGGGCTAATCTTTAATACTGCTGGTTAGACTTGGATATTTGTGAAGTTGATCGTTTCTTATCAGAGTTTGCCAATTTTATCTGATCACTGATGTAACGATTCCTCAAAATTGGCAAAAATCATCCTACCTGCTGTCACAAATATCTGAATTTGATTTGTGTACAATGTGTAGAAATTTATGTACCGGTGTAAATCCATAGATGTATCAATGGATTAATTCAATAATTAATTAATTGTTAATTTCGTGCTCTTCAGCCTCTCGAAATACAGTGATTTATGTAATAAAAATGCTGTATTGTTTGTAATTAATTGTCTAGAAAGGCGCATTGGGGTCTTCCTGTCAAGTCTTCCTGTTGTATATCTATATAAAATAAAAATAAAATTCAAAGTCAGCAGTATAGCTCGGTGGTTTATTTAATGCTAACCACCGAAAGATTCCACGGTTCAAGCCCTGGGTTGACCTCTTTGGAAAAATAATTTATTACGAGTATTATCTGTAGTGCTGCTGGTCAGACTTGAATATTTGTGAGAAGTAGATAGTTTTCTATCAGAGTTTGCCAATTTATCTGATTTCTTTGTTGAAACGGTTCCTCATCAAATTGACAAAACCATATCCTACCCACTATTGCTGTCGGTTCCCTCATCACTGAGGATCGTGACTATGATGTGCGGTCAACCAGCTGCCTCCATTCAGTTCTAAATTCGGCCAGGCGAAGACTTGCTACCGTGGAAGCGCCCGTCGCTGCAGATACTTGGTCAGTCCAGCGTGCGGGGGATCTGCCTCTGGCTCTTCTGCCTTCGACGCTACCAACCACAACCAACCGCTCCAGGCTCTCCTCACCTCTTCGTGCAATGTGGCCGAAGAACTGCAATATACGTTTCAGGCATATTGTTGACAATCTATCCTTGATTTTCAATTCTTCAAGAATAGACACATTCGTGCGTTTGTCGGTCCAAGGCACGCGCAGTAGCCGTCTCCAGGACCACATCTCGAAGGCATCGATTCTCCGTCTATCCGCCGCCTTCATGGTCCACGTCTCGACACCATAAAGGCAGACAGAAAAAACGAGACTCTTCACGAGACGGATTTTGACAGCAGTTGTAATGGCTCTATTCTTCCAAATCTTCGTTAGTTGTGACATTGCCGATTTTGCTAATGTAATCCGGCGCCGTATTTCCAATTCGCTGCCGCCGTTGTTAGATATGAGTGACCCCAGATAGACAAAATTATCAACCACATCTATACCGTTTAAAGCTGAGTTGTTGTTTTGCAGCTGTTGGTGACGGTCAATTATCATAATTTTTGTTTTGGGGCGGTTTATCTGGAGGCCAAGCACATTACTCGGTTACACGACAATTGGTGCAAGTCCAAAATGTTCAACGACAAAATGTACCCGAAAATTAGTGCACTGACAAAATGTACCCGCGACAAAATGTACCCGCGACAAAATGTACCCGCGACAAAATGTTTAAGCGACAAAATGTTCAAAAATGTTCAAAATGTTCAACCGTATCCAATATTTACGTATTTAAATTGAAAAAAAAAACTTTCTAAGCGTATGAACTGCAGATTACATTGCATTAGTTTATATGGCAGGGCTTCTCAACCGTCTCCAAAATTAACTTTATTTCAAATGAATAATTTACTTTTTATCGTACACATCGCGGGCGTTATTAAATTAGTATAAATGACAGGGGTTCTCAACCGTATCCAATATTTACGTATTTAAATTGAAAAAAAAAAAAAACTTTCTAAGCGTATGAACTGCAGATTACATTGCATTAGTTTATATGGCAGGGCTTCTCAACCGACTCCAAAATTTACTTTATTTCAAATGAATAATTTACTTTTTATCGTACACATCGCGGGCGTTATTAAATTAGTATAAATGACAGGGGTTCTCAACCGTATCCAATATTTACGTATTTAAATTGAAAAAAAAAACTTTCTGAGCGTATGAACTGCAGATTACATTGCATTAGTTTATATGGCAGGGCTTCTCAACCGTCTCCAAAATTTTCTTTATTTCAAATGAATAATTTACTTTTTATCGTACACATCGCGGGCGTTATTAAATTAGTATAAATGACAGGGGTTCTCAACCGTATCCAATATTTACGTATTTAAATTGAAAAAAAAAACTTTCTGAGCGTATGAACTGCAGATTACATTGCATTAGTTTATATGGCAGGGCTTCTCAACCGTCTCCAAAATTTTCTTTATTTCAAATGAATAATTTACTTTTTATCGTACACATCGCGGGCGTTATTAAATTAGTATAAATGACAGGGGTTCTCAACCGTATCCAATATTTACGTATTTAAATTGAAAAAAAAAACTTTCTGAGCGTATGAACTGCAGATTACATTGCATTAGTTTATATGGCAGGGCTTCTCAACCGACTCCAAAATTTACTTTATTTCAAATGAATAATTTACTTTTTATCGTACACATCGCGGGCGTTATTAAATTAGTATAAATGACAGGGGTTCTCAACCGTATCCAATATTTACGTATTTAAATTGAAAAAAAAAAAAAAACTTTCTAAGCGTATGAACTGCAGATTACATTGCATTAGTTTATATGGCAGGGCTTCTCAACCGTCTCCAAAATTTTCTTTATTTCAAATGAATAATTTACTTTTTATCGTACACATCGCGGGCGTTATTAAATTAGTATAAATGACAGGGGTTCTCAACCGTATCCAATATTTACGTATTTAAATTGAAAAAAAAAACTTTCCGAGCGTATGAACTCCAGATTACATTGCATTAGTTTATATGGCAGGGCTTCTCAACCGTCTCCAAAATTTACTTTATTTCAAATGAATAATTTACTTTTTATCGTACACATCGCGGGCGTTATTAAATTAGTATAAATGACAGGGGTTCTCAACCGTATCCAATATTTACGTATTTAAATTGAAAAAAAAAACTTTCTGAGCGTATGAACTGCAGATTACATTGCATTAGTTTATATGGCAGGGCTTCTCAACCGTCTCCAAAATTTTTTCTTTATTTCAAATGAATAATTTACTTTTTATCGTACACATCGCGGGCGTTATTAAATTAGTATAAATGACAGGGTTTCTCAACCGTATCCAATATTTACGTATTTAAATTGAAAAAAAAAACTTTTTAATCGTATTGGAGATGTCATTGAATTATATGTATATATATATATATATATAAATATATATATATATATATATATATATATATATATATATATATATATATATATATATATATATATATATATATATATATATATATATATATATATATATATATATATATATATATATATATATCCACCAGCAGCATAAAACGGAACGCTTGTGAATTTTGCGACATACGTGTTTGTTCTAATCATCACTTCGTTATTTGTAAATTTATCTTAGTTATTTCTTCTGTATATTGGTAAAAAAACGTAATTCTCTTTAACTATGTACAAAATACAGTTATCTTGTATGTATGCAAAATAAAACAGACTAAGGTACAAAAAACCCGTAATATACCTGCTAAGGGTTCGCCTTTGTTCATTGTGCGTCAAATGCTTTCAAACATTGAAAAGATCATGCTCAGCTGAGACCTTTTGCTGTATGATTGTTCTAAGGGTAATTATGGGTTTAATAGTTTTTATTTTATAAAATTGATGGATTTAATATTTAATTTTGAATTTTTAAATTAACAATATCGATTCTTCAGAAATTGGTCGCTGCAGGGATATTTCCGCCGAAAAAAAACTTTAATTGCTGCGTATTTGAAAGCGAAGAAGGTGTCCATGCGAAAAATTGCTAGAACAGAGTGTTTCGGTAAACACAGTTTCGATAATAACTCCGGAGTTTAGTTCTTGTACTAACTTCTCGGTTTTGGCTTGGAGACCTTGAAGGGCTTTCAAGAACTTCCACAGGTTTGGAAATTGGGCTCTAATTGTATAGCCAACTTTCATATGGAAGCCTTCCACTTCGTTGTCCGTTTTTCCATAATTATGTAATATTCGGTCTCGAACATTCCATATGTCTATGGAAGCTACACGAGGTTCACGTCTGACATATGGCCAAATGCGCAAGTAACGGGTTGCTTTTTCCATCTGTCCCAAAGTACCTACAGAAAAATCCAGGAATTGGGATTATCTGAATTTTACGATAATCAGGAAAATGCAATTAAATTTAAAATGGTATTGGCATTAGCATTTGTTCCTCCAGAAAATGTAGTCGAAAGCTGGGAGGAACTCCTCCAAATTCTCAACCCATGGCTATTGGCACAAGAACGAGAAATCCAACAGAAGGTCGATGATTTCCTCATGTATTTTGAGGTTAATTACATTGGGAAAATTATTTTACCAACCCTAACTACATAAAAAATGTTAAGATTCCTAGAAAAAGATTTGGTCGAAGCATATGCGCTTCAATACTTCGAAGACAATAGGTTCTTTTGAGCTGAAAAATAAAATTCGATTTACAATCATTTTATTTTAACCATGCATTTTTTTTTCTCAACGGGTGAATTTGATTAGCAAAAAGTTGAATTTGATTTACAAAGGAGTGAATACGTAATAAATAATAAATGTAATTATTTAAAAATTCATCATTATCAGTATATAATAAAAATAAGATACTAGACATTTCCATGTTTTAATATTCATATAAATTATTGATATATTAATTATCTATTAACATATGTACAGTCCATCCTAAAATGCCAATGTAACACAAAACCGGACTACGGAATGACCTTAAAAACAAAATTAATTATGGTTGAAAACTATAATACATTGCTTGAAAGATAGTCTTCTTGATAAATATTGTGGTTCTAGCTTATTTGCCATAATTTTAAAGCCTATAAAATAATTTTTCGTAAACTGGTCAAGTGCGGTTTGCATATTGCAAGATAAGGTTTTTTCTATGTATATTCATTGAAGCTCAGGGTGCTGTTAGTGCTAAATTAAAAAGAACCAGGTCGGTGTTTAATTTTTACGACCCCCCCCCTCGGTTTTTTTTTTACTAAAAAAAATTCGGGTGTGACCAACCGATGACTTTATCTTTGTATTTGAGGAATATAAGAAGGTAACAAAACAAAATTCGATATTGAACTGATGACTATGATAGCGATACAAATTGAGCGCAAATGTATGGAAACTTGCACAAAACAAAAAAAGTTCTACTTCCGGTTGTCAGATTTTGTTCAGATTTTGTTTTATTACTAAAAATCACTATCAGTATTATACTCATTAAATATCAAGAAAATAAAAATAATTTTAAGGGTCAAAATAAAATAATGAAATATTGTTTTAAAAAAAAATACTACTTCCGGTTTACAAATTCTGACCAAAACCCTACCAGCTCTAAGTTAGTACATAAAGGATAGAAATATAAATTTTCAGCTTAATACGTTCAGGGGTGTGGACAGAGTAGTGGGCACAACATTTTCAACCTTTCTAAGAGAAAAAAACCCACTTCCGGTTTATAAAATTTAATAATTTTTTTTTCTTTTCATCACATTGCTACAAGAATTATACTTGAATTTTTTGTGACGAAAACACATGTTTAAGGGGTCGAAAAAAATAGTGGAAGAAAAATCGTACAAAAGTAAACTGCCACTTCCGGTTGACAGATACTTACTAAATTTTATATATAACTTGGTATTGTTAACTTGATAACCTTATTAGAACTTTATAATACCAGAGTAATTATAAATTAATTACATACATATATGTATATTTTTCTATAATAAATGTGATCGAGCTTATCAACTGTGAATAGCTAAAAATTATTATTCCATTGCTACAAACCGACGTTGAAGAGGACATTGAAGAGATTTCGAACCCACCATTTGCCTATTGTCCTAGGGTTTTACGCAAAGAAAAAAATGCATTCAATAGCCTCTAACATGAGGGTAGTAAAATTTTATAACCCATTTGTCTTTTTACATATTTTCGTCCATTTGTGTAGACAATTCATCTGTCAATCATAGAACTAATTTCAAAATATATTATTGTTTTGCCATCTCCATTCAACGCGCGTGATTTTTTTTACATTTACATTTTAATTGTCTTTTACATGTCAAAATTAAATTTTGTATGCAACCCTTACGCATAATAGTTAGTTGTAAATGATGCAATATTAATGTGAAACATAAAGGAGGTATGTAAAAATAATTTTAGCTGTAAATTTCTAATGTCTGCCTTTTTTACATACCTCCTTTTTTCTACAATACAATGTCCGATTCATACATTTGTTTTTTGCTAAACACTAAGTAAAATCTCTCCATCGTTAATCCGAATAGTCGTAATTCAAGACTTGACTGTAAAATAATACATTAAATTTATCTAAACTAATATTTGATATTCTTGCCTTATAATTGTATAATGAAATATTAAGTTTAAAAAAAACTTTCATTATACATATAGCTTGCGAATGTACACTAGAAGACTTATTTGCAGAAGAAATAAAATAATTGCATTTTAAACAAAATTTTGGAAAAAATTATGTGAATTTGATTTAGAGACGCCGTAAAGGTCACATTCAATGTTAAAACTCGAAGTACACGTGACCGCTGGCTGGGAACTGTTTTATCAAAATAAAACGTGGCGTTCAACGTTTATTTATTTATATATTATCTTAGCTATAAAGCTAATTTTAAAAATACATCTTAATTACTTAACTCTAAATAACACTAAAATTTATAATTATCTTATATGTACTGTCCCTCACAGAGGTCTTCGCACCTCTGTGAGGGTGTTAAACTAATTCAATGACATACGCTTTAAAAGTAATTTTTTCAATTTAAATAAGTAAACATTGGATACGGTTTAGAACCCCTGACATTTAAACTAATTCATTGACATCTGCTATACGCATAAAAACTTTTTTTTTTCAATTTAAATAAGAAAAAATTGGATACGGTTGAGAACCCCTGTCATTCATACTAATTTAATAACGCCCGCGATGTGTACGATAAAAAGTAAATTATTCATTTGAAATAAAGAAAATTTTGGAGACGGTTGAGAAGCCCTGCCATATAAACTAATGCAATGTAATCTGCAGTTCATACGCTCAGAAAGTTTTTTTTTTCAATTTAAATACGTAAATATTGGATACGGTTGAGAACCCCTGTCATTTATACTAATTTAATAACGCCCGCGATGTGTACGATAAAAAGTAAATTATTCATTTGAAATAAAGTAAATTTTGGAGTCGGTTGAGAAGCCCTGCCATATAAACTAATGCAATGTAATCTGCAGTTCATACGCTTAGAAAGTTTTTTTTTTTTTTTCAATTTAAATACGTAAATATTGGATACGGTTGAGAACCCCTGTCATTTATACTAATTTAATAACGCCCGCGATGTGTACGATAAAAAGTAAATTATTCATTTGAAATAAAGTAAATTTTGGAGTCGGTTGAGAAGCCCTGCCATATAAACTAATGCAATGTAATCTGCAGTTCATACGCTCAGAAAGTTTTTTTTTTCAATTTAAATACGTAAATATTGGATACGGTTGAGAACCCCTGTCATTTATACTAATTTAATAACGCCCGCGATGTGTACGATAAAAAGTAAATTATTCATTTGAAATAAAGAAAATTTTGGAGACGGTTGAGAAGCCCTGCCATATAAACTAATGCAATGTAATCTGCAGTTCATACGCTCAGAAAGTTTTTTTTTTCAATTTAAATACGTAAATATTGGATACGGTTGAGAACCCCTGTCATTTATACTAATTTAATAACGCCCGCGATGTGTACGATAAAAAGTAAATTATTCATTTGAAATAAAGAAAATTTTGGAGACGGTTGAGAAGCCCTGCCATATAAACTAATGCAATGTAATCTGCAGTTCATACGCTCAGAAAGTTTTTTTTTTCAATTTAAATACGTAAATATTGGATACGGTTGAGAACCCCTGTCATTTATACTAATTTAATAACGCCCGCGATGTGTACGATAAAAAGTAAATTATTCATTTGAAATAAAGTAAATTTTGGAGACGGTTGAGAAGCCCTGCCATATAAACTAATGCAATGTAATCTGCAGTTCATACGCTCGGAAAGTTTTTTTTTTCAATTTAAATACGTAAATATTGGATACGGTTGGGAACCCCTGTCATTTATACTAATTCAATGACATCTTAAAATGATATTCAATGAGTCACAATGACATTCGCTTAAAATGTAATTGTTCAATTTAAATAAGTATATGTTGGTACGGTTGAGAACACCTTTAATTTATAATAATTTAATAACATCCGCGATCTATACGATAAAAAGTACCATATACATCGATAAATATAATACAATAAAAAGTTACTTTTGCCATTAAAATAGGATAATTTAGGATTTTTGAACATTTTTGAACATTTTGTCGCGGGTACATTTTGTCGCGGGTACATTTTGTCGCGGGTACATTTTGTCAGTGCACTAATTTTCGGGTACATTTTGTCGTTGAACATTTTGGCCTTGCACCAATTGTCGCGTCCCCCATTACTCTCTGTCTCAACACGACGGATCAGTTCGGCCATTTCTTCATGATTATTAGCTATGAGCGTTGTGTCATCCGCATACCGAAGATTGGATAGTTTTTTTCCACCAATGGACACTCCACCCTTCCAACCATCCAGTGCTCTACGCATTATATACTCTCCATATATATTAAATAGGTCTGGAGATAATATACACCCTTGCCTTACTCCACGTTGTACTCGAAAATTTGTCGAGTTTAGCGAATTGATTCGAACTACTGCATTGTTATCATTATACAAGTTATGTATTATTTTTACAAGATGCATGGGGACTCCCATGTCCAGTAGAACTTTCCACAGATAGTCCCAGTTCACAAAGTCAAAAGCTTTTTTATAGTCTATAAAACAAAGAACGGCTGGAGTTTGAAACTCCCGACATTTTTCAATGAGTTGACGTATATTCAGTATTTGTTCCCTCGTCCCTTTGCCTTTTACAAACCCTGCTTGTTCGTTCGGTATTTGCCATCCAAGGTAACTGCTCAAACGATCTTTAATTATATACAGCAATACTTTACTAGAGTGCGATATTAAGGCTAAGGTCCTGTAATTCTCGCATTTTTTTGTAGATCCTTTCTTGTGTAAGGGAATGAATATTGAATTGACCCAATCTTTCGGCCATACTCCGTTTACCCAGATCTTGTTGCACATATTACATAGCGCCTTTATCGCAGTTTCACCAAGCTCTTTCAGAAGTTCAGCTTGTATACCATCGCTGCCAGGAGACTTTTTACATTTCAGTTTCTTTATGGCATTTACAACTTCAGATGTCAAGATGTCAGGCTCCCTGACATCATCAATTAGGGAAACAATTGAGGTCGACGAACTACCACTGTACAATTCCGAACAGTATTCTTTCCATCGGTTGAGTATCACATCAATATCTGTAAGCGTGTTTCCAAATTGATCATCTATTGTCCAAGTTTTGGGTGAAAATTTTTGAGTGACGATTTTTACTTTGTGAAAAATATCCCTTGCCTGATTCTTTAATGCGTGTTTTTCTATCTCCTCACATATGTCATTTATATATTTAGCTTTATCCCGCCTACAACTCCTTTGAATATCTTTATGTAATATTGCATACCTTTCAAGATATTCTGTCGATGTTATGCCAGTTTGTTTAAGTCTTTTACGTTCTTTTATCTTAACCCAAGTTGAATCAGAGATAAAAGACTTACGATGTTCATTTTGCGGTGTTTGATGTTTTCTGGCATACCGAATTATGAGATCTTTAAAAATTTTCCAAGACTCTTCTACATCTACATTAGGATTTATTTGGAATTCTGCATCTTTTTCTCTGATTACATTGCCAAAATTAATTACATCATCATTGGTGAGTTTAATTGCTTTATTTTGATGTCTTTTAATCATTTTCAATTTCAGTCGAAATTTAGCAACAAGTAAGTTATGGTCCGATCCGCAATCTGCACCTGGATATGTTTTGACGTTACGTATCGATGATTTCCATCTAGAATTTATTAATACATAATCGATTTGGTTGCGGTGACGATCCCCAGGAGATATCCAAGTGTACAATCGCCTAGGATGATGTTGAAACCAAGTATTCATAATGGACATTTTATTTTCAATGCAGAAACTTATAAGTTTCTCTCCTCTCTCATTTTGAATACCCAATCCATATTTACCTACTATGTTATCAATGTTGCTATTATTACCGACTTTGGCATTAAAATCACCAAGAATGATGGTCATTTCTTTGTTTGAGATATTTGACAATGTATCGAGTAGTGAAGCATAGAACGCATTTATTTTAATATCTTCGGCATCTGCAGTAGGAGCATATATTTGAAGGATGTTGAGTTTATACGGATGCGTGTTGAGTTTTAAGTGTATAAGTCTGTCGCTTATGGGGTTGTAGCCAATTAGTGCACTGGTTAATTTAGATGCTAAGATCACCGCGACACCGCTATGTGACGAATCTTGGTTACCAGAAAAATATATCGTATTTCCATTTGAAGTTTTATAATGGCCGTTGTTCTTCCAGTGCGTTTCCGAGATTCCGAGTATATCTAGCCCATGACTGTACATCTCTTTCTCAACAACCAGTGTTTTCCCAGGATTCAGGAGTCCTCTAACGTTCCAAGTACCTATTTTGGATTTGTTCCGTAAAGTTTCTCCAGTCGCATATTTTCCACATGATGCCTGGTGAGTCACATGCATGTGGCCAGTAGCCAATTTCACACCGTGAGACCTGGAACCTCGAAGGCGCCGGGTGTCAGCCGGAGAGTCAGACTTCTTCACACTTTTGTTTTTGTACATCATAGTTATCTTGGGAGAATACTGCAGTGGATTCCCACTTCCTTCTACAGCGCAGTAAATGTTTTGACATCTTATACTGGCAGAGCTGCTGCCCACTACCAGGGATTTATTATAGAGTTTCCTTCTCTGTCAAAGATGATACGGTACCTTTGAAAACCGGGTTGTGCTTTTGTTAAGCGGCGGCACTTACTCGCCGCTGACCTGAGACCGTCATAGTGTTGTGTGACATTTTATAGAGTGAAACTTACCACGGATTCACTCATCACCACTCTTATCTCAGCGCTCCTTGTCCAGGACCACCATGTCGCCATGGCAGTTGACTACAAGAGTCGTTCCCCTATCTGCAACTTGGGGACCTGAGCGGTTGCATGGAGCTCTGCTCTGAGCTTAATAATTACTCTGTGCGGACGGACGTGTGTTTCCATTTATGATATATTTACATATATTGACAGTTTATTCACAATCATAATATTTATTAAATTAGTACCAAACATTAACGTTAACGTTGAGTACAAGTATCCAATATCAAATATTAAATTATCAAAACTAAATATTAAATAATTCAACACTCAATATTAAATAATCAATTATGAAATAATTCAACACTCAACATTAAATAATCAATTATGAAATAATTCAACATTAAATATCAAACCATTCACTCAATATTAAATATGAAATAATTCAACGTTAAATATTATTAACCCACTATTAGAGTATCCAAATACTCGATTTCATTAACTATACGAGTATCGAGTAGAATACATTGTAGTATCCGGTTATATTCGACTAATTTATAAATATATATATTTTTTTTTTGCAACTGAAATTCTTTTCAGCCTACAAGGCAACCGGTCCAACCCGAACCCAAACATTTGTGCGATAGATAATTGTAAGAAATCTAGGTAAACGAAACATCGACACACCGGCATCTAGTTTCGTAAAACGATGTTTCATAAAATAGTTTCAAAGTTTTAAAATTTTTCATCAAAATTTTTTTTTATATTTTAATTTCAAGTATCATCCGAGTATTTGGCTGAAATATCCGGTTATCGAGTTGCCTTAAAAAGGCCGAATATATCCGAGTGTCCAGTACTCGTATACTCGGATTGAATACCCACTATGTCACCGCTATTTGAATATGATTTAAAAAAATTATAATATTTAAATTGATATACATATGTATGTGCAAGTTTAATAATACAGATGACGCTCAGGGGCAACTTGTATGTAAATTTTGATTTGTAAAATAAAATAAATAATATGGGTGCACATATTTTTTTAGGGCGGTCCAGTCAAGAGAAAAGAGTGCGTGGCCTATTTTTGGTAAAAAGAATTAT
Organism: Arctopsyche grandis; assembly: GCF_051622035.1. NCBI lineage: Eukaryota > Metazoa > Arthropoda > Insecta > Trichoptera > Hydropsychidae > Arctopsyche > Arctopsyche grandis. The sequence goes on from NC_135360.1 coordinate 19,764,190, forward strand.
TGAGTTTCAATTCAAATTAAAAATTTGAATATTGAATTTATTTTTATTCTTAAGAAAACTGTTCAATAAGATCATATAACGCGACATGTGAAAACATATTCTTGTTCAAACACCTAAACCCTTCTTAAACTGTACAATATTAAAACGGTCGCATTATGCGAATCACATCTTACCAAGTTTGGCTTTTCGCGACACACCAATTGGCATACAAACGACCCCTCACACAAAACTTTACCCATTTCACTTCGAATATAAGGCTTAAAATGCCACCACACTTACACGTAATACGCCCTAATATATGTTGTAGCTCATTTTTTCAATTCGTAATATCGAGTTGTAAAATTATTTATAATTCGAAATTACATTTAAAATTAATTTCCACTATTCAAATGTTTTGAGAAATGTTGATATCTGTACGTATGATACAATTTTGTTTGATATATGTACATATGTATATAACATTATAAAAAGGTCGTATATATATATATGTATGTAGGTAATATGATCTGATATTGATTCAATGATCACATTGTGTACGAAAATGAACATTCCAACAATGTTATCTGTTCATTAATATATCACAACTTCGGAGCAACCCATTTCTTGACACTTCTATATTGACTTCTATGTACAGTGGCCATTTCTTGTCCATCTCTCTTACCTACCAACGAAGATAAATCGAGTCGATCTTACAAAGGCAGCAACATTGGTACATACATACATATGCACACAATTCCGATATTTGCCGATAATGACTCACTATCTGTTGGTATTCACCGATTAATTCAGCCATTCGGCTAAATTAAGATAAGCTTCGACTATGCCCATTGTTATCTGTCGATGTATAATAATATAATATGTCATAGGAAAAACTCGCGCTATCAAATGGAACGGCATCAAGATAACGGTCAGTTCGTACAAAGTGCTTGGGGTAAAAAGACGCACTTGTCTACAATATTATGTGACTCAGTGGTGCAAAATAAGTGAACGATAACCCCTCGCTCTTTCTTTTCGTCGGTTTTCTCCAGCCACTCAATGTGATGTGAGCTTTTGTCGAGGTTTTTCCCAAGATGGCCGTCAGCTACCACATCTATGTATTCGCTACGTTCCTGCTGTCGTGTTTGTCGATCGCCTTTTTAGTGGGCAGTCTAGCTACCGAACGATGGGTTAGTGTGATGGGAAATTGATACCCGTTTCTTGAGTTGGATCGATAGTCGACGAATGCTCGGGAAAAAAAACTCGTTGACCATGAGAGATGATTGCGTTCGTAAAATAGTACTGCCACTAGTGGCAGAGATGTTACAACGTTTTGGATTTGGAGAGTGTTGTCTTACAAATTTAATACAGATCAAACCTCGCTAATATGAATTTAAAAAATGATTATTTTTTGTTAATTATGCAAACTCATATAGAAAAAAAGTTTCAAGTATGATTAAGAACAAAATAAATTAAAAAAAAAATCTATAGATTTTAGTAAATTTGGTTTTTATACAAAGATATGATCATTAAAAGTGCAAATTAAAAAAATGTGAATTTTATTACATTTCCAAGAGAAAGTCAAATAAACAAACTATATTAAAAATGGACGAAGGAATTAATTTTTCAAAAGGTATTATTTCCTATAAGTCCTACTACTAAGTTATACGAATTGATTTGTAGTATAATTAAAAATTATGGTATCACTAACTATTTTTCTGTATCAATAGATTGTTGTAAATATTGATTGTGATGCTAAATATTTCTTATTGTGTGTATATAATCGCAAAACTATGCATACACTTTAAAAATATCAATAGGTATTATTATATATGTACGCGTACGTTTGTATGTGCATATAAAACAAGGGATATAATTTTTTGAATCATGCTGGTTGTGTAAATGAAACTTTAATCTATATGTATATATAAATCAATGTCTCTCTGTCTGTCTGTCTGTCGCGTATGCGTTCCTATACCATTCAACCGATTGCAATGAAACTTACATGAGTTATTGTGTGCATGCCCGCGATGGTTTCTGTAAAAAAACACCCAAAATCCGGTTCGGGAAAAACGGGAACTGGAACGGGAAATGCATGCATTATTGTGGCATTGCAACCCATACCGGGTTGAGCTAGTTTTAAATATAACATAACGTATAAGTACATACATATTTAAATTAGCAATCTTTAAAAAAAACCCCTTTTGTAAACTGACAATGACACACCGTTTAGTGTTAGCTACGTCATTGATAACGTGTATGATTTTATCGGTATTGTGCAAAGTTGTGTATTTAATGAAAAAAAATCATAATTTTGGAATGTACAACATTTATTCCAGTTATAATAAAAAATAGTTATCCTTTTGTAGTAAAAGTATGAACTATATTCATATTGTGTTTGATATGTACATATCCTCAAAATTAATTAAATTTGAAATGCCTTTTTTTCATTTATAGCATTTGAAATAGCCTAAGCGTGAAAATATAGCGATGAACGTGGCACATTGTATTTTATAGATAGTTTTAAACATGTGAAAAAAATGGGCCGTGCCTTGCACATGTTCACGGAACGCCCAGCACGCACCGTCCCAAAATGACCCCCTGAAGCGTTTTCGGTAAAATTGTATCCTTGTATTTATCCTTGCTTGACAGCGATCGATAACGCGGTATCCCATATTTGAAGAAATGTAGGAGAACTTGTCGACGTTCCACGTGCCACGTTCCGTGCTGTGTGTTTTCGCCCTAAGTCTAAGAACAGATATTTTTTTGCTAAAAATCAATGAAAATATTTACTCATTTAATACTAATGTATGTATTTCAGTTGGAAGCGGAAGCTAGGTGGGCAGATAGTAATAGACGTTCCGATTCGATTAATTATGGACTTTTTAAAGGAACTTTTGTAGCCAATTCTTTTGGAACACCAAATATAAATCGTATAGAATGTTAGTTGAAAAAAATAATCAGCTATTATAATTAATGATCATTTTTTAAATATTTGTATTTATTTTTATATTAATACTTATTTTTAGTGACTTGCATTTATGGAAAAAACATCTGTGGATACTCTTGCGAAAACACCGCAGAAAAAAGATTAAATGAGGTATAGTATTGTTATTTAAAAATGCTTTAGTCTTATTTATTATATGTTCTAATATGAAATATACTACCTAAATACATATGTAGATACATATATACATATGTATTGTTCTCGTTATAAAATAACAAATTTTATATATTTATTTCAGATTACTTCTATGGTAAATGGAATTATTCCTTCGTTAGTTTGTGAAAGTGACACAGGATCACGTAGTAAATACAATATTTTATTATTACATATTTAAATCGAATAGAATTTCATTTATCCAAAATTGAAATTTGGCTTATTTTAGCATCGAAATTTTATACGATTTATTTATTTAAGTATTAAGTATTTATAATTAGAGCGAATGGTACATTCATATATGTAAATATATGTATGTATAAGAAAAATAAATTTAATTATTTTATTTAAAGTTTAAATAAAATGATAATAATCGTACTGTTTATTAACAGATAATGATATTGAGTGGTTAAATGCAGGCATATTTCTCACCACAGTAATACTTTTGGGATTAGCAATAGTTTTCAGCACACTATGTGCTGGTTTAGGAGTATATAATACATCCATAGCTCCCATAAATCCTTTGCTAGGCGTTTTTGGTAAGCTTTCATATCAATAATGCTATTATATTAATGATGATATCTCTTATTGAAATACATCCATTATTTCAGGTCTGTATATATGGCATGGATGTTCAGCAGGATGTGACTTACTGGCTCTTATAATATGGGGTGCTAATTTTGATATTAATCTACAAAGAGATTTGGCCTTCCCGTTTACTGAAATATTTCATGAAAGTAGAACAGCGACGGTGGGCTATTCATATTGGTGAGGATTTTTTGTTTATAAGAAGCTGAATTAATTGGATAAATATTTGTAAAGGAAACCACACAACATATCATTTTATTTTGCAGGTTTGTTTTTGCTTCAATGCTATGTCATATAGTTTGCGAAGTGCTTTTGTTCGTCAGATTATGGCGAATTAGAACAGAACCTCCACCACCTACAATAAATATCGATACAAATACAGATAATACAATTTTCCTGTATTAACAAGACAATGTTTTAAAACTATTGTGAAAGTGTGACGTTGAAATTAATTTTAAAATAGTTTTATTTTATTTTAATCAATTAAATATTATTCGCTGTGATTTTAAGTGACATTCGTAATGTACATATGTATACGTAGTTTAGTGTCTCCACTTTAAATATTTAATGTACATATTATTTATTTAAATATAAATATGTATATTAATTATATTTTATCATACGTATTTACAAACGCCCAGTCAAAGAAATGTTTTAATAATAGAAGCGCCCTTTCGAATACACTTCTTGTTTCAATACACGCGTACCGTTTCCATAGCTACGCAATATTGTACACGTATGCATATGCTGGTTGTAGCCACGACGCTTTCATGAAAACTTTCATATACGATGTTAATTGAATAATATGTTACTTAAATGTTCAATTTACTTATAAAAATGTTTCCCATGTTGTTTATTGTGTGTTTTTGAATGCATCGTGCAATTTTTAACGATGCACTTGCCCGTTGCCCTTGCCCATAGAAGTTTTTATCGGACATACGTCGACCACCAAGTATTAAATAAGACTGATGCTAAAATTATTTAGGATTGTCTGTGGACAATCGTCACTTGACAACAATATAACGCCTTAAGCCACTTCTATTATTATAACATTTCTCTGCGCCCAGTAGTAAAAGTCTTCTTCCAAATGAAATATACCGAACATTTGAGAAACTTTACTATTATTTATCATCTTACAGAATCGTTATGTTTGTATGTTATCTTTTTCATTTTATTGGCATCACTTTAATTTATTATGCTATTTTGAAATGAGCATCTCATGATAAAATTGACGTTGGAAAAGTATTATGTAATGGTTTGTTGAATAAAACATAAATCTTTTGTTTTACATTAGTTTATTACGTAAATGAATTCTTTTATTTACTTACCTTTTATGAATATATGATAAAAATTAGTTAAATAATATAGTTTATTTGTTTGATTTATGTTTGATGTTTGTTTTGACTTTTTGTGATTTTCGATTGTGTCTATTGGCCATTGACTATTTTTACTTTGTTTGGAATTTGTGAGCGAATTATTTTAAGACTGCAAAAGCAGGGGGAAAATATTGATGCTATTCTTCATGCAGAATGATAATAGTTTGGAAAAAACAGTGTAAACAAGCACCTTTACCAGAAAAAGAGATAAAAGAGATCTACGAGATGAACTGATCACAGAAAAGAGTTTGCAGAATTGAAAAATTAATAATTAAAAGCAGTGCAGAATCAAAGAAACTGGAAAAACTACTCTATACATCATAATATCCATGATCCTCAGCTACTACATATGTATGTGTGTTAAACTATGAACCAATAGGTATGAAATTGGTCAGAAAAATGAATATCAATAGTAAAATAGTATCTAATGATTCCATTCGATATAAACAGTATTTTAAGCTTTGTATAGGTTTATTATATATTTTAATATAATATAAACATTTGGATAGCATGTACATGCATCAATAAAAAATATTTCGTGAAAATGATTTTTAGATAATGTTTTAACAATAGAAAAATTTCAGTTTCCTTTATAATTTTGAGCGCAATCGATAAGGGTAACAATCAATTTAATATGAATATCGTTTGGGTTATCTAATCAACTGGATCGATGTTGATAGTAAAACACAAATCGGTTAGTCAACACAATACTTTCATCCCATTAACGCATAATGGCCATCAAACATAAAAAATATCTGTGGACGGCTGTTTTGGAATCATGCATTTCAATCGGCTTTTTCTCAGTCTGTTTGGCAACTGAATATTGGGTAGGTTGATTCAATTTCAATATTGAGATATAATCAGATGTATAAATCTGCTGTAACAAAAATTTCAGGTTGAAGCTAATACTTACACCCGCAGTGGAGAGCATCATTATGTCAATTATGGATTGATTAAAGGATCGTTTTACAATCTGTCTTTAGATTTCCCCGCAAGCAAACACGACATATTTTGTAAGTGTCAAAGAAACAATAAATTCACATTGTCTAGTCTTAAACTAATAAAGGAACTTTTGTTATTTCAGTGACATGCATAGATAATAAAATATGTGCATATAGTTGTAGAGGTACTGTAGAAGCCAGAATAAATGAGGTATTTTTAGCAAAAATGTTTTTTTTTTTGTTTAAATTATTTTGATGATAAAACAAACTTACTTTCGTTGAATTTTAGTTAGAGATGGTATTACATGATGAGCGAATACCTGACTTTTCCTGTAATAATGACGTTTATCCTGTTGGATTTATGAGTATGTTGAATATGATTTTAATTTATCTTCATATATGTATTCAATAAAAAATACTAAAAATGAATGTAACTTTTTAGCTGAATCTGCCAAGACGTTAGATATGACCCAGTATGATGCAGTATACATACTAATAGTTCTAGGACTGGTTTTCGCGATTATTTCGTTTATATTTGAAATTTACAACATTCTCGGAACTCCCGAGTCTGCATTATTGGGAACATTTGGTAATTGGCAACACAACTATATTTATATTTAGATTGTAGAGATTGAATTTATCTATATGTACATATTTAACGACTCAAATAAAATAAAATATTATTTAAATGCATGTAAATTTTAGGTCTGGCTTTATGGAATGGTGTTCCAATAGTATGCAGCGCTGCCATATTGATAAGTTGGGGAATATATTACAACAATAATATCAGTACAAATCTTTCCTTCATTCCAGTTATGGTTGGGATAAATTATAGATTGGTGACAACTAATTTGGGATATACTTATTGGTAAGGTAGATAAAAATCGGTCTCCGTTACGAGCCCGAATGTGAAACGCCCGAAAATGCAAATATCGGAAGGCAAAGATCGAAAATCGAAAGATCTTAAGTCGAAAGATCAAAAAAAAGGGTGCATGGTAAACGGTACAAACTCACTTAATTTGCGCGAGCAGGATACAACAGAAACAAGAGGAACATGCTTTTCCTCCCGTATTAATGTGCGCGCGCAGAATAAGGGGAGGAAAAGCCTGTTCCTCTTGTTCCTGTTGTATCCTGCTCGCACAAATTAAGTGAGTATGTACCGTTTACCATGCACCCTTTTTTTATCTTTCGACTTTCGATCTTTGCGTTTTCGGGCGTTTTACATTCGGGCCCGTGAGGTAGACCCGATAAAAATATATGTACAAATGTATCAAGATATCATACGAAATAATTTTGTCATATTTTAGGTTTGTTTTCGTACCATTTGTATGTCATATTATGAATGAAATTCTTTTAATAAAAAGATGGTCTCTACTAAAAAAAGAAAGATCAACTGTATAGTACATTCAATTTAGCCGACTGTTGTATCTAAATTTGAAATTCGACCTTTCTTGTGGTACATAAAATCTATGGAGTTTTGCTCAATCCAGCAGCTTTAGGATTTGTGACATGTAAACATAAATGATTTATAAATATATGTAAATAAAAATACAATTCACAAATATGTATTTAACATTCATTTAAAATATATATACACATAAAACAAAATAAAACATTATTCTTACAACACACAGAAGTGAAGAGAAGTAAGGCACGTTTAATAATTTTGCATTTCAATTCATAATAAGTTAAAACATCAATAAAACTATTCCAATCAATAAAACTATTAAAGCTTGATAAAAAAAAATTGATGTATGTATGTACAGCTCATATATATATATTATTTAAAATAAAAACATATTTTTTAAAGATTTAAAATATAAAAAAAAAACAGTAATTGATCTACATATGTATAATAATTTCTCTTATTAAATATTGAATTGCTTAAATAAAACTTGAGACATTTTGAAAAGATTACAAATAAGTATTCAAATCATATAAATTCCTGTATGGTTTTTGATAAATTTTAAAATATTGATAAACATTCATATGTATGTATGTACGTACTTATTTGAAATTATGATAAAAAGGAATGTTACATCGGAAATTAATGTGAAAACTTAATATTTATTTGGCACACCTATGGACTGCTTCAAATGCCATTAATTTGATTTTCGCCTACACAAATGAAACTTAACCAAACAAGATACACATTCAATGTAAGAATCAAACCTGTAGAAGAGATCAGTGTAACGTTTATATTAAAATATGTACTATCTAATTATGCATTACTCTAGTGATTATCAATAACGTTAATAAAAATTATGATTATGGCACTACTTTCAAACTGACACATTTCAAAAGTTTACCACAAAAAAATAAGTATTTTATTTTATATATGTATATACATCAACAGATTAAATAAAAAAAAATGTCAATTTTGCTGAATATATTACTTTGGTATTTATCAGACAACTTTTCAATATACATATTTAATTTAAATATAGCTATCAGGTATCGTTGAAACCATTATATTATATTTATGTGATATAAGAACAAAAAAATAGTAAAGATGAAATACTAAATACGTAGAAGATATAAATTACTAATTTTTTTTAGTAATAAGTATTCACTTTCCTTATTGTAATTAGGAATGACGATTGAAAGTATGTATAAAAAATATACACAAACATTTCCCTACATACAAATGTATATATGTAGTTTCTGAATATATGTACAATAATTACATAAAATATATGTATAAGAAATTTCCTGAAGTTTGTCAATATATGCACTGCGGCTGCTTAAGATCAAAGTGGCTCCTTAAGATCGAAAATTTCAATGAGAAGAGGCTCTACATGACTTGGATTGACATCAAGATACACGCCTATAACTTCTTCCGCTAATTTTTGAAGCTCCATTATTTTCTGTATCAATTTCAGAAAAGTCGACTTGGCTTCGCATCCCGGGTAAACACTCTCCAAATAACGTCTTAATAAGTAATAATAAGAATTCTGAAAACGATAAAGCAAACAAGGTTATAAAATGCAATGATTGTCACACATAATATTAATTGATTAGTTCTATTACTGATACGAATATATAAGGTTTGCATATATAAACTATTTGTACTCACTTGTTCTAATTTAATTACGTCGGAATGAACAACGCGAGGCCTATTAGGCGTAAATAAGACAATTGCACTCATGATAAGAATGATGTTTTCATCAGTACGCCATTTAGGATCGAAAGTTCTAACAAAACGGTCGTGCTCTTGATATATATTTCCTTTGGCGAGTTTTAAAACTTCTGCTTTTATACTGCTGAGAGATTCTTGCGAATGTGGTACCTAAAAGAAAACGATTGTATCTTACATATAAAACAAATATGGTTCGTTGTGTGTATGTGAGTGTTTCGTTTCTGATTGGCTATTTTCAGGGCCAGCTCAAAGGTGCAGCAGACTAGGCACGTGCCCAGGGCGCCATAGACAAGGGGCGCTGCGAGGCGCCCCCACTTTTCTTTTTTTGGTTATAAAATTGATAAAATAATTTAGGTTTCTTTGAACTTATAAATCATTCTATATTCAACTAAATTTTTCTATTCGAAGTAACAATACTGATTGTAAAATATTATAATTTACAAGGAATGCAGGAAGTTGACTGTCAAATATCAACGACTCACAAATTAAACTTGTTAAGCTCTGACCGCACTATTCGTCTGCGACACGAATGGCCAAATATTGTTTGTATGAAATTGTATGAGATATAACACATTACGCGTGACGCGACGCAGTGTGTTATATCTCATACAATTTCATACAAACAATATTTGGCCGCACGCTGTCGTTCGTGTCGCAGACGTAATAGTGCGGTCAGACTGCGGTTTAAACAGCAAACTGTCGTTGGTATAAATGGTAATTTGGAATTGCATTTTATATAAAATACTGCTAAAACATATGTATTTGCTTCGTGAAATTAAATATCTAAACCAATCATATTTGAAGGAAGAAATGTCACTCTATAAAATTCTTCAATTTATTGTTGAATATAAATTAATGTCTTCATTACCGAATTTATTCATAGTTATCCGTATTTTATTTTATTTTATTCATTTTTTTACATAAAATGTGCCTATTTCGAATAAAAATTTTAAATTATTTTTTTTTACAAATCTTAATATATTTTTCTTCAACATAAAATTTTAAGAACTTTTATGAAATTTATTGCTTAAAACTTTAAGGAGGGGGGCGCTGAAACTAATCTGCCTAGGGGCGCCATATACCCTCGAGCCGGGCCTGACTATTATTAATATTCAAATAAATTTAATAAAAAAACAAATTAATGCTGTGAATAATGAATAAAATATTTCAATTAACACTTTCGCGGCTGCTGACTTATATTTGTCTCATATTGGGTGCACAACGTTTACTGGCTGATGATACATATATGATTCACAACTGCGCGAATATATTTTTCAGTCCGCTGATATATTTTTGTATCACATTTTCGTCATAAACAAAAACGCGATACAAAATTGTATCATCGGCCACAAACGATTGACGTAAACGTGATACAAAAATATATCAGCGGACTGAAACAGTTCGCGCAGTCGTAAATCATATATGTACCAGCGGCCACTAAGCGTTGTGCACCCAACATGATACAAATATGAGTCAGCAGCCTCCACAGTGTTAATAGATTTATGAACTGTCAAATCAAATAAATGATTATAAAATACCTTCCATGTATCTCTAGCGCAATCATACGTCATGGTACTTCGGAGAATCATCATTTCTGTACAACCACCTTTTAGCAGTGCAACTTGATCTTCTTCGCACATATTTTTGAATGCGTTGATTTTTTTCGCCATTTTGATGAGCCTTTTAATAGCGACGGCTGTTAAATTAATTATACCCAAAAGCATCGGATCATTTTGACCTTGAGATGGCTAAAATAAATTTGAAAATTAGTAAAACCCCATTCAAAACAATGTAAATTAAAAAAAAAAAAACAGCAATGACAACCTTAAATCTACATTCGTCATTTACAAGACTCGTCATGTAATCGTCAAGGGGAGCCAAGAGAGCTTTGTTGGCAACGATCAATTCATTCAACCTGGCTCGCTCCGCATCATTTAATTCGCGGCTGGAGCTATTAATCTGTGCAAGTGATGTATACGTTTCAAATTCAAGTTTGATAGCTTCACATAAAATGAGCTTCATGGATTTTGGCTCGACTTGTATTCTGGAATGATATAAATATAATTTATTATTATAATATGTACTTATGCGAGAGTTACTTTACATATAGTATACCGTATTACAAATAGGGTTTTAAGCATCAGAGATAGAAAAAGAATTATTTTATAATAAAAGCAACAGTACTAGTCAAAGGAAATTGTAAAAAAGGATACCTTTCCACATCTTGTAGTACATCGCGAGCAACGTCTGCCTTTTCCTGAAATCCCCGAGTGTTAGACGGTGAGCTTTTGTCACACATTGGTTGATGAATTTGACCGTGGTTCGTAAGAGCTGCAAATAATTTTGAAGTTTCTTCTGTTGGTGGCGACGTAGTTAATATTGAACGTATCATCATGTTATCTTCTTTGTCATCGGATAGATTTTGTTCATTGCTTAATTTGGCTTGAGCGAAATGATTTTGAATACCGTTAGAAATTACACGATCGAATGATAAGCTTGCATGAGATTGTAACGAGGCCAAAGGCAAATTTTCAGAATTCGATCCAAACTCTATAGGTAGTGAAACATACTTTTTATTTGTTGTGTTATATCTGTTTTGTTCGGAATTAGGGTCAGCCGAGTGATTATCTGCCATGTTGTTATTTTTAATAACGCTGACTGCTTGATTGTGCCCTGAAGCGTTGTCAAAATACAGTGAGGGGTGTGCATTATTCATAGGCTCTATGTTTTGATGATTGTCGTGATAATTGGGCGATTGCTGTTTCGAATTGTCCGAATTCACGGAATCGTCATCTTCTCGCTTTATTAACTTGGAACTGGATACTTCATCGTCGCCGATTTTGGAATTGTTTCTTCTTTTGACTTTGTTTTCTGCGATTTTTTGTCTCTTGTGAGTTCGGTCTTCGTCTGACATTATACACTCTTTGGACATTCCGATGGCGAAACACTTTTCCAATCGGCATTTCTGGCAAAATCGTCTCGTGATGACGGTGATCTGACACTGCTCTCTGAATGGACATTTGAACTCTTTACTGAGAAGTGCATTTCTGCGAAAAAATGCTTTACAGCTTTCGCAAGATATTGCTTTGAAATTGTAGCCTAAGGCTTTGTCGCCGCAAACACCGCACAGTTTAACAGGCAAAGCTGGCTCGGATTTACCTTCATTGTTTTCTTCCATCACGAATGTAATACAGTAATAGCTTTCAAGTTGAAGACAAGATATTATCTGAAACAAAACAATAATTATCTGAAATATGTAAATAGCATCCACACAAGTATAAAATGATTAAAATATGTTTCACTATATTGTGATTTTAACTAGATTTTTCAACTTTTAATTCTATTATACCTCAAATACTAATTAATACTAATAATACTAACAAGAAAAAAAGTATAATCACTAGACTATTATACTAATTAGAATTATTAGAAGACGTCTAATAAGGATTGTAAATAGGTTTTTGAGCTCTTTTTCCTATTATGCTGTAGATTAACATTAGAATAATATAATACTATGATTACTAACCAAATTAAATTAAATTATAAAATAGAAAATGATCAGTAGATCAGTAGCTATTAAAATATATATAAGATGTATTGTGAACATTATTTCGTAATAATAAAAAGCATTTAAAAATCAAAATCAGAAGACGTCTAAAACATACGTATTGTGAATACACTTTACGAACAATAAAAATCTTAATCTGCACTTTTGTTAAATGCGAATTCATTTAAAATAAATATATTTATGGATAATGTAGTTTTTTAAGATTGTATTGGAATAGTTTAAGTTGTAGAATATTGAACAAAATCCAATTCCACTAAAACAAGACTCATTTTTATATCTGAAATCCAAGGTTTATGCTGTTTAAATCAGTACAATTTACAACAAAATTATTCACACATGTGCATAGGTAATATTGATGAGTGTCATAAATATATCTAGCACAAAAAAATCGACATTGAACTGTCAAAAACTCCGATATAACAAATTTGAAATTGCGCAAGAAAAAAAATTGAATGGACTGATTTTATAAGAACTAAACGTACGCTATAAATATTTAATTACATCTATAAAGTTCAATGCAAAATTACAACATTAGACATTTTACAAACTTGGCGATATTTATATTGACAAGTTATACTGTTTAGATTCTACATATTTACAAAGTAAAATTTGACGCACGATTGTAACGTTAAGTTCATCATATACATAGATAAGTACGCATTTCAATACATGAAATGATTAACGCGATTCAATAATTACAACAGAATACATGAGTAATGTAAGTCTACAATTGTCAACACGGTGTACTTTACATATATATGCAATACAATTGTAGTAAATGTAGTGACTTGTGTGGCGAAGTACACATTTCGAGTGTCAACACAATGTTTGATGTGTGAGAGTTTCGATGATGGCGTACGGCTGTCTTACCGAAAATCATATCAGGGTGGAGCGTAAGTGACGGAGGGGTTGTCGTCGGCTGGCGTATGTTACGCAACGTTCACCAAAGATAATCGGCAGATAATCAGCCGCGCACAAACGTCAGCGCTTGACACTAGAACGATCATTCTTAAAATAGCGATGCGGCCGTAGCCCCACATGTAGCGACCTTTGCTAAATACTAGAACGCAACATAAATTTGAACTGAAAATATTAAAAAATATCACATCTATGTCGAATAAACTGATATTCATTTTGTGAGCGTATTTTTAATAATTCCAAAAATAAATATTTAGTAAATAAATGTGAGGGCCGAAATGGATTCCGCCGTTTTGTTTAATCGTACAATAGAAAGTTAAGCGTAAATAGTTTATGGGGGATGAACGAATGAGACGACTGGCATGTTAATGCACGTGTTTATTATATGACAGCTAAAGGCAGAGTGAGTAGTGGCTCTCCGAACCCAGCCGAGTTGGTCCCCACTCGCAGGAAGGCAACCAAACTCGACCATATCGTATAAGCGAGCCGCCACATCACTCCCCCCCCCAGCATTAGCGATACCGAAATTACAAAGAAACAAATTTTACAAAAGAAAAAAAAATATTGTTACACAAAGAAAGAGAAAAAAATTATTGAGTGGGGAGAAAAAAAATTGTTGACGTGGGTCATCCGCTGTGTAGGTGTACCGCCCTGAATGGTCGGTACATTCGAGGGTGGTGACGTCGCGAGCAGGACGGTGGCTCGTCCGATGGTCGCGCCGATGCGATGCTGCGCCGGCGCCGCTCTTCCGAGGCTGATGTCGGTTGGTGGGGCGGCGGGTGCGGCAGGGGCATCGATGTGGTTGATGATACTCCGAGCTGGACCGTGAGTCGTTGTGGCTCGTGGAGGTGTTGTAGCGCTACCGCCCGTCTCAGCGTGACGACGCTCGTGGGGACGGACGGGGCCTTGATGATGATGATGGTGCTGAGGTGGTGTGTGATGAATCTTGTGGTGCTGGATGACCGTTCTATGTGTACTGGATCGCGCATGACTCCACATCCAGCTGTCAGGATCGTCGTCTCATTCGCTCCCCCATTTTTTAAGCACCTGTCATCGACGTTGTGGCTGGACTCCAGTCGGTAGGTAGGTAGGTAGGTAGCCGTGTCTGCTCGTTTATTGTCACCCGCGGGCCGCGACGTGCTGTGTCGATGGCGATGGCGACGCGGCGGGTAGCTTTCCCGCCTGGCTCGGCGAGGCAGGGATGAGCAGCGGCATGCTGAATTAATCGAGGCTGCGTGGCTCGATGTCGGGGGTCACCAGTTATGGGGGATGAACAAATGAGACGATTGGCATGCACGTGTTTATTATATGACAGCTAAAGGCAGAGTGAGTAGTGGCTCTCCGAACCCAGCCGAGTTGATCCCCACTCGCAGGAAGGCAACCAAACTCGACCATGTCGTATAAGCGAGCCGCCACAAGTTGTTGTTCAATTGGATAAAAATACGTCATTTGGGAGTTCAGAAGAGGACATTTGTCCCCCCTAGATTTGACTAAACCAAAAACATGCGTGTCATTTGAAATACTATGAATATTAAATCAAATCGATTAAGGTCTGTTAGTCTGTTCATACCTATCCACAACGACCCGTATCCTGCAGGTGTCATGCAAGTGCGGATAGTATTCTTTAGCACATTCTATATGGACGCGCATGAATGCGTAAATGCGCATGCGCGAATGGAGTATGAATACGTCCATATAATGTACCAAAGAATACTATCCGCACTTGCAGGACACCTGCAGGATACGGGTCATGCTCAGTGCCGGTTTTAGGGAGGCCTGGGTCGGGCGGCCCCCGAGGGCGCCAAATAAGCTAGGGCGCCGCACGATGCGCCGAATGCGCTCAAAAATTTAAAATTAGAGCGCCAAAAGCCATACAAAATTTTAGATTAGAGCGCTAAAGGCGAATTTTTTTTTCTAAGAGTGTTAAGAAAAAATTTCCCGAGGGCGCCATTGGGTGTAAGGCCGGCACTGGTCGTGCTGAATAGGTATGAACAGATCTTAAAGCGTAAATAGTCGTTGTTCAATTGGATAAAAATAGGGATAAAAATACGTCATTTGGGAGTTCAGAAGGGAACATTTGTCCCCCCTAGATTTGACTAAATCAAAAACATGCGTCTCATTTGAAATACTATGAATCTTAAATGAAATCGATTATTCGTTATTATAATTTTGGGCCAGCAGACACTGCAACAAGTTAAAATATGTCGATCAAAAGTTTCTTTTAAAAAATTTTGCCCCCTCCTCCCCTCCTGGAAAAAGTTG
The DNA here is from genome assembly GCF_051622035.1 of Arctopsyche grandis. Lineage (NCBI taxonomy): Eukaryota > Metazoa > Arthropoda > Insecta > Trichoptera > Hydropsychidae > Arctopsyche > Arctopsyche grandis. The sequence continues at coordinate 19,780,118 of NC_135360.1, forward strand.
AAATGATGTCCCTACATTAAAATTTTACATTAACGTCAATTGGCGTTAATGTATGTATAAGTAATTAAAAGAAGTATCATCGAAAGCATAAAACTAATCGTTATATCACAGGGTTCTAAAATTTTTAATTTTAAAATCAAAACGATCATCGACCTAAATGTTTCCCTAACGCTGCATTTACTCTACGCCAACTATTAAAACATTAGACACTGCGTTTGATTGAGACCAATAAGTTCGGAGTTGGAATGCTTATTTACACGAGTCAAATATTGGCTTGGTTTAGTGAAATGTTTTAACAATACATAATTCGCCTCGTGGAAATGCAGTATTAAGAAACTATCTACGACTTAAGGTCTGTTCATACCTATCCAGCACGACCCGAATCCTGCAAGTATCCTGCAAGTACGGACATTTTTCTTTAGTACATTATATATGGACGCGCATGAATGTGTAAATGTGCATGCGCGAATGGAGTATGAATACGTCCATATAATGTACCAAAGAATACTATCCACACTTGCAGGATACCTGCAGGATACGGGTCGTGCTGGATAGATATGAACAGATCTTTAGGATTTACGACTTAGGAACGTAGGATTTACTGGGAAAATGAAAATTTCAAAATTTCTGTTTTAAAAGATTCGTTTATTTCATGTGTTTTGTGAACATAATTGAAATTAACAACATTTTCATTTGCACGCATTTGCACAAAACAACTTAAAAACCATTTTGAAACTGATAAAGTTGCGACTGTTTAGTCGCAAGTGCGTGCACCGTAATATTTTTGAGATCGTGAAAAAACGATTGCGCGACTGAAAATCGCAAGTGCGTTTGAGGCCTAATGCTAATTACACTGAGCAAAGAAAAAATATTACCATGGAGACTAATCAATCGTTACAGTGGCGTAGCTACCGCGCCCGCAGACCCCACAAATGGGGGGGGGGGGGGGCGCTACAAAGCGGCGCGCCGTTTTCACTGATTTTTTAATTTGTTCTGCAATTTCTTTGTAATCTATTTTTTTAAAACCTCTCTTATTTTTCAATGTATTTGCATCTCGTTTTATTGTATGTACTTAATGTACATATGTCAAAATATAATAATGTACATACATTATTATATTTTTAATTCATTCTCATTGTGTTTAATATTTGTTTATTTTTTTAATAATACAACAGTGTCTTTACAGGTCACTCCAATATGACACTGTGGCCAGAAAATGTATGTAATTGATCTATACCAATAGGGCTGGAAGATTGCCTTCTTTTTCCATCTTTTGAACGTCAGTGCCATTTTTCAACCTACATATTTGCTGAGAATTCTCTCTTATTCTTGTATATATTTTTTTAATGTGTTAAAACAGTAAAACAAAATTATATGAGGCGGGAAAATTAATAAAATTTACAAATTTATAAATTTTTCACTGTCAACATTAACAGGTGGGAAGTTTTCATGAAAGATTCGCCATGAGTTACTTTATGTTTAAACAGATTGTGCACTGCTTGTTGGTCGTCCAGATAATACTATTAATGCACTTCGATATATACATAAAAAAGGTATGAATTATTAATTTGGAAAGTTACTTTGCTGTAGGGAAATAATATGAATATATGGGGGGGGGGGGGCGCCTTAAAATATTTTGCGGGGGGGCACCTGGAATTCACGCTACGCCACTGAATCGTTACTAAGTTTGACCCATTAAATTCAAATATGACAATGTTGGTTTTCTTTCGTTTAAGAAACATAAGCGTTTAAAAAAATGTGTAAATTTACAGATTTTTGGCTTTTGCAGTCTTTAATTCAAAATCTTGTGTTACTGTGCAAAAGTGAGTATTGGAATCAATAGTCAGGTGCTTTTTCTATTGCTTGCAATAATTTGATAGTACTCACTTTTGGCACAGCTACGCTAGATTTTGAATTTAAAACTGCAAAAGCCAAAATCTGTATAAATTGCACTTTTTTTTAAAATGCTCATATCTCTTAAACAGGAGCAAGCAAACAAAAATTATTCTCATATTCGAATTCAGTGAGTCAAACTTAGTAAAGTTTGATTAGTTCTGCTCCGGTAGGTAAAAAATGTGATTTTCTTTGTTTCTTAGTTTTATTACTCAATTCCACGATTTGAATATTATTGTTATGCAATAGATAATCTCGTACATATTTATAACGATTTTAAAGTGTTAATTTATATGCACCTTTATATGTGGACGACAGTTTTGATCAAAAGTTGATATTTTATAAAATCAACATATTGTGAAATTCAATCTGACAATTCACAATTGTTTCCGTATGTGGTGACATATTTTGCCAACACAAATTGAAGCGGAAATTGTCATCAAAATAAATGTGAAACAATCGTTAAATATTTTGCTGATCTGTTATAATAATATTAGTTGTAAACAAATATATACATTTTTAATGTATGTATGTATGTACAAATAGTTACTTGAACGTATATTGATCAAAATATATAGATTATGTAATAATGTTTGATTCCATTTACCTGTCAGTAAATCAATTTTTAATTGAATATTGTAGAAGAATATAATCTTATCCGCATAATTTTAATATCAGTGTTTTGAGAAATAAACAATTTAACTCTTGTTGTATAAAATAGCTTGGTTTGTTTTGTTTTTATCAAAACAAAATTTTCATAATAACAAATACTCATCGAGGAAGTAAACAAAGCTTACATATAAATACAGGTAAAATATTAGAAACAATTCACACATAATAGAAAGATATTCCATTGTGTACACCTATTGATGGAATAAAGTAGCAAAATGAATATCTTTCTATTTTACGTTAGTATTTGTAATTTATTTTTATATCACTCTGCTTATTCTCAAAATACGTACGTGAAGATCGATAAGAAGAATGTAGAAAATTTTATCAGTGATAAATTTATCAGCTTTATAATCAACCCTCAAATTTTACTTCAAAATAATGACAAAGATAATCGGTAAGCATGATTCTGATTTGGTACTTTTATATCAAATATTGTATTGATTGTATTGTTATAATATGGAATGTTTACTTTCAGGACCGAGTGTTTGTGTATGGCTCAATCTTTATCGCCAGCCTATATTCAAATTGGAGGTCCTGCCATCAAAGCGATCAGTCTCGAAGAATCCAATCTTAGACTTAAAACAACAGAAGATCAAATTGTCGACAGCAATCTTTTATTAAATAGTCAAAATTTTAGCATTGAAATGTGGACTAATTTTGTAAATTGGACGAAGGATATGAATATAGTTCCAATTGTGAAATTAGACTTCAGCGAAAGATTTCCGAACGGAAACTGGAATCCTTCTTCCATAATTAAAATATTTTCCATTGCTGATAAATACAAATTAGGGGAATGTGTCTGGCAATTAGATTATGGTAAGTGTAGTTTATACAGTTTGAACTTAAATTTAAAAAAATATAGATTTAAAAATATAGATTTGCAGATTGTAAGGATCAATCTTTGGATTTATATGTGAATGATCTAAAGACACTTAAAATTGTAATGGATGCTTTTACATCTGGAAGAAATGGAAATTGGAAAATCGCCAGTGGTGAAGTAGCTAAATGCCTCAATGAAGACGCTTTAAATAAGTTGACAAGTTTCATATTCAAATCAAGTTATCTCGTAGATTCGATGAACTTCGATTCGTAAGTGTATATATTGGACAATTTTTATAATCTTCCATTGTGTTTCGTTATATTATTTAATATAATAATTCAAATGTATAATATTTTAGAGTTGCAGATGAACTATTTTCAAATTTAAGTATTAAATCAAAAGAAGAAATTCAAAATGATTTGTCAAAGAAAAATACTCAATTATGGAAGACTCCTAGTATTAATGGAAACGATACGCAAGACAAAGCATTGTATTGGCTACAAGAATTAGGAAATGCTGCTAAAGAAGGATATTCTGTTATTTTTAAGGATTTAGGGGAGGAGGACATAGAAACACCAACTTTGGTAAAGACTGATTTAGTTTGAATTCATTTAAATGTTACTAATATTCAAGTTGTTTTTAGTATAATAGCATTCTTGAAATTTTAGAGCTACTACGTATCTTTGATTCACAAGAAGTTTGTCGGTCCGGAAGTTCTGAAGTTAGATGTGAAACTTAACAGTTCTGATGATTTATCAGTTTATGGACATTGTGCTATATTACCCAATGGAAGGATTCAGAATGGAATAACTTTATTTGCTGTCAATATGAGAGATTCTGATGAAAATATAACCTTTGCATTTTCACTAAAAGAACATGGAGGAGAAATTATGCAATTTGTATTGCAGTCAGAAGAAGGGTGAGTAAAATTTTGTAGTTTATTATTCAAGTGTATATCGTGAAATGTATTATACTTACTTATCTTTGTATTAATCTGCATTTATTTTTGTGTTTGTTTATATTTTTAACATTCTTTATCTTCTGTGAAAGGAATTAACGATAAATAAATTGTGATTTTAGGAAAACATTGGTGAACGGGGAAGAAATGATGTACGAAGGAGATCTTCAGCCGGTAATGTCAGAAGTTGAGCCATTCAAAGCAATGCGAGTCTTTTTGCCATCGAAATCAATTGGATTTTGGATAGTTACGAATACGAATATCGAGGCATGTTCAAGTAAAAATGAATTCATTAAAAAACCAATGTACAGGAATATGAAGCATAAAGAGCTGCGATCTGAAGACACAGCTGAAGTATTGGAGCATTTGATATTACAAAATTTCAATAATAATCAACCCAGAGGTAAAAGATCAGCGGATTTCGATTGGGATGAATACATACAAAAGATGATTGGCGATAATGAAACAATGATAGATGAGCAAGATGTCAGTGAAGAAGATTTCAAAATGATCCAGGAAAAGGCAAAAACCATGGGACCATTCGAAAATTTTGATGAATTGTTGACCATATTTGGACAACTGACAAAAATGGTTAAATTAGAAAAAGAATTTCTTGAAATTGGAAAGGCGATGCTCAAATCAAATGAAACGTCATCAAACGATACCAGTAATTTTTTTATGGATGATGAACATAACATAAATGGCAGTACGTTGAAGCCTCTCATTAGAATAACAAGAGAGTTGGATAATATGGACATGCCTGAAGAGAGTGAGATAAATTTAAATAAAGATATACAAGAGGAAGAAATCCCCACAGAAGACCAAAGTAAAGAATCAAAATCAGCTGCTTTAAAATTACCAACTCTGCCAGTATTTAATTTAAATGAGAGCAAAGAAACTTTAGACGATTTGATTGAGCGTGCTCGTAAGCTGATGAGAAATCTAAACCACACAATCAATGATAATGGAAGTCTAGAAAATTTCGATGAATCAAATGAAAAATCGCCATTAGTATCATTGCAAGGTATTAAAGATCCAGAGACGTTTTTAAAAGGAGAATTGTTTAAGAGTAAAATAAAATTGAAAGAGATTAAACGCAAAATCAAGGCAAGAATTGCTGAAATTGATTTAAAAACAAAAGTTAAAGCATCAATTCCACATCGGATTTTAAAGCGTAGTACAGATGATGAAGTAGCAGTCGGTGTAGCTCCAAAACGGTTCCAACAATATAAAAGACAGATAAAGAAATCAAATAAACGTGTGAAACGTTTTTTAGAATTGACCGAATTTGACAATGAAATTAAAAATGAAATCGATCACAACAATTCCAAAAGTCAATTAGTAGAAGAAGATTATAAAATTGAAACAAAAGTTATAGGCATAGAAGATGATTTAAAATTGAATAATTCCACTGAAAAGAACGACACCGACACCGAGAAAGACCGAGCTAAAAATATGATAGAAAAAAGGCCTTTTGTTTCGACTTGCTTATCAAAAAGTGATGAAAGTGTTAATGATGTGCCAATTGAAAAATTGACATGGGAGGATCTGACTCACAAATTTGGTGGAATCGAAGAAACTGAAGATACGTTTACCAAAATTATTAACAACATCAATGGGTTCTTTGATAACATGAAAAATAAAGTAAAAGACATTTGGAGTAAGGTTGTAAATAATTAACAAATTAAAAATGGGTGTATATGTAAGTACATGGGTTGTAATGATGAGAAACTATCAGTGGTACAATATTGTTTATTCATTATTTATTATTTAACAACGCGTAGATCTACCATTTTTATAAATTATGTAAGTAATGCATAAAAATGGCAATCTCTAATTTCTAATAACTATAAGTACTCATTTTTTTTATTTATTTCACATACAAACACAACTCAAACAAATGCATGTATAGAACTATTTAAATTATAAGTTATTATAAATGTGTTTTTATATTTTTGTAACGCATGGTTTTTTTATATTAAATATAATAAAATAAAGAAAAATTAATAGTAAAAAATACATCATGTTGTGTAATCCAATTTTGTCATTGTACTCCCGAAGAAACAGATAAGAAAAGCAACTTTTCGCTTTTTAATATACATGTTCAACAACAATATCTATATTTGTGTATATGTATGTATGTGTGTATATGCATTCACATGTGTATATACACACATACACACATTTACAATTGCAAGTGAATGATCTACCAATTAATTATTTAATAACAATTTAATATCGACACAGACCTGGTGGTGACGGTCTGCATTCCTTTCCATTTCTTGTTCATGCGTTATATATTCAACTTTATAATATATATCACTAAGTGTCGCTAATAGCATAAAGCTTATAAGCAATATATTATTTTTTTCATCCCTCTTACTTAAGCTAAAATAGAAATTCATAAAATCTAAATATTGTAGTATTTTTTGTAACATTAAGCTATTAGGTATAATTAAAGGGTGGGTTTAAAATTAACTGTAATCAATATGCAATGTGTCGTTGTCTCTAGTTATTTTTTTTTTTTGTCATATTCTTACACAAAAGGCATGCTCGGTAAATCCTATAAAATAAGAATAATCACTCACTGAGTTTTTTCAAAACGATCATTAACACTGTGATCAAAATTATAAATTGTATATTCTATTATACGATAAATATATTATTCAAATAAATATACATATCTGTAATGCACTGTTCACTGTTCAACTGTTGATTTTGTGTCTCGCTACATCGACGTGTACCGTATGTATTATAGATGTTGTCAATTTAACATTCAAGTTTAAATTTTTGGGATAAGTTTAATTTATAATAGACGAAACACATGCTTGTTTTATTTGTGTGATTCTTCCTCCGAGTTTTTCTTGATGACAGATTTTTTATATATACATACATGTATTCATACAGCACACATACTCCGATCGAACAACGAGAGTGTTATAATTGTTGGATTAAATGGTTGAATTTTTCCGTGAATGTGAGCTTATGTAATAAATATATAAATATTATAATGGCGTATTTAAAAAAAACACGCTTTTAACATTGTAAAAAAGATTAATAATAACTATAAATATATATGTAGGTATATACTTTTTTTTTTTTTGATAATGGCTAACACATATATTAATAATATAAATTAAAAATACAGAAAGTCCTCTACGATTATTTAAATTACCTTGTATAAACCTCAATGTTTCTCATTTGCAATTGTTAAATCAGCGGATATCATATCCAATTTTTTATTTATTTTAAAGTTAGAATCGATAACAATATCCTTTTTACTGAAGTAAAAGTATATGTTCGGGATAGAGTTCTTACTTTTTCTTTAGATTTCGAAAAACCTATATTCACTAATTACTTCGTAACACGAGAAGTTATTTACAATAAAAAATTGTAATTACGTTTATTATAAAAAACAGGTATTGTGCAAGATCGTTGAAATTAAGTATTTATTTAATAAATGATGTACACAAGCAAACCCTCAATTTGAAGACATAGTCCAATATCAATGACAGTTTAAAAATGGAACGTAAACGTTCAACACCGCTAACCTCGTAATTATGAAAATAATAAATTAAGAAAACTTTATATACAATTACAAATCATACAATTTCACCCAAATTCCAAAATGATAAACAACATGAAAATCAAATTTCAAAATTTTGATTTAAGAATGTTAAAAATAAAATCATAACGGTGGTAGAAGTACAATATACATTATATATGTAAATTAGCAAGTTAGCATAGCAACATTGAGGAATACTTACAAGCTTTATTTTCAATATGAAGCATAAATGCAAGAAAAGCAGTGTGATATCTAATAATTAGAGAAAACGACACTTACACATATAAACTAAGCGAAAGCTTAACGAAGCGAGCTTATCAGGCAAAACTATAAATATACAAATCAATTAATATCCATATAGTTGGCATTGAAAATACACATTTTTATGTATATTATATGTTTATATATGTATATATGATTGACTCACTATCATCAATCAATAATAATAATAATGAAACTGGTGATAAACAGCAATGATTACATTTAAAAATATGTAAGCTAAAAGTTTATAGCCGATTGATTAGTGAGGCAATTTTATACACAACATTTATAAAAAATAAAATGAATACACAATAAATACAAACATGCTAAAAGTTGATTATAAAATTTAAAGGAAACTCATTTTAATATTCAAGCGAATAATATCACAAGAGAAAAAGGATATATATATGTAAATATAAAATGTAAAATGAATAGCAAGATAATTAATTACTCTATTTATTTGCAATATATAATTTAACTCATACATTAGTTATTCATAAAACTAGTTATTGATAATTTCTAGCAAACTACAACAATAAATTTCAGTAACAGATACACATTTTTTTATTGTTATATTAATTTTTTTCAACATCACAACAACAAAGATGCGCATATATATGTAGAAGAGTTAAAATTGTTATTTTTTTTTTAAAGATACATACAGCTTTTTAAACATTAAATTAATATTAGCATAATTATGCTGGCAATTAACACCCATTCTATGTTTATGCTACACATTTCACAATATAGACATAATGCATACAATAGAAAGATTATATGAGTCATGTATTTAGGAAAGTTTCAGAGGATTAGTCTAGAAGTAACGGTAGTTTAATATATATATATATAATATATATGTATATAGATTCAAATTTATGGATATAAATGTAAAATAGAATGAAGAGGAGATAAGAGATAAGAGTGATTGAAAAAATACTATGAATTTAAGTCTAAATTATCTTCGGGCATTATTTTTAATGATACATGATACAAGTATATAATATATATTGAAATATTTATAAAAAGAAGATAATCTCTTGTAAGTTACGTGTTAATAATTGACACAATGATAAAGTATTTACTTGTGTGAAAAGAATTTCTCGTATGTTTATAAAAATATATATAAACGAGGTCTACGCTCAATTACACATAGTCGTGGAGCTACATTGTGATCATGATGATTTTAGAAAAAGAAAAAAAGAAATTAATTGAAGAGGAATGTTGAAAAATAGTTTAATAATAAATTTCCAATAGTGTATAATAGAAAGTGAACATCATAAAGAAGTTGAAATGACAGTGTATGTTTAATAACATTGATGAAATTACTTCATCGGAAATCATGCTTTATATCACAGCTTTTGACGTTTTTTTTGTTCAATTAACTTACTTATTGAGACTGAATTGGACAATTTATATAAACTACAATATTGAAAAACATGTTTTACACTAATCGTTATCATTATAAATGAGAAGAGTCTGTGAGAAGTATATATTAGCGAAGACGCCGCAACACAAACATTAGTATGTATGTATTTCAAAGTACGGAGAGAAAGTGAAATATCTACAATATTATTGAAATCTGACTATTTATAATGTGAATTGGGTGAGTTTATTTTTCTGTATAGTCAATGTTGGTGTTAAGAGAGTTGTGAAGTATGTGGAGAATTAAAGATATCCAAACATGCAGTTAGTTAAAAAATGTGAAGACATCAATGCAAATTGGCCATAGCACATCAAGTAAGCATACAACATTGAATCGATCAACATAATTCAACAGTGGTGAGAAGAATCATTATTTTTATTTTAAAAACACTGTAGGTGTTCATATTTTTCATTGTCAATAGTGTGAAACTTACTCACCGCTGTGGCATATGTTTTATAAAGTCATTAAGATACATAGAAAGCTTTTGAGAACAGCCTTACGAGTATTTGTAATTAAAAGTAAAAACATTCAGTTTTGAAGAAGTAAAACGGAAGTTCATTTATTATGAGAGTACATTGACAAGCTTTCGAAGTAAACAATTAAACGATCCAAACAAAACTGTATTCGTTTCGCCTTTTAATACACATAGTTGAGGGAATTTGGATGACTTAATCAGAATAATGATATTGGACCAATTATTATTTTGATTACGGAAATACAATTTAATAAAAATTCAACTTTGTCATAACACTTACATAATTTTCAATGAAATAATAAGTTAAAATTAAAACTATCACCTGGAAAAATAAATAAAACAATGTACAAATTTCTATATCTACATTTTTATATCCAATTCAATGCACTTATTTTAACTTTATTTATTTAGTTTTTGTTACAAAATGACATCTAATCAATGTGCAGCTAAGTATAACATTCACTTTCAACAAGATATCACAAGCGCATGTATCCAAAGTTTTTTTTTTCAATATAATAATAAACCTTGTTCAACTGTATATAACACAAATCATACGATAAAAATAAATGTATAATACATGTAACATAACAATGATCGGATGATTGAAACAAGAAAGTGTACTGTAAATTGATACTTGCGATGTGAAAATTTTATAAATATAAATTATATATGTATGGATACATACTTATATACAATCACACAAACTCACATACGAACACGTTCAAAATGAATACATATGCACACATACACAAGTTATATAAAATATTATGAGGTTTACATGTACATACATGAGATGTACACAGTCGAAAGTTATATCAATTTAAAATATCTCAAACATTTGAGTGAACAATGAGGATAACATTTAAAAAAAGCTAAGTTTAATAATATATTATTGCTTTAATTCATTGTATATTATACATAAATATATTATATGTATGTATGTGCACATATATACATATTGTAAACATACACACATATATTATATAAATAATTATATCGCAGCAGTATCACATTTACGATGCACTTTCCAATCTCAGTTTCTATGTTCATCTGCTGAGGTGCTACATTTAATTTATTAAATATTCGTACAGTTTTCACATGATCACCAATAATGATAATGATTATAATAATATATATATATGTATATACCATAAAGTTTTCATGTGTAACAAATAGTTCAACATTCTATAAGCTAAATTTTGACAACAAGCGCTGTATTTTTTTAGTCTTCACCATTTCGTTTACCTAAATTACTTTGCATTTTTTTATATTGGAATATGCTTCACTTTAACAATCTCAACAACGTGATAAAAATATGCCCCCCTTTTAAATAAACGTGTTAGCTTTCGAATGCACCAATTGAGATTTGCATTTCACGAAGTAGAGAAGGGACTTTGAACGAGATTGTTCCGAGAACTATGTATGTAGTATGTGCTGAATTTGCAATGAAATTCTTCAATATAATAGTCAAAATTAATAATAAAAGCGATAAAATACATTTCGATAAGTGAATAATATAATACAACAAAGAAAGCAAAAACTGATTAGGGTACATTTGAATCTTATAATAGAAGAATATATATGTGGGTAAATGAGGGGCACAATATATATATATATTTGTATATAATATATACGTTATAAGGTGTAGCTATCTACTCATATTTTGCATTATGTGTTGTGTCTATTACAGTTGTAAATATACCCAATGAGCATGGCAGTTGATAGCATGATAATAACATGGCACCACCATAACTATTAAATATAACGTCTTCGAAACACCATTAAAACAAATTACAACGCTTCATACAATAAGTGCGATAAGTCGAAAGTATCAACACGAAACATGAAAATGAAAATTGGTAACGTTTCTCAAAAACGAACGTGCAAAGGATGATGTATGATTTTAGTTATCAAAAATATATTTTTGTTCGAAAAGAATTTAGTCTGTTTAGTAATTTTTATTGAGCAAAAATGAAAACAATTTATTTTATTTTAATGGAGTTTAGTGACAATATTAGAAATGTTTACCTATTATTTAATATTATATATTCTAGTTACTATGACATCATGTAATATCAATGCACCATAATAACTTCAACGATAACTTTTTTTTTTAGTCGTGCCATGCATCTCATTTCGATGTTTGTATTCTATTATTCTGCCTATTCCTCGGTAACTAAAATGCATAGATCCAATTTTCACTGCATGACACACTTGCTTTCAATTTGGGATTTAATTTCGTTCACCTGCGTCTCGATGGTATTTTTCAGTTCTGAAACACAATTTTTAATTATATTAATTTAAAATTCAATACAAAAACATCTCTTACAAACATCAAATGGTACTAACTGGTGAAATCATCTTGATCTTCTAGTTCTGCTTCTGCAGCCAATTCTTCAGGCGTTTTTTTCTTACGCATAAGGGGGTTGTCGGGTTCTTGAGGCATTTGTTCGACGACTTCCTCCCGTTTCTTTATGTTATACTGAAAGTTAAAGAAAACAAAATTTGAATATCCAATTCGAAAAACGATTCGCGTGCAAAATTTACATATTTTCTCTGCACTCCATGATATATGTATGTAAGACAGAGTAGAGAATTGTCGAGAGACGGACATTCCACCATTAGAGCGAAATTCTTGAAAGCAATTGTTCTAAGTATGAGAATCCCAAAAAAAAAAAATCTTGGGAAGGGTCTTAGCGAGACGTACGTTTTCCAAGATAACGCCCGCTAATTGGGTCCCAGAGGATGTGGCCCTGCCTGGTAATTTCAGCTGAAGAACAATCCTTTGAACGTGCACAGCAACACCGGTGACATTATTCAAAACATCCTGCTTACGTGTTTCAGACCCTTTCACAATAATAACAATAGAAAAAGAAAACACTCCTTTATTCAATTCAATCTAAAAACATATAAACACACATACGTAAAATACGTACGTATATATGTGTATATTAAAATAATGAAATAAATTAACATATGGTAAATAACATGCATATGTATTTCTTTCATATATTAGTGTGGATTTCAGCAGTACAAACTTTTTGTAGTCAAATCATCAAAAGGTTGCTGTGGTTTTTGAATCCCTGACCCTTCAGTTGTAAGCATCATACGCTATCCATTGAGCTATCTTGTTGGTTATAGTGGCGAATGCACCCGTACTACTTAAAGTGTTGCCATACGCATATGAATATTTTCGGAAACGCTATAATGTGACATAATTGACTCGACAATGCGATACAAGCAATATTGCGCCGTATTCTCGCGCTCTGTAATGTATATGTAAGTCGATTTTGCCTTGCACATGTCCAAAACAAGCATGAACGTGCCGGAAACGAGCGGTGTTGCGGCGAGTTGTTGACGTTTAGGGCTGAATAATATAGACGGACCTTACATATAACGTAGCATATTTTTATTTAAATAATTTTTTTATTAAAACGGAGTACGGATGAACCAAACGTTATAAAATGAGTCGTTATATTTAGTGGCGGAAGTCCAATGTACAGTTCCAAAAACACTACATATCTCTGTTTGATTTAATTCACAAATTGTTATCACTTAATTTAATTCGATATGTCCAGAATCTCAGAAAGGCAGAACAACCAGCGGCGTGGACTAGTGTTTAGCATATTATGCTTTCAAGCAGAGTGGTCACGGGTTCGAGTCCCACTAGAGTCCCGCTGTTGGCCAGACCTTGGTTTGTGACTCCAGATCGATCGTATATTATTAGGTTTATTATCAGAGTTTGCCAATTTTTCCGATTTTCATTGAAATTTTCATTGAAATCTCCTTTCATATCTCTCTTACTAATATCAAGTTATTCAGCAACTTGAGGTTTGCAAATTTGATTGTAAAATACTGCAAAAATTTTTCCATAAATGTCACTGTGGATATTTTTATGAATTCGCATTGCATATTGATTGATTGTCTTGTATCCGTATAAGTGCACTCGTCACTTTGGAGCGATCTGTAAAGGCAAGTGTTCATGTTCTAAGAAATAAATATATATGTAGTTTACGAGGAAATAAATACGAATAAGAATCAAAGTAATTCACCCACTGGTTGGTAGTCCCTAGTATAGAAGAATTAATTGCGATACATTTTGGAATTGAGTTAATAGCATCTTATTGCCATCGTGTTGTCAAGCTTTAGAATTTCTGCAAGCTTGTTCGAGACTTAAACGCCTTACGTCTACTTTTAGACCTATATAAATTCAGAGTGTACATATTACCTTTTAATATATAGGTACATACATATACACACATCTAATATATAATTTCGAAAGAAACTTTGTAAGGTTGTTGGGAGCTTCAAAAAGAAATCAAAGTTTCTATGACGATGGTTGAATATTATTCAAATAAATTTAATACAAAAACAAATTAATGTTTACTATTAGATTAACCATGTTTAAGCGGTTTATATTACAAATACCGAGCGAAGCCGGGTAAAACCACTAGCATGTAATAAAATAAACGTATTTCAGGATACCATTTTTATTAAATATTGTGAAACGCAAAACATTATATTTAATGTTTTGCGAGATGTTTTTCGAAACGAAGAAAAGTGGACCTATGCCACTATCAAATATAACGGTTCAAATAAGAAAATGAACAATGTTTAATTTTCAATGTAAAAGTATGTATAGTAGATAATACATATAATATATGTAATTTAGAAAATCAATTTGAAATTTAAGTACCGTAGAATTTTTTCATAAATCATAAATGCTTCTTTGAATTTAATTAATTTTTCGTAGTAGATATACGTATATTAATAACGTGAAATAGAAATAGGGAAAAAAGAAGCGACGCGGGGATTCTTGAAACGTTTCACAGTGCGTAATCTTATTAGGTCGGGTAGGTTTTAAATAAGCTCTTTATTAAAAGCATCCTTCGGTTGTGCCTTGGGCCGAAGACTTAGTCGGGATGCTTCTGACAATTAATTACGTCTGAGTCTTAGCGGAAGAGCAAAAAAAAAAAGGAAAAAGATCCGGATAATGACATATAATTGACCGCCATGATTTCCCCGAGGATAGCAGCGAGGATACCGCCAGGAGCTTTTCTCCCCTGTCGAGGTTTTTCCTCTCGTGCTCCGGCGATGGGATTTATGCGTAGGATTTTGCGTGGCGTGCCGAAGAGATCAATAAATGCTGTGCGTATTTTTATTTTTTTCCCTCTCCGCTTTCGGCTAACCGGCGCAATTTATCCGTGCAATTTGGCGTGCATTGTTTGACTGGGGAAAAGTCACGAGACGACCGAGGCCCCGGGAAAATTAAATCAGCCTTGCAAATCAAAACCCAGCGGATGTGTAAGTCAGATGGAAATTGATTATTAGTTTAGAGTGGCTTCGGCGAGACTCCCTGCCACCTCCTCATCAGGACGAGGCTAAAGTTTCCGTAATGCAATTAGGCGAAGTGGCAGCCTGCGAAGGACTAGTCTGAAAAAGGAGCAGATTGAATTGGATCTGCTTCAGCAAGGCGTCAGGGATGATGCGTTATACGTCCTGACGCCATTTAATTCTACACACCCTTCGGTGTTGTCGCTCAACGCTGCTTCACACACACTGACTACCCTTTATGTTAACTATTCTAGGATTCATTGTTCGTCTTGAAGATACTCGCTATACGACTACGTACATACATTTAATATATACATATGTATATACAAACAGTATAAGGAAAACAATCTACATATTTTGCCTTAAATAAAGAATTCAAAACAATCGGAAGACTGTAGGAAATTTAGTTCAATCGTTTGCGAAGTAAAATATAGAAAAGCCTTGTAAAAAGGTATTACGTATATGGAAGAAAAAAATTCTTGTTAAATTTAGTTTTTATAAAAAAAATTCCTTGTTAAATTTAAATTCAGAAGTTTATTAAAAACTACGAAGAATACTTTTCATATAAAATATGATTTTAAGTGGCTCTCGTTTCATATATAATATAATACAAATGTACATTCCTAAAATTGGGCCATACTGTTGATATTCCACGAATTTGTATGGATATGATTTGTTTTTTAATCTTTTTGCGTGAAAGCTGTTTATATTTTCACTATCCTGCATAATTATCATTCACAACTATTCACCATCTACTGCTGGATGTAGCCCTCTCCAACACGCTTCCATTCGTCTCAGTTTTGAACGACTCTCATTCCATACATTTTTCTACATCTCCCGTGGTCTTCCTTGGAGCCTTTTACATTCTCTCGGGTACCATTCAAACACTACTTTCGTCCATTTATCATCCGTTATTCTAGCTACGTGAACCGTCCATTGCCATTTAAATTTCTTTAATCTCACCTTTGCATCAATTACCTTTGTCATACTTCGAAGCCACATATTCTGTTTTCCATCCCTCCTTGATATGCCAAGCATACAGCTCTGAGCCTCATGCAGCATTCTGGAGCTTAAGCTCAATTTTCGCATCTGATGCCAAATTACTAGAATTTTTAGTATCCAGATAGTACGAGTACCTATTTAATTAAGGACGTAAAAGTTTAGATAAAAGACTAGTGACTTAAAAAAAAAAGAAATATAAAAACTAGCTTTCAACCCAAACAATAAATTCTTACCCAAGCAAGTACTATTACTACCAGAATATTTAAAAAGTCGATTAATTTGGAATCCCTATTCATGTAGTATAATATATATGCGAATCTATGTATATGTAAGTAGGTACATAATATGTATATATGTATACATTTTGGGACAAATGATTTAAATATAAAGAAAATGAATCGTATTATTACAAGCTTTTCATTAGTTTCATTTGCATGTATTTTTAAGTCTCATTTCAAGCGGCACTTATCCGGAATTTATCTATAGTATAAAATAAGGGGTTGATGTTCAAGTGTAGTAAATGTAATATACTTACGACTTGGTATTAATTTTAAATAGGTATTTAAAATAATTGTATTAAATGGTATAAAATTTCAATTAAATTTAAATAAACTTTTTTTCAAGGGCCACGTTGGAATTACAAATAGAAATAAATCAAGACGGGAACGTGTCAGGAGCTAACAACTTTTTTCGAAGGCTATCCCGCAGTGGAGTTTGCCCCAGGCGGTCTTATATTTGTCATTTTTCCGACATTCAAATTCAAACTTTGCGGAGGAAAAACTAAGGAAATCCTGTTCGGAAATTCGATTTAAAAATTTCATAAAATTATACAGCACACCATATAAGTCTTTTTAAGCGTCCAAGCACGAAATAAACATCATAATTTACACTACGTCATTAACACAACAGACTAACAGTCTATATATGTAGAAGTGTTTCTTCATCGAAAGAAAAACTTTTCTCGAGCGAAAATGTTTCAGGGAGTAGAAAAAAAATAGATACTGGTAGAAGTATGTACATACGCACGTAGTATGTACATACATATGTACCTATGTATATACTTGGAACCGTACGAGCACACGTTCTCAACGAAATTACCTTCATTATGCTCGGGGCACATGTTCCCTGCGAAGAACAATTCGTTACTCTCTTTTATATTAGCATTATCAATGGGAATGTTTTATCTTTCTAGGAAAATTCTAGGTACCATTATCTAACATCGTTACACCTCACAACACTAATGAGCCATTCTAAAAGTTCTTCACGTTCGGCGATAAATACCCAAAAAAAAATACACATAAAATACATTTATCGTGAACAATAATGAATCATATAATATCATAAATTACAAATATATAAATGATTAAAAGATGGCTCAAATTTCAAAATTATCCGAAAGAAAAAATGTCAATGATTTGTTAATGAAATCCTTCGTTTTGATTTCTTTGACTTTTGAACCATCTATAATATATTAACAACAATGTACATGAAAATATAAGAATTTGATCTGCAGTTCCATTGATGCTTTTTTGGTTCGTTGAAGCACACCTGAAGGGAGTCAATCTGACTCCGTTAGGGAGTCGCATTTAGTTACGGACTCCCTACTAGAGTCAATTTGACCCCGAGCAGGAAGAGCAGAGATGTCCCACGTTGTTTTTCCTCGATCTTCATTCTTGATTTACACTAAAATTTACAAAAAAATAAATACGAGACAATTCCATACATATAGTAATACAATTTTGATCTGATTTTACTCTTCATATTCACATTTACTCTTCATATTTAAAATATTGATTCACATACTTCAATATTTTAAAACAAAGATACAACATGATTTAAGAAATATAAAATAAAAAATTGAACGTTTTATGATTTTTTTATAATAGTTTGATTTCATTTAAATATTTATTTATTTATACAGGTATACACCCATTTTTTTTATTTTACACGACATCTATGATCAAACATTATAATATGTAAGTATTATTCAAAGCCAATTATAAACATCGATTAACAATCATAGAGACATGTATGAACAATTTATGCAGCATTTTAAATATCAAAAATTCTGAGATTCTGTAAACTCAAATTCTGTGAGAAATAGGACAGGACTGCCAATTTGTTGGGACCGTCTCCAATGAAATCAGATAAATAGGCAAACTCGACTCAAAATAAGGAAACGATCGACCTTGGATTCACATATCCAATATCTGGCCAGCAACAAAGCCAAGCATAGAACCCGTGATCACACAATTGAAAGCATTACACGCTAACCATTGATCTATGCTGTTAGTTAACTGGTCGCTAACCATTTTGATTCAAATAAAATTTCGCAATCTTTCGTTTCGAATCAAATTATTGATAGTTTAACTGAAGAATAAATGCAATTATAAGAGGTACATCTGTGAGTAATTGAAAAAAGGTCGGCAAAATACATAAAATTTTCAAATAAGAAAATATTGCTGAAAATAAAAATATTTGATTAATCCTTAATATTGTAACGTGGGAACTTGAGAGAGAGAGTATTCACTGTGTAAGTGTATTCGTGGGTGAACAATAGTAGCCCCAGATTAGACTAACAGGAATCAGTAAGTGCTCGAACATAGGATACGCTGGAGTTCTCACAGAATGAGGCGAGTGCTGGTAGGCCTACGTGCTTAGACACGCTAACGGATCGGGGATGCTATGCTGGGCAACTTGTCCTTTATTTCATTTTACATATATATATATACCAGGATGGCCTAACTGGTAGACCCCAAAGCTCCTTCCTAGACAATTAATTACAAACAATGCAGAATTTTAACGATCGACTTGGAGTCACAAATATCCAAGTCTGACCAGCATTATTAAAGATTAGCACGGGATCGAACCCGGTATCCTTTCGGTGCTAAACATAAACGCAACCAACGAGCCATAATGCTGGCTAAAAGGATTCTGGAGTGAGCGGTAGCTAAGTGTGGACCTTCTGAATCGTTGAATAAATGTTGTGAAGCGACTTTGGCCTTTCATTTGGATCCTGAACCCATCCCTACGCAACAATATCAATTGTTTATTTAAAGGAAAAACTACTACTAACAAAATGCCGCAAACAAAAACAAGCGTATCACATAAATGACAGGATTCGATTGCGACTACATTTGGCTAGTGAGCTTAACCCAGGTAAGGACTCCACAGTGTAACGTCATATTTATCTACCTGCTTTAGGACCTCAACATAAACTCAATTTGTGAAAATTTGAATTTTTGGCCAGGTTTTGAGGCAAAATACTAGTATGTGCGACTTTAAGCACTTGAATGGCTCATACATTATCGTAACTGAATTAACTGAAAACATCCTTACACTTTAAACGATAGTCGGGGATGTAATTATGCATGAGAGTACCTTACGAAGTCGACGACGGAAAATTGCAAATTCACCGTTGAAATTAGAACCGGTTAATCGGAACAAGCGGAGGAGGACCTCGGGTGGCAGAAGGTACTTTTTAATTTCATCGATAAAATCTACTTCTTCAGATAGAGGACGGGAGAGCGTCTGGGACGAGAGGGAAGGGGAGGTTTGGAAAATTGTCGGATAATTGGTCGAGTGCAAAGTATAGTGTGTCGTAGGGCCGTGAACGATCATTATTATTAAGTCTGCACTCAAGCGCCATTTTGACGGCAGCGCAGTTAACACTCCGATGCTAATGCAATTATTATGTACGGCGACGGTGTTGCGATTTTAATTAGAGACAGGCGATGGTGTCGGAAGGATAGGAAAGATGGGATGAGAGACTGTCTGTACCATCCATCCACCGACGGGGCGCCGATTACACTATTCAATCAATTCGATTCGATGTTTTCCTATTACGTGCAGTCAAGGTTGGTTTAATACAAAATAACATACTACATGTATACTATTGCTATTCTATAGCGGTATTCATCTACTATGTATTTCAACATTTAGTTCTATTATGATTTATTTACATATATACCAGGAAGGCCTTACAGGTAAAACCCAATGCGCCTTCCTGTCCAATTACAAACAATGCAGAATTTTCATTACAAGTTGTTGAATTACGAGACATCTATGAATTGTACATAAATTTTATTGTACATTAATCATACTCAAATAGTGGTGACATAGTAGGTAGGAAGGATATTTAGGCAATTTTGAACGGTAACCGTTTCAAAAATGAAATCAGAGAAAATTGGAAAATTTTGATAGGAAACGATCGACCTAGAGTCACAAATATCCAAGTCTGACCAGCATCACTACACTGAGGTCAGCTCATGGGATCGAGCCCGGCGCCTCTCAGTGTTAAGCAGAAGCTTAACGACCGAGCTATGCTGCTGGCTATGAATATCTAACATACAGAATATCTTATACCGGGTCGACACAATACGAGTACACTCATAGCCAGTCAGCAGCATGTTTGGTTGGTGGTTGCGTTGATACTAAGCACCGAGGGTTCGATCCCGTGGGCTGACCTCGATTGAAATGAATTTATTCTGAGTATAATCTTTAATTTTGCTGGTCAGATTTGGATATTTGTGACTCCAAGTCGACCGTTTCCTATCAGAGTTTGCTAATTTATCTGATTTTATTGTTGAAGTGGTGGCCTGCGCTCATCATTATTTTCATTTTAAGGGAAATTTGGATCTTCTATCTTCCATTTGGACCTCGTGAAATGTTTCGTATTTACGACTGGTTTAAATACTTTTTATGAGATAATAATACATCATTTAACAAACGCGACGTATGCAAATTTTAATACAGCTTTAGCTTAGGTTAAATTTGGCTTAATTAATATCTAGCATACACTAATTTTCGTAACCGTAGTTGAAGAAACATGTGTGTTAAAGTAAGTGCAAATCTCTTAGATATTACAGTTACAGTTTTAGTTATGATGGTTATTATTTTTAATTACAGTGGGAATTGCATATGACTCCAGGTTGAGAATCAATTTCTTATATTATGTACTTGATTACTTTAATTGCAGTAAGTTTCATTGTATGTATGTATGTATGTATATAGTACAACTCCAGTGCGCTTTCCAGCGAGTGCATCCTTACACAATTCTCTAAGTGCCTATTAAACAACGGGCGGCTGATGCGTTAAACGTGTATTTAATTTTCGTTGTGTAAATACATTTCTCCGTTTCTGTTTATTTATTTTTTCACGTTCTATTTTCCCTTCGAAACTCAATTCGATATTTAAATAGAGAGTTAGCTTTTATTGTCCCCTCTATAGTGGATTTTCAGCGATCACGTAGTAGGTATCAACTTTGTACGGAGAGTGGTATTTGTTGTCCGTCTGGTCACCTGTTCAAATCCTATTAACGCGCCACTATTGACGCGGTCACCGAAAGGTCACTGTGCAAATGGTTCATCGGAACGTAAATCAATATGGGAAACCGCATTTTAGATTAGTCGGCAGATAGATGGTTATCGTTCGAACTGCAAAACGATGGAATTATTAAATATATGTACATCCAAATATATCAGCGGTTTCGAAACCAATAATGATATAAGCACGTTTAAAATACGTATTATATAGAAATATTACATTATCTATGTAATAGGTTTTTGAGCTATTTTTCCTATTATGCTGTACATTAACAATAGAATAATATAATACTATGACTACTAACAAAATTAAATTAAAATTGTAAAATAGAAAATGATCAGTAGTTCAGTAGCTATTAAAATAGATAAAAGATGTATCGTGAACATTATTTAGTAATAATAAAAATCATTTAAAAATCAAAATCAAAAACATTATCTATGTACTATACATATATGTGAGATTTTTTGTACATTCAGATTTTTATATTTGTATATTTTATATCAGGCCTAAGTTGAAATTTGCATATACTATTTGGAACGCTCATTTTCAAAAGGATATGTATTGAAAGGGTTCAAAGAAGAATTTTATAAATGCCTTCCGAACTTGAATCACTCTCATACAATATAATATTGAAGATAATGAATCTCCCCACATTTGGAGAAGAGAAGAATGAGCTGATCTAATATAAGATTATAAAATTATTACATGATTAGCCGCCTATCGTTTAGCAAAAACACTCATCTCAAAGGTCATACTCTCAGACTCTTAAAATATAATTTTTATAAAAAAATCATTACATAATCCTTATTTTCAAATAGAAAGTCTACCAAATGAATAAATTTGATAATTTCCTAAAAGTTTATGGGTTTTTGCAAATCTTCTTTTTTGTTTAGTCTTATTATATGTACATACATACATATGTATATGTATATGATTTAGACTTGAGATATTTCTTACAATAAAAATAGAGATTCTTTATTTTCAAATACATGATTAAAATTTGAATTAGTCTTCCAAATGAATTAGTAGCTTCTTGTAATCTATCTTTAAAAATAAACTTACTAAAATCTACGATTTACGTTTTATTTTTACTGTATTTTTCTAATATTATTTCACCAATTTTTGTTTTTCATTAATTTTCGTTCTTGTTTTTATCTTATTTCATTAAAATTTTATTTTTTGTTTTATAATTATTAAAGACAAACCCCTTGGGTTCATCGGCTTTGCTACCTCTCCAAAATATTTCTCAATAAATAAATAAAAATTAATACGAGTAATACATAATACATGTGCAATATATTGATATGTAAATATATCAAGTAAAAT
The DNA here is from genome assembly GCF_051622035.1 of Arctopsyche grandis. Taxonomy (NCBI): domain Eukaryota; kingdom Metazoa; phylum Arthropoda; class Insecta; order Trichoptera; family Hydropsychidae; genus Arctopsyche; species Arctopsyche grandis. The sequence continues at coordinate 19,803,172 of NC_135360.1, forward strand.
ATTGCATCAGCATTTACTTACTCGATACATCTAAAATGGTTTCAAATAAATTCGTATACATATTCATTCACAATTATATTGTGAAGAAAAATACTATTCCATCTGTAACAAAGTGTATTTTTTTGTTGCAAAACTATGCAATTTTCAATTACTATGTAAACATTCATTTTAAGCAGACCATCGCTAGCACACTGAATGGGTATTTGCGTACCTCATTAGGATTGCAACCGTGCAGATTGCAACCAGTCCAAGTCGAAAGTCAATTTTAGCTTTTGTCGACGAAATGTGCGAATTCAGCTCGGCGATGCGATCGACGAGTCTGAGCGCAAATTGCATCATTTGAATTTTTGAAGATTTATCGGAACATCGCAGAGTAGTTCTATTATAATGTTACGTGCTAGTTCAAACGCTGAAAACATTGCTGAAAATTACGGTAAACGCGAGGCGAGATAGCGTTTAATTGGAAATTGCTATCGCGTTCGTGTTGTTTTCGGGCCTGGGACAAGGGAGATACATATCCGCTGACATCGACATTTCTATGTACATACATACATATGTACATCTTGCGAATGTTGAACGAAATTAACAATATCAACGCTGCTGAAATTGCTGAAAAGTCATACAGGTAGTTCGCTTTACATCGCCGAAAATACATATGTAATTCTACATACAATGACAAATGATTATTATATAGGTACATATGTACCTACATATATGTATAAATATATTCATATTATTATGAATGATATGTTATAATTATAATTATGTGTATATGTACATGTTTATAATGCGAGAGATAAAATAATTCATAAATAAATATATTCATATTACGTTAAATGTGAATTTGAAAAAAGTTTTAACGAATTAAAAAACATTGAACATGTTTTATTAAAAATAAGAATAAAATAATGGGATATATTATACGTATAAGATTGGTTTAAGCCTGGGATTTTCATAGATAGTTCGATCTTCCCCTTTTTTAAGAAGCTTAAAAGTAATGTATAATTTGTATGAATGTAGAAAACAAGAATAGTCGTATTACAAGTTATCTTTGAAGATACATAGAAGTACTTGGAAGTCATGAATTTTTATTATGAAATTATATTCAATTGAAAATGTTCCAAAAAACGCAAATTCAATTAATATACATACGTACATATTTTAAGAACTCAACTGAATTATATATAAACGACGAAAGATAATTATCCTCTTCCGAGAAAAAAGAATTTGATACAAACATATTTGCCGATTTTTTCCCAAAAGTAAGTACAAGATGAACGCTGATTTCTCAGAAATTCTTTTTTGATAATGAAAATAAACTCAAATTTAATTATCTTGAAATACCTCTTCGAGAGTGTATCATACGACATTAATTAAATATGAGCACAAGTCATTTTAGATGGCTTATGTACGTCACATAATTCGATAGATTACACTCAAAACAAACAATTATACATATTTATTCTAAAATGAATAATTCGCATTAATATCAGATCCTTTCCCTACGAAATCCTTCCAATTTAATTAAATTAGATCGGATTTCGTCAATGGTTACTGAACGTAGGCAATTTCGTCAGCATTGACGTCAATCGCTGTCGTTTTCAATTTATATCGGCAAAAAATGTGATGAAAAAAACACTGGAAGATTGATGTTCGGAAATGAAAGGATCTGCAACAATGAAATACAAATTTAATGGTTTAAGGATCAAAGCGACCCTCGTTGTAAACCGCATCTGGGATACGAGATCGTAAATTGGCCAGCGAAAAGCGATTTCAGAACTTGTATACTGACTAATTGATGTACACATACATACGTACATACGTACTTTTTTAAAATTCAAAAATAAAATATAACAATCTTATTTATTAATATAATTATGTTGAGAGTTTAAAATACAATATACGATGTGGCGTGTGGCAGACACTGTCTGTAAATCTTATTAAAGTGCCAGCAATCCAGCTTGTGTAGTTTTATACGTATGTATGTACATACGTACGTGTTTTTTTCCCTTATTCAATACTAAAATAGGCCCGATCTAGTTGGATAGATATAAAAGCGTGGATACGGAGGATAAAACTAAAAGGTTTTCTGGACGAAATTTATCGTCCGCGAAAAGGATTTCAGACGGAAGGGAATTTTAACGTTCTCCATAATTTTCTTTTACGATACAAAGGTTTCGCAAGTGGCTCGTGGTCGTTCTCTATAGCTTGCATATTATTATAATTTTAATTAGCATTGTTTGGATAGTGCCCGAGGGGGCGAGAAAAATACAAAAAAAACAATTAACTGCGATGAAAATTAACTGCGATGAAAACTAGCTGCTGTTGTGAAAACTTGCAGTAGTTTCCGCAATATTGAATACTAATGCGAAATTTCTTTCAACTCTATCGTATTTATTATTCTTGTATAGTTGAAAGCGGAACTGTGCTGCTGCTTATTACGTGATGCTATATTTTTCCAGTCTGATTACATTATATTGCACCAAGGGGCAATTTTATATTATGCGCAGACCATTGTTCTTTGTTGTCAGATCCAATAATAACATTTTTAATAATATTGTTAACATTTAAATAATTCTCGTTGCAAATTCCAGAAAAAGCAAAAGCAACAAAAAATACGTTTTTGAGTTACGAGAGCCGAGAGTCTTTACTAAGTTTGACCCACTGAATTCGAATATGATAATGATTTTTGTTATGTTTTGTTTTGTGATTAACGATACTTGCCATCTCGCTTGTACCAACACTATCTGCGGGCACCAACGAAAGCCTTTCTATTACCGAGATAGGACAAGGATGTCAATTTGTTGCAACCGTTTCAATGAAATCAGTTAAATGGGCAAACTCTGATAGGAAGCGATCGACATTGTCCATATCCAAGGTTAAGTCATCAGCACACATCAGGGATAGAACCCGTGATCACAAATTAAAAACATTACATAAGTGTTCGCCAAGCTGGCCACTTTTTGGCGTAGTTTATAGTATGGGTGTGAACCTTTTTTTAGACGAATTAAGGACGAATACTAGTCAAGAGATTGATATTATTTTCGCATCTTTTAAAAGGAAATAACTGCGATGAGATCTTATTATATTTTAGTACCTGATCTGCCCGTTCATTGAGACTATTTTTGTGTGAAATTGCTGTTAAGTAAATACTTTTTTCTCTAAGCGAGCTATTATTTAGCTGCCAGCAGGCATGTTCATTTTATTTAAAAATAATACTGTCAAAGGAGCCGAATGGTTAAAAACAGAAAATAATGGTTATTACGGACGGACAGAACGATGTCGTTAAATGTATGTACAAATATAACTAACATACATAAGTGCAAGCCTAATACAAAAGTATTTAAAGTAATAAAAGTAGTAAAAGTAGTTAAGTAGTTAAAGTAGTTAAAGTAGTTAAAGTAGTTAAAGTAGTTAAAGTAGTTCAAGTAGTTAAGGTAGTAGAAGTACAAAACCTCCCCGACAAAAAGGAACCGACAGATCTTGTCTAAAATATTTAACACGAAAATATTTACATTTTTATTGATTTATTTTATTACAATACATAGTACTTGTTTGTTTATTTTATTAACCACTTAATCGCCACGCATTTTTAGAAACGATTCGATTATTTTATCGTGTTTAGTGTCAATCATTGACACTACCTCTTAAATATATCACAAACTAACGAAAAATATTGACTTTTTTAAATTTCATTAGTATCACAGGATATTTTTAGATGTCCCTGTAAAGAAACCAAAATTAATTTCGAGCCATAGCCTTAAATACGAAGGAGTGTACACCGGTGCGCTTATGGCGATGAAGTGGTTAAAATACGTATCACATTTTATTTTGAAAACCCCTGTCAACTGCATATATAGAAAAAAATAGGCTAACAGGATAATTCTGGAAAAATGAACCAGTGCGTTACATGCTAACCATTGATCTACACACTATTATGTATGTCTCGAGCACTAACATTAAAAAATATGATATTATAAATACTAACTAGATAAATAAAGTGTGAAATAGACAAAGATAACTTGATAAAAAGAATTAAAATGTGAATGTAATATAATGCATGAGCAGTAAAATAATCAGTATATAATATACATACATATATGCATGTATATTCAGTTTAAAAGGGGGTTTGAAGGTACAATGAAATTCTGTTAATATCGCCCAATTAAAAAAAAGAGCTTTTATTCAATTAGGTGTATTTTTCCGCATCTTGCAAAGACTCTTCGCTAATATAGAGGGGAGACAAAGAACATTGGCGCGCGAACGCGACTTGAATACAAAAGCCATGTCGCAATGCAGTTTTCCCGAGGACCACGTTCGCAAAACGGACAATCTCGATGTTTGCTCTCGCGGTTTCGACGACGAAAGCGGGCCGACCAAATTGTAAAAATGGCCAATATGAATATTTTAAAATTCGTTTAGCGGTCGGAAATACATATACAAAACGGGGTTAGCGCACGAAAACAAAAATAGACGCCGACGAAAACAAAAATGGATATTTTTCGCGAACGAGCGTGGTGGGTAAAAGTTTCACCCTATTCTGTTGTGCGTATTTTTCCCGCTTATCGAAGAAGGTGTTTGCGAAAATAATTATTTGCTTCCCTCTCTTTTGTTTTGGACGAGCTTACATGGACGGTGCAAACTTATGAATTATTCACAACTAACTGAAATAAATTATTTATCACGTCGGAATAAAGTTATACACACACACTATCCCCTCGCGTAGATAAAATGCCGCAGCATATTTACGTTCGAATCCCATTAAGTCTCATTAATATATACATATTTTGTACAATACATCACGATAATATGTTGCGTTGTATAAAAATCGCACGTAAAAGTCATAAATATCAATCTTAATAAAGTTCATTTACGGAAATATAAAACAAATGAATATTTATTCTACATACTATTTACAATAGATAAATAAAGGCACATAAAGATGAGCTTATAAAAATGGTGAACATATACGTTTTTTTACAAAACAGGAATAGAAAAGAAATCGTCTTTCGTCATTAGTCCAATTTTAATGGATATCGCATTTACCTATACATACTCGATTGACATATCCATTCTCTACTTCAAATTTTAAATCAATGCAATGGCGTCTCATGTAAATTACTACATATTGTGCTCGTAAAAATATCATCTCTTTGTTACTACATATGTAGTTCGATTGGTTTTTTACATATCCAGGTTATATCTTGAAGTGCAATAAGACAATATATAAAATTTGGTTATCCTAAGTTGAAGCGTGTGGATTTGCATATAGGACAAACAAACATAAAAACATTCATTTTTATACATAAATATATTGTATGCATGTATTTATGGATAGATTAACATTTCAGACTCATCTTGATACTGAAAATGGTTTTTGTCGATTATTTGATGAAGGTACTAAAAATAGTAATTTGGTGAATATGACTTTTCGTATTTTCGGGAAAGTCAAATAAATTGATTGTTGACCATTGATTTGTACCAGGAATTTAAAGCTAAACCACTTGAACTATCTTGGGAACTTTCAAAGACGAATACACACATACATATGTATTTACATACATACATTCATCAATCTGAATTACAGTCAAAACGAAACATGGAATTTCACTCAGAACCTATGGATATTCATTTTAGACAAATATACACGTAGTTCGATTTTGTACAGTCAAATGTATGTATAAATACATATATGATTGTATAAATAAATATATGATGACAGGCGAATTGTATTTTCAACTGGCGTTTTAAATTATTCATGTTCAAATACAATTCAACTAGTAAATTATATCTCTAAAAGCGCATATATGTATGTACACTTTTAACAATGTCCGCCAGTTGTAATATAATAGTTGAGTTTCGACAGCTCTGATGTTTTTAGGTTTGATGACTACCGTATTATGTACAATTACTCTAAGAACGTGTTCGAAACAAAAATGTGACTTTCCAACTCAATTTACTAAGCGAAAGACATTTTCAAGAAAACCTAACTTCTCCGTCTTACTAATAGTTGAACTGTACTTTCAGTTGTAATATATTTTGACCAGTTGGAATGTAATTCGCCATATGAATCAATTTACGTGGGTTAGACGGAATATATTCCAACTATGTAAGTAATTAAAATAAGTTACAACTGAAAATAAACTTAAACTACATATAATGGTAGTTGGTACCAGGTTAGATGGAATATATTCCAACTAGTCAAAATACATATATTAAAACTGGAAGATAAACTTCAACTGTAACATATACACAAAAAGAATATACATAGTACGTTGATAGATAAATTTGATATTATTACATAACAACTGCTCGAAACGATACCGCATTCAACTAACGATCACCCTAAGAAATTACGTACTAATTGAAAACTCCCAACGCAGAGCTTTGAACTTTCAAATTGACTAATAAATATATCTATGTAGTGTACGTGTGCCTGTGTGTAAGATTTTTTTTTAATATTGAGAATGGCGCAATTTTTTACAGAACAAAATTTGCGTTCTCGTGTACGCCAACGTCGTCGGGGATGTTTGGCCGTATTCCAGGGGTTCTGTGGTATGGGGTCCACGGGCATTGTGTCATTAAGGGTAAAGGTCGGTCGTTAGGCTGAGGCCGTTATATGCAGGGTTCGGACTATGTACGAACGAGGGGGTGGTTGGGTGGTCTGAGGGCGGGGGAAAGTGTCCCTGAAAAGTCAACTGCGCGGCCCTTCGCCAATTTCGCTGATTGCGCCAATTCTGACGACTAAGTTTTAAAATGTTTGCGGGCCGTGCGATTTGCAACCACTGCGCGAGAGCGCGGTACACGTGTCCTCGCAACCATAAGCATCTCGAATAGATATTACACGTGTAACGCAATTTTCTTACAAGGTAAAAGAGCCGCGGAATGAGATGACGATGATAAGGGCTGTATAGTGTGTACGGAGAATCGAAAATTGATATGACACAAAGGTGAATTTATTATTGTATGATTTTACTGATTATTTTGAGCGTTGTTGAAATCGTGTGTATTGATATTAAAATACTAGTGTTATTGATAGAACCGACAACGGTACAACCGGAAGCGAACCCAAAATCAGCCATCGGTTTTACCGGTATTAGAAAAAAGAAAAACCGGTTGTATCGACTTTTTTTTCAAATTCATACATTTCATTTGTTGAAAACAATATCTCTATGACTAAAATCTATGAAAACGATTATACATATATTTATCGAAAACAGGTGTAAGCGGAAAATACGACAAACTAAATAAATTCTTTTAAAAATACATACTCTTTTTGGTGGAATATATTTTGTTATCGGCGTGGAATTTCAACGTAAAATAGCTTTATGCAGTATTTATGTATTTATTCTTCGGCATAATTCTAGAGAAGTAACAGTTATAAATAGTTTTAATTTTAGTATTTTTTTCAAACCAAAAAAATTACAATCTCCTATAACTGGGCCGTACCGACTTCATAATATCTTGTATTTTAATGTTTAGGTTTGGCGTCTTTTTTAATAAAAATGTTAAAAAATGCAAGCTCTTCTCGGGCTATCAGGCGGACGGGTCATTTTTATTACCAATTGATTAATAAAAACAAAATACCGGAAATACCGGTACTGGTGTTTTCGATTATACCGGTATTGAACTTTCGATTATACCGGTATTGAAAATTTCGGTATTTTTGCTATCCCTAGTTGCAATATCATGTCGATAAACATGATTTTGAGTTAATTATGTTAGATGAGGTTTGAATTCTAAAATAGACTGAAATTTTAACTAAAGTATATACATATATGTACATATTGAAAATTGTATATGTACACAATTCCAATAGAGCAATGTGATAAATCGATTTAAATATTTTTAAATTGTATCTAACTGATAAATATCTCATTTTCACATCAATTTGATTAAAACGTACTAAAACTATAAATTGATCCTAATCAAGTTTATTACGAAAATTAAAAAAATAGTGAAAGTGCCATTGTAGGGAAAATTTGTTATGTTATGTTTTATTGTAAGTTTGTAACACAATTTATTCAAGCTCCGTGTATATAAAAATTAGTAATTAATCGTAAAGTGATTAGTCATCAATATTGAAGGTTCACTTTGAATGAATTGTTAGCATCAAATATCGCCAAGTTTTATATTCTTTTTAAATCAAACGGAAAAAAGTTCAATGGAAGTCATAAATATGATATTTTGTAGTAGGTATATTCAACGGTGAATAGATTGCAAAATATGAATAGGCGTTTGTGTGTTTGCCCTCTCGTTATTTACATCGACGATCCGTTCAATTGAACCTTCAGTCACATTCATGTCAATAAATTTAATAAAAAAATAAAAAAAATATATATATTATGTAAAATCTAAATACTTTTTTTTTGTGGAGATACGATGACGTCACATGGGTCAATCAAATAGTAAAGGAATCGTTCGTGGCAACTTTAGCACAGTGCTCGGCGAGTTCTAGAATACAGAAAAGTGCAAAGCAAAGGTTTAAAAGCGCAGCATAAAATAAAAGTGAAAAGTTTTAGAGGCCCAGAGATAATGTATGTATGTATGTTGAACAACTAAAACAGGCACACAGACATACAGCATCACATATAACGTACACAGAGCGGGAACCATTTGCGTTGCTCGTTCAGCGAGTTTCAGTATATTCGCAAAATTGTTCGTGAACACATTAAACAACCGTTGGGAAATTGTGCATCCATTCTGGAGAACTATAACACTTCCTCCCGGACTCTAAAACAGAATGAACTATTATGTAAATACGACTGCTATTTTTGTACAGAACGAAGTTTTTTTATGAACTTCCACTACCAAAAATAAAAAACGTACTACATTTTACCCATTTGTGTATGTTGTATTCATCGACATTTTTTTATACGAATGTGTGCATGGAATAATAATAGATGACGTGCGTGCTTTCTTGATTACGATCTTAATCGTAAATAAATTGATTGTACAATACGTAAATATACGTACGTATGTAAACTTATATTTCATTTCGCATAAAGTGATTGATGACCGTCCATATTACATACATATTACATGTCGGTTACGTTCCCGGATTATACGAAATTAAATTGGTAGACTAAAGGAAACTACAATATGTATGTATATCGAAAACATTGATATAACAAAGATATTGAAGTTAAATATATGTATGCATATACATACTATTGAATCTGTTCTTTTCTTTTGAGATGCAATTTTCGTTGCTTAGTAACAAATTTGCGTCAGTGAAAAAACGACTTCATTTAAAATACATGTAAGTAGTTCATATAAAAATATTCACGATCAAAAATAATAATATATTATGTCCAAATATATATACATATGTACATATATAACAAATAGAACTTCATAAATGGTCCGCACGTCCGTCGTTGTGATGATATATGCGTTTCGATTTTAGCGCTGAATTTTTTTTCGCATTGGTTTGTCGGTCATAAATCGACAACGACGCATATAACTTATCGAGTGCGAAAACTAACCCTTTCCACGGCAACAAAACAGCTAGAAGGGCGCGGATCGGTAAACTGGCGAAACCCCTCGGGGGACATAAATCAGAGCCTTATGCAATTCTATAAGTTTCATTCATATATCTTAGGTAATAAATGCGTACTTGTATTCTCAACGGTGAACCTAAACCACAATGCTATAGAATATTTGTAATATTTTCAGTGAATAAATGGTATGTAATAAGAGAGAACTTTGAAATACATGGAAATATAATTTAACCTTCGAAATTAAACCTGTGTATTTTTATATGTAAAATAAATACTATGAAAAGTCTCGTTTGAGAGGTTTAGCTTCATTGGGTGAATGTATTTTTAATTTAAAACACTTCAAAAATGTGTTCCTGTAATATCAAATTCTGAATCTTGTCTTGTTTGCATCACAACGATGTTCAGAGCTTAGAATTTTTTTCTATAAAAAAAAATTCCCTCGGTTGGTTCGTTAAATCAAAGTTATACTGTTAGAAGTTCTTTGCTTATTCAAATTGCAATTTTATTATTCGATTACGGATTTGGTTCACTGTTACAAACGAGACTCCGAAATGAATTTGCATAGTTATGACGCACGAAGAAAGCTTCGATCAGATAAAAACCGGTCGAAACAATAACTTAGTATTGATTTGTTCCAAAAAAAAGGCAAGTAAATAAAAACAAACTTGGGCCGAAATAGAAACACAAAAATTATGATTTTTTTCATACAAAATCTCGATAGCAGTAATAATAATAGTACAAATGGTTTGGAAATTAGTAATATTTACTTAAATATACTATATTTTCATGTAGAGATTATCTCAATAATAACGCCAGTAGTTATATTGTGATTTATATTAATTTGAAAACGGTACGAAATTGAGGTCCGCTTTTACGCCAATTTCCGCACGATTATTGTTATTATCGAAAGCGAATAATTTTAAATTATGAAGATTATTACACCCGAACGATCAAAAGCCGTATTTTGATTGACCCAACCTATATAAATCGTTTGCGAAAACTATTACGTTTCTTTTGTATATAAGTCAACCAAATATTTTAAATTTAAAATAATTACAAACATATGTACATACATAAATCGAATTGAAACTTATTAAAAGTAAACGCAGACGTTCGACATATTGAAAGTTTACGAGAGAAAATAATTTAATTAGAGGGTACTGAAAATTGAGAGCATTTTTTTCACCAGACAGACTGAGTTTCTTTTCAATCAGATTTTAAAAGGTTTAATACACGAGAGAACGGAACTCACTACACTGCAGGAGTAGGAAACAAGCGGACGGGAGGTAAAAAAAAGCAAAGCAAAAAATCCCTGATTCTATCCAGCACCGTGCTTTCCAATCAAAATGTAAATTCAGTTGGTCTGCCCCACCCGATCCATCGAAAGCAGCGAAATAATAATATAGCTGTAATGAATTGAAATTGCAGAGATGCTGCCAATTTTTATCTAGACAAAACTACCAACATAAACATCGCTATTGAGTTATAAGTTGTTTTTGCAAATGCACCGACATATTCCAATATTGGGTCATACGTCGAGTGGCTTGCATCCGAACAGACAGTCCATAAATCGATATCGGTAAGCCGTTCGCGACAACCCTTCATACCGCGAAAGCCTCTTTAGATCGGAGATACTCAAAAAGTAGAAAGACCGTCTCCTCGTCCCATCACGTTGTCGGCTGTAATGACGTTAAGACTCGACGTAAGATGATTTAGCGAACAAAAGACACTTCTATATTGCATTTTAAAACATAAAAGGCGCATTTAGGTCGATGTCAACTTAAAAAATCATCCTACGACTATGACAAATACTTAACATGACCTTTATTTGTTGTATTATTCAATTTACTATAATATAAATATGAATATGTATTGTTGTTAGTTCTGCTGCTAATAATACATTACATTAACTTTAGCCCCAAACAAACCAATTCGTATTATTATAAGTATAATATAAATATATTAAATTTTAATTAAAATTCACAAATTAATGTGATAATTTAAAATATTATATATGTAAATATAATACATATGTACATACATTTTCAAATAGATGTTTACTGAATTTATTATTATATTTTTTAAAATTTAGATTTTACTACATATGTACATGCATATATCGCATTTGTAATACAGAGATATTTGATCATATTCGAATGAGTGATCGAATTGTGTACTAAATTGAAGCACTATTTATATGAGCCGTTATATTTGAAAGTGGCGTAAGTCCACTTTTCTTCATTTCGAGAAATATTTCGCAAAACATTTAACATAATGTTTTGCGTTTAACAATCTACATATGTATATACATAGAAATGAATATCTGTTTTTCGTTCTCGTATAGGCTCCTAAACCACTCAACCGATTACGATGGAACTTTCAGGATTTATTGTATGCATGTCCGGAAAGCTTACTGTACAAAAAATCGCCCAGTACCGGGAACGGAAACGGGAAAAACGGAAATGAGTGGCATTGCAACGCAATAATTTCAAATGCTTTCATGTCGCGACCTGCGTTGTTAGGGTAAAATAAACAAACAATTGAATAATTTCAAATGTGTTCACTGCCTGAATTTTTCCGACAAATGGAAACGGGAACGCAACGGGAATTGCATGCGTTATTGTGACATTGCATCGCATGCCGGGTTCAGCTAGTATTTAATAAAAATGGTGACCTGTAATATGTACGTTTATTCTGCTTTTTCGAGATTCTGTACACATCGAGTTAAAATAAGTGATAGCAATTTGTGAATGAAGTCAAACAGAAATAGTGTTTTTGGAACGGAAAATTGGAATTACGCCACCTTCAAATATAACGGTTCATATACATATGTATGGATGTATTCGAAAATTTTTCGTAAAAGTGATTATTATGATAGAAAATACGATAACGTGTATTTAGGAATGGAAATCCGTCAAAATGCTCAATCGATCCATAGCTGGTTTTGTTTTTAGCGAATTTCGAGAAATGAAGTTGTATTTTTTCTCGATAAAACTTATATTTAACGAGTATTAGTATTCAGTTCACGTGTTTAACCTTGAAGACGAATTTCAGCAACTTGATGCTATGATATGTCCGTCACCGTAACGACTGATTCCGTCTTCAAAATCTTTTTTACATTCTATCCCATTTTCATCGCACGTTTCTACTATCCATCATATTTTTCCACCATCGCGTCGTCGAGATATTTTTCATAACGCGTGTCAATAATTTCACGTATATATATATATAGGTATACGTATGTATACACTTGGATATGTACATAAATATAGGATGAAACATACAAAGAGGAAACATCCTTATTAAAAAAATAACCAAATTAAAGCGAGACTATGAAAAAAAAGAAAGAATTTCATATTCAAATTATAATGCGAGAGAATTCTCGGCATACTTTAATTTCACTGGAAAATAGGTGGAAATTGTTTAAAAACGCTCTAGGGACGAGGTGCGCGCGTTCTCTCGGTTCAAACGCCAATTTTACAATCGCTCCAGTGACGGTGAACCTTTTCGAGCCATTTGCTGCGAATTTTCCACATAATCTATATATAAAACGAATTTTATCGTCCGAATTTGAATTTATTATATGTTAAAACGTCTGAAAACGCCAACGGAAATAATTTTATTTACATAAAATATGACAAATTAACTAAGCATCGAGTTACGGAAAATTTGTTTCGAAAAGTCTAAAATTCAAAAAAGTTATACACACATTCATAATTTAACAGTATGTAAATTAACAAGAAAAAAATTGCATACAGTATGATTATATGGCATATGTTTTAAAATATTTTTACTTCATTAATAAATATCTTCATAAAACGATGTACAATACATATTTTATTTTTATAACATAAAAATATCATATGTGCCTAACAGAAATTACCCCAAACTAAAGTAAAGTATTTACCCCAAGGTAAAGAATTACACAAGGTAAATTAATTTTTGTACAAAGTACGAAAAATTTTTCAAATATAATAGAACATATGTACATATACATTTACATTTTCATACATAGCAAATTTTCGAGAAATACATAATGTAATAACTCGAATTTACGAGAAACTGAGGGGAAGGATACTGATTTATTGGATCCAAAAAAAAAACAATTGAGCGAGAAAACTTCTAACAGGAGACGGCCGATCTGTGTTTTAATAACCGCAAGATTTCGTTAGCGGCATATTTGGCCAGGACTTGAACCCACGACCTCTCTACTGGTACGCAATAGCTCTACCAGTGCACTATTCTGTTGCTATACTATGTAATTGTGAATAAAAATTAAATTAAAGGTTTCTAGGCGTTTGGGATTTTCAAGTATGAACTAATCAAATGCTCCCAAGGAAATATTTATGTTGTAAATGGGTCTTAATGGCACTCGACAGTCGGTCTACAATGGCTTTTGTTTTTAGCACGATACCACCAAAATGCAATTTCACAGTAGGTATTCTTTCCATGAAAACAAGTTCAAACCGAGCTACGAACCGCAAAAGTGCCGTAAAGAGAACTGCGATAAAAACCAAACCCCACTCTTGCGGTGAGCCGTTGTCGTATAAGTCGAGTTCGATCAAACAATCACAGAATATTAAATAATACATAATATGTATGTACATATGTACAGATGTAGAGCGCCCTTTCGGCATTAAAAAGTACTTCAAAGTATTATGTATGTACATAATACGAAGGTTAGATCATTTTTATTCATTAAAATTAATAAACAGAGTCTACCGGTAGATGCTATTATTTATTAAAAAAATAATTAAATTTAAATTTGCTCAAAATGAAATTATGTAATCGAAACAGCGTCAAAGCCTCTTTGAAAATTTTTGAACTTGGCAAAGTCGTCTGGCGAGTTATTAATACAATTTGTTTGCGAAAACTTTTCACGTTTTACGTGTAAGGAAAAGCGAGAGCTGACTTTTTCGTCTCCTTCCGTCCTGGGCTCGTTTTTAAGAATCAAATATGAATTTTCGCAGTATAGAAATTCAAATTATATACTACGCTAGAGAATTAAAAATTCGCATAGTTATACAAACGATCTATAGATACATTGAATTATTTTATGAAGGTTTATCATAAAAAAAACGTACATACATATATAGCGTCTAGGAAAGACTACTTCTACTATTTATAGGTAAATATAGAGTTAAAGGATATATTTAATGAGAAAGCCTGATTGTTATATAGTAACTAACGATCTACTATTTTTTTATATTGAAAATCGTATCGTATTATCTCTAACCTGTTTAGTGAATATATGTAGTACGTAGAAATTTGAAAACAGTTCATATTGAATACCTTTCACAATACATATAAGCTATTTTTATACAAATTGTCAATTAAAAGTTTAAAGAGTCGAATAAATGAACGAAATTTAAATTAATACAAATTTAATTATTGAATATTAATTTTGAACGATCATATATACATATACATATGTATGTATGTATGTATGTATATCTGGTCAGTTTTATTTGACTTCACGTTCGTATTTGCGTATATTTTTTTCTCGTTGATTACGTATACATATAAGCAAATATAACGCTTTTAACAAGTGAAACTTTTCCTTATGGTAGATAGTACTTAACTCAATTTCATCTCAAGTTGAACGAGATTAAGTGCATCTGCGAATTAGGGTCGCAAACGGAAGAGCAGCTCGGGGCTGTTGTTTAATATAGCCGTAAGCTTATGATACTCGTTCTCGGAAAGAAAATTGCAAAACCGGATAAAATTCTCTTCACTGGATCGATCTTTATTTTTCATTTCTTTATCACATTAAAAATAAAAATATATAAAAAGCAGGGCTTTTCAATCTAGCTTTAGTACGTAATTATATAGATATATTTATGTATGTACATATTTTGAAAATGTTTTATGTGCGCCGTTTCAACCGGAATACCAATTACGTTGATAGTATGTAATTTGCGAAATGCGAGCGTTTTAGCGATATGCAATGAATTTTTCAGCGAGTGAATAATATTAAAGCGAGCAAGCCGCATAAATATGTTTGAGCACGAAATTTTCAATTTTATTGCAGTTGATTGATTCGATTTTAAAGTGAAAATCGCACAATTAAATTAAAATAGCTACGCCAGAATGATTTTATTATTATAGAAGAATTTTAAACTTTTCCGTAACGACTGATAGGGAGAGAAATAATGCCTCGTAACTTGAAGATATTTTTCGCCGTATATGAGACAGTTAAAGTTTATATAAATATTGTTTTTTTTTCGAGTTCAAACTTTAGTTCGAGTTCACTTCGTCAAAACTTTACGTAGCTTATGGTAACGATGTTTCTTCCAAGGATAGTTTGTTACGAAGCGCAGCTTTCATCACTTAATGCTAATGTTGTAATATAAAATATCATTTATATTAAACATTTTAAATATTTTCCGTCGATGTAATATCCCGAAATAGACTTAAACCATTCCATATATTATGCGAACCTTCTTAGAATTATATTAGAAGTTAAAGGTTCCCACAGGAATACTATAATATATTATACATGCATATTTTATATACATAATATGAGAGACACTAAAAACAAAGTCAACCGTTTGTGACATTTGCGTTTGGTTCTTGAATACTTCTGATTTACTTCGAAAAAGAAAAAAAATGAAGTTGTATTATATATGTATATGTGCATATATTACATATGTATATGTACATAATATATTGTATAAGTGAATATGTAAAAGAAAATTTGGCAACAAAAAATATCGAATTTGAATATATCAGAGGTTTTATTTTTATATGATGTACAAAAATATATTTGAATATTTATTGATTGTACTAATTTGAATTATCTTCTTTATTCAAGAAAGTAGTTTAAAATTAAAAAAAGAGAAATACTTTAAGAGCCTAGTTAATATAAAAACCTTTTAATGATAAGAATAGATTAAATTAAATCAAACATTTATATCTGCCATATGTAAATGGACTCTTCTAAAGATTTAAAATTAAATTTTATATAAAATTTGTATTTTTATTGCAAGATTTGATCTCAAATATTTGATTATCACTTATTGAAACTCAGTAATACATACGTATGTAGTTGACTATACATATGTCATCTTTTATTATATTACATGTATATATATGTATGTACATACACTATGTTGGTATGCATATAGTTTGGATAATTAAAAAAAAAATCAGAATTTTCCACTCGATCATATAAATAGTATATGTAATTATATACTTTTAAATTCTCAACTAAGACAAGAAGTACCAGAGGTGAACATATGTATTTCCATATTATTCGCGGTTGCAGAAGTTCGACGTACATTCAATACGATATTCAACCGTGACAAATCGCTTTATAAAGCGCTCTGCGCAACTCGCAAATACGTCATGCAAATACATAGATAGATATACGAGACATATTATGCCATTTATACTTGGGGTGTGGTTCAAGAAAATATTGTAAGAAGATCTACAAATCTTACTCCGCGGGGAAATATCTACATTTCACATACTTTGTCTCGACAGCGAGCAATCGAACTGCAGCATGCACTCGACCCCGAAGTGTACTCTTTCACTGTAATTCGATTATCTTATCGGATTTTGTATTGCATTTCGAAATTCTAATACAAAAATTCTATATTCCCTATTTGATCGAACTGTATTCTAAATTTACATTGTTCCTACAGAGAATGTATTATGTGTGACGGGAATATTACTACGTGAAAAATTCGAAGTAGACGTTCGTTGGAAGATTTGAGTTGTGAATCGATTCATTTCTATTTGTCCGGAAATTTTAAAGGAAAACTCAACCATTTTACGAACTTCGTGCTTGGAATGGGATTGAAGGCGAACGCTAAAATATATTGTATATGGAAAAAACAAATGCAAGCTTTCGTAAAATCCTGAAAAGCGGACACGACAATACTATTTGAACACTGGGAGAAAGCGTTTTGTTGCAAGTCACGTTATTGCATTGAAAATTCGCTCATTCTGAATACAAATGCCTGAAAATTCATTTTCTAAAAGCGAAAATTGAATTCATGATAAAGTACGTCGCGTTTTATTTTTAGATCAATAATAAAAAAAAATTGCGTGGTTGAATTGTAAGAAATGAATATCCGATCCTACTATGATGCAATGTAATCATCATTATCTTGTAAATTTGCATTGTAAGCATCAATTGAACTAAGAAGAGTTTCATCATAATTCAGAGCCATTCGCCATCCACTGTTGGATGAAGGCCTCTCCAACATGCTTCTATTCGTACCAGTTTTGAGCAACTATCATCCAAGTATTTCACTTTATATCTCTCCTCGTGATACCAAACATACAGCGTTTCATACTTATTTGCATGCGTTGGACTTTGTGTAGCATTTTGGAGTTCAATTTTCAAGTTTCACTATCATAATTAATCAATAGCAAAAAACATAGATTTAAGATCTTTTTCTTCTGGCAAAGTGCACTTTTAATTTAAATACGGGGTTTCTTTATCCCAAATTCTAAATAAAATTTCAAAATTTTTACGCAATACTCTGAATGAAAAAGGGTACGATTTAACGGTGCATTTAGAAAAATATACTTTTCTCCTTAGAACGAATCATTTGCGCATTAGAATAAAAGAAAAAACGCATTAAATAAATATATTTCCGTTAAATGAAAAATGTATCATTTAGCAATATATTATTTGTAGTATGAAATAAAAAAACCTTTTCAATCATTTTACAATTAAAAAGTGCGCAGTTAAAAAAAAAACGAAATAATAAATGAAAAATATGGAGCATGGTCATTATAACGCTCGAGAGACGTGGTGACGTCGCCAAACTGAATATATGCGAGATGCGCAAAAAGGATGCGTTAATGCGCATTTCATTCATTTTAGGTTGTTTTATATATTTCTGTTGTAAACGTAGCTTATCAAATGCCCGCATTTTATATTAAAATGTTGACCTAATTAAAACAATGGATTTGTAGTTGTTCAAATGACCAGGCATTTTATTTATTTATTTTTGGTCTGATTTCTTCTTTTATTTTTTTTAGTGCACAAATATTATATTAAAGAAACATAATTCAGAAACATCTATTCATAATTTTTTGTATTACTGTTTTACACATAATATATTTTTTAATTTCTATAAATTTCATGACATGCTGATAAAATGGGCATTCTAATTGTACCCAATGAAAATTACCATTGTAATTAATTGCAAGCGGCATTTTTGTTCCGTTCAACTATTATCGTAGTTCTTCGTCAAAAATGGATTTAAAATCACAAATCACGGTGCGAAATTGGCCGACCTTATATTATCGATTAAACATTGTCATGAAGACGTGGATTTCTTGAATAGGGGGCGATTAATCAGTGGGCTTATTACGTCGAAAGGCAAAGGCAATATCGTAGTGGGGATCGATGGTGTGTATCAGAGCCGTATTAAAGTGCACGTCGAACGCGACACGCTACACGCCAAATTAGTTAAAATAAATTCCGCCAGTGGGAGTTTGCCGTCCAATAAATCAGCCGTCGCTGTCGACGGGCTGTAGGGGCGGCGTCAGCTTGTTTTATGTGCCGCCCTGGCGCTAAATCTCGCATCGAGGCGACCCTGCGAATACACCGAAATATTGCGAATACACACCCGCTAAACGCGCTTGCACCGCACAATTCCAAACTGTCGAAACAACAATAAACACATACACACATTGATAATAATGCATTGATAATTTGACGTAGAGCCACATTCATTCGTGAGATGCGAAATAATATCACCTTTTAGATCACTATAAAGGAGACCTAAAGATAAGGCAATTTATTGCTGGCAATCCATCGCTCAGCAGATTGTTTGATTGTTGAGCAATTGGCTGAAGGATGGATTACCGTAGACCATTTTTAACAACGACGAACTACATATGTACTTACATGCATTCGTATTCTCCCAACAGAGATGGCTTTTTTTGTTCGCAACTCAATATCCAAATGATCCAAACAAAAACCTAGTCAATACCTAGACACTGTTTCATATACATAATTGTAGATTCATTTTTGTCTACGAGATTTATCGTAGTTGACATAGTGGAGTGAGTGGAGAGATTGAAATATCAATGGGCGTGTCGCGCAGTTAGAAGCTTGGAGAAAGGTCAACGAAAGTAGTGCTCAAATGGTACCCAAGAGAATGTAAAACAGTGCAAGAAAGATCACAAGTGCAATGGATGGGATGAAATAAGAAAAATGAGGTTAGATAGATGAGTGCTACTCGGACCAGAAATGAAAAGGAGTGTGTTCAAAAGCTCTTCACCCAGCAACGGACGGTATATTGTATGTAAAATATACATATAAACAACTTAATATATTTTTGATCGGTATGTCGGATTATTTATGTATTAATTCTAATTACGAATTATTGGAAATAAACAATAAATGTGTATATATGTACATACATATGTATATGATAGTAGATATGTATAACGAAATCTGAAAATATTTGAACTATTTAGAATACATATGTAGTTATGTCTTAACTTTCCATATGCATTTGGAAGGATTGTAGCACACGTGTATTCTGACATGAATTTGTGTAGAAATATTTTACAAAAATCAAAACATTGTGATTGACAAAATTGTAAGATTATCTTATTTTGCCAAAAACTTACAGATGTACGTCTATGATAATCGGACAAACAAAAGAGCTATTCCATTCCACTATAAACGTAGCTTAATCATTTTTATGAGACAACGTTGTATGTATGTACATCCCCAAAATTGCTGACATTACATAAAGTCATCGTGTGTGTGAGCTTGGCACTAAAAGCTAGTTAGTACATAATACACATTACAATTCTCATTCGACAGATTTTATGTCCCAATTTAAACTAATTTGTATTGTGCGATGAAATTTCAAAGCTTTCCGCGATTGAAAGGAAATATCGCCGTACACCTTTAACCCCCTCGCTACCTATTTTGCGCTTAATTTATGAGCGCCGAAACGACACGCGAGCTAGCGGATCGATCGTGCGACACTCTCACCGTTTCGGAATCGCTGGAGTCAGTGCCGTCGGCGATTGAAAGCTTGTCGCGTCGTCGAAACATTTATTGTAACAGCGTTGTGAATTTGATTTAAAATCTTTTCGCGCATAAATGAGTATACAAACGTGATAGTGAACCGAGTCGGTTTTGATTTTGAGAAATATATTTTTTTCCATTACAATTCGATGACTATTTTGTGGTGAAAAGACAGACCTTTTAAAACCTTTTAGCAAATTTCTCAACTTTGGCATCTGCTTGTATAAAGGTAGTGGAAAAACACTCAAAGCATATACATGCATACACATGTATAGCAAGCTTCTCAGAAGAGAATGTAATATGTAAAGAGGCCTTTGTAGCCTCAGATTAACTTTATGATTTGAGGAAAATTTCCCCTATAAAGAGGTCATTGTCTAAATTCTGAAAGGAATTTTCCAAATGTTTTAGAATATTAAAAAAAAAAGTATTTTTAATAGAATAGAGTCTCACCATGAAATCATAAAATGACAATATTTTTCATTTTTGTTTACAACGCATTCGAAATGAAATTGATCATCCATTTATATATTATTTTCGTTTCCTATTTTATGACATAAACAATAACTTTGCATCAAAAAATGGGCAGCAAAAAATTTTGGTAAGTAAAATTGATTTTCCTTTATTATCATTGAACGAATCAAAGAGCAGTGTGTCATATTACCTTAGAATGTGCCTTAGATTAAAATAACAATATGTCACTTGAAATCGCTATATGTACATATATATACATATATGTATGAACTTTACAACATTTTAATAAATACTTTGCATCTATGGATGTATGTATGTACATACATATGTATATGAAAATTTCATATAAAAACAGATGGATCTGAATTCGTTATATTAAATATAAAAGTTTCGTTTATAAAATAATTTGAATTTAAGTAAATACAATGACTAGTTTCTACATTTTTATAGGTTGAATGTCATTCAAATTAATTTATAGATTAGTAAAATGTTTGTAGAAATAATTTGAAAGAGTATTTGCATTGAAATTACGAGAATACGAACACAATATGGCTTTCAAGTGTTTATCAGCATTTCACTTCACCAACATGCCACTGCTATCAGACCACCATTACGTGGGATCGGTATCTGATTGAAACATCTCGATTTACGACCAATGGCGTGTGTTTGCCACTGGCTCAGAATTACCAACGATCATTTATCAAATCATCCAGACAACGTTGAACACACTCAAACAATCAACAAACATAATATTTAACGAATCACCCTTCATCCGCACAAGCGAGAGGAAATTTGCAATCGGACGCAATTTTCACGACTTTGATGATAATTTACCGAGTGTCAAGAGGCTCCACATTCACGCTAGGATGCATTTCACGTGAACGAGGGTGACTCTCCGTCAAAAACAAATGGATATATCGGGGTGTGACCTAACTTTGCACGTCAAACAACCGGACAGCCGGTACCATTGAATAATTGATAAGACACTTCACGTGGACTGTGACACCCCTAAGTGATTGGAGAGGACAACCCCAGTCACAGGATCGACCCGGTCCATTACTGGTCACACCACGGTTGAACACGAGTACAAGTGTACCGAATATATGAATATATGCGTATATATATAGTATAATACATACCTATGTTTATATAATACGATGCGTATGACTTTTTAATTGCGTATAAGATTTCATTTCGCATACTTCAAATATAATATATTTAATTGTTTGTCACTTAATTAATGCCACTATGATGACCAATTTATTTTTTTTAAGCATTGAAATGGAAGCTCAAACAATATTGAACACCAATGGACTGAACTGTCGAAAAATACGGGATATTTCGATTCAATAGAGCCAATCATAAACGACTGTTTAATTTTTCTATTATTCTTCAGGATTTTCGGCGATTGTTCGCATCGATATATAATATAAGCGGCTGAATGAAAATTGATAACACGTGAATGGGTTTTTGTTTGCGTTCATTTTTTTTATTTCCTGAACTGTTATTTTAGAGGTAAATAGAGAATTCAAGGAAATGTACCCAATCAAAACGAAGACAACATAAATAAAAACACTGAAAAAACAATGAGATATGACAAATATAAATAGAATACTAACAGACTACACAAGAAACAAGAACATGACATTGTAATCGGGGATAGATATTGAATACAAATCATTCAAAATCTAGAGGTTGAATCTTCTCTCGATCACAAAACTTTTTTTTTGTTACTTCGTATAACGGAAAAGGAAAAATCGTAGAATCAGGAAATTCCAACAGTTAAAATATTTGAAGCTATCCAAAAAAAATTACAAATCAAATATTCTTCAGTATTTCTGTAGAACAACTGTTTCTAACTGCTGTTCTATTGAATTTTTCAGTGTACTAGCGAATACAAATTGATTAATACATATGTATATGTATTAAGTATCAAAAATAATAGTATATGGTATTAACCGTTTACATACATATGTAATAAAAAAATAATAATTGTGCTAAATAATAATAAAGCAAAAATAATTTGGATACATTACTGCCCACCTGATTTTCAGTACAATTTAAACTTGATGAAATTGGTTACAGTAAATTTATATATACGAATTTTAACTCGAACAAAGCTGGATACTTTTTCTTGTATCCAATATCAAAAAAAATTATACATATATGTATACATTTACATAAATGTAGAATTATAAAAATGAAAATATGACAGGTGATATTAAGATAAATCTGATATAAAATTATGTACCTTGTCTCTGATTTCTTGACGCATCTTTTCCCTTTCCTCTTCCATTTTACGATGCTTTTCCTTTCGTCGATCTTCGGCTTCCTTGATGGCCTCTTGCCGTTCACGTTCGGCCTCCTCTTCCTTCTCCTTATCGTCTCCATCATCTCCATCACCACCAACAGCACCTGAGGAAAATTACAAAACAACCATGCGTGAAAATCATTCACAACTACAACCGAGCCGAACCGAAGCGAGTTGCCTCAAATTCACACGGCCAAATTAGAAATGGCAATCTCGCCCCTATTGTTCTCGCAGCGGCCGCGCGTCAAAAGGGGGATGTAATTAAGGTTTACGCATTGAAAACGCAAAAGGGAATAAAACTGGACGAATAAGGGAAAAAACATTCATTCGCTAATTAAAGGGTAGACCCGCGTGTACAGCCCTCATCGACCGAAATTAATTTCCTTTTGTGTTCTCATTTATACTTTTTTTATTATTAATATTTGAATTCTTACACGAGACCTTTGCAAATGTGCTGTCACGAAGCATACGAATATATTACGCAACACACTCCCTCTGAATGAGTATTACAAAACGTCAAATTTGATGTGTTGAACGCTAGCAATTCCAACGACAATTCGACGTATGTACGTATATAAGTTAATTTTATTGGCCGTAAAAAAATGTCGGGTGTTTCCATTGGGAAAGCTACACTTTGTTTCGACGTATTAAGTATTTAAAATTTTATGCTCGCTGTAAATTCTACGTGCGTTTTTGTTATTTCTGTTTTATACATTCAATTATGTTAATGTCGATTAAGTCCGGAAGAAATGATTGACGTTGATTTTCCGGAGCGGAAACATTGCATCAAAAGATGTCGAAGTCATCGTTGTTATTTTTCGCATGGTAGTTTTTGGCTGGGCCTTTAAAGGGAATATAAACAGAAAATAAGCCTCCGTTGCCGTGGGGGTGGTTTTCACCCCCTCCTCCCGCATTGCGGGCTTTTGTTGCGTCACCGGGCGCCGGCCAGGATGAGAGCGTCTTCTCTCTCTGCCTCTTCATTGCCAAAAATTCGGTTTTGCACAAAGAAACTTGTGCACAAAATAATAGAACGAGACTAGTTTGTAAATACCCATATGTTATGTAATACGTACAAAGGGAGGTCAGTAAATCTTTTTTTGGTGGGAAAACCAGTATAAGTGAATAAATTTGGTAACATTTTATATACAAATTATGACAGTTTAATGTCATATTTATATGCATAAAGTTTGCGATACGAGATTCCATTTACATATAATTTTAAATTAGAAATTAGTTTGGATATCAAAACAGAGAATTTGTATATCTAGAAACTGTAATTTCGTAAAAACTGCTAATTTCGAAAAACGGGTAAATGTTTTAAAAATAATACAGTTAATTAATGTCAAACGAACATAAAAGGTGGCCATAATATTATCTAAAATAAACTCTTGTTCATTATTTATATTTTAACATATATTTATTTATTTAAAAAAAAAGAAAGAGACAGCATTACAACATACATAAGTTATAACACTGACACCAAAAAAGTTTTTAAAGATTGATAAAAACAGTAAATAATGGTATATGTATGTATTTTTGTGTATATATATATATATATATATATATATATATATACATATGTACATATGTGAGTATGTACCTATACACATACATACATATATACACGGGTATTACTAAGAAGAATGACCAAACAATAGAAATTTAAAGCAAGAAAAGGAACAACAAAAAGGATCAATATGAGGGGAAAAATTTTAAATGAAGAATAAAATCAACATACATAAAAAGGAATTACAAGATTAGTTGGTAGAACAGGGATTAATATGAAATAATGAAGAATTACGGAGGGATCTGAATGGACGTTGGAATAGGATCTTACTTAATAAATGTATGTACATATATGTTTATTATGAAATTTGTAACTGACCAAAGTTATTTCTATTTCAAAGGTTGCAGGTTACATTTTTACCTACCCCAAAAACCTCTACAAATTCATAGTAAGTTTGTAACTATTTAGAATTCCTCTTGCAGACTGAAATCGATCGCATCATTTTCTAGAGAAATATATTTTCGATAAGTGTGTTTGTTCTTTGACGAGGTCAATTTATCGTTCTAGTTTAAGCTCCAAATAGTTCGGCATTTCTCACTCACAAAGTTTTATAAGTTTTAGAGACGTGTTAAAATAAAAAAAATAAAAAAAATGAGAAAAATGTTCTCTGCCCACTCTTTCGTATAATATACGACGCATTAAGTTAACCGTTAACGCACCTAACTGACGATTATATTTTTTCGCTTTCGGGCAGTTTAATAACTCTCCGAGGGTAATTTTAGTTTGATTTAACGCTTCGGCCAAGTGTTAAAGGTCTCGCGAAGAAAGCGCACGCGGAGCGAAAGTTAAATTTTTCCTTGCAAAAATATACGCGTTTCACAAATAAAATCATACTCTCGTGTCATAAATTTAAGTGACCATAATAGCTACTAAATGAAAGTAAAAAATAATGAGTAGAGAAGGAAATAACGTAATTCCCATTGAATTGTATCTAGAATCTATCCTTTAATGTTGTCAAGTAGGGAAGGTCGGTGAAGGTATGTATGTCCACTGTTCGCGCGTAATTGGATTGTGGGCGAAATGGAAAACTTCGATTTCACGTCAATTTTCACAATTCGATTCAATGTCGACTAAAATGGATTTTTACTGTGCTATATACATATATATTGGTGGGTATTTTGGTGTACAAATGTATACAACTGCAATTTGTTTCAAATGAAAAAACATTACACAATAATAGGTATGGTGATTTTCATCCACTTAAAGCGAGTGAAGTTTCAAAATTAAAACAATGTAGACGAAGACCAGCGAAAAAATCAAAGAAGCTCTTGTTTAGGACGCAAGTTTCCTTTTCAATTTATCAATGTCTCGAAAACAATTTATCATTTGGGCGTTGCTGATTTTTTTTGTCCTTACACTTAGTAGTTTTCCGGATAAATGCCGATCTGAAGGCGAATCTGAAAATTGCTTCAGAGTGTTTAATTGATTCACGATAGACACGTACAACAAGATTTTATCTTGGAATAAATTTAATAGTATTTCTAATGCGAAAACTATGACGTACGAACCAAAATACCTTTATCTCAATTCTCAATTAATACTACGAATACATTTATATAATAAATTATCCAATCTAAAAAAAATTCTAAATTAAAATTATATTAGATGTGAATTTATAATATATGTTTTTATTTAACTAACAAAATGAACAATAATTTTAATATCATATTCGTGACTAGTATTTTGTTGGGATAATTTTCTGTATGCGATTTTTATTCCGCGTTTTTTGCAGTAAGTAGATTTTTTTTTGTATAAAATACGCAATAGCTATAAATCAGATAAGATAATTAAGAATTCTGTTTTAAAGTTTCATTTTTGTTTGATAACAAAGCTTTTCGAAAAAAAATGAATTTAGATCTTATATATTCCTATTGTAAAGAGTAATAAAATGAAATTTGGCAGTGTAGATAATGTGAATATAAAAATATAAAATTAAAACCAAATTCAAACCTGTGTTTATAATAATAAAAAATCATTTAAATATTGAATTCTAACATTTAAAGCCAGCAGCATAGCTCAGTGGTAACGTTAATGCTCAACACCGAGAGGTCCCGAGTTCAAGCCCTAGATTGACTTCAACTGAAAAGAATTTATTATTAAAGAGTATTATCTTTAATGCTGCTGGTCAGACTTGGATATTTGTGGCTCTAAGTCGATTATTTCCTATTGCAAATTTATCTTTGAAGTTGTTGAAACGGTTTCTCTTCAAATTAGCAAACCAACTTGCCTACTTTTTTTCAACACTGTTTTGAATATATATGTACATAATTTCAAATTTATCTAGTATATAATTTCGAAAGAAACTTTGTTTGCTTTGTTGAAAAAAACAAATGAATATTTAAATGAATTTAAATAAAATAAAACTATTGAAACAAATTTAATAAAATGTTTAGTATTAGATTGGCCATGTTTAAGCGGTTTATTTTACAAATACCGAGCAAAGCCGGGTAAAACCAAAAGTAATCTATGAAATGTACATATGTTTTATATATGTATACGTACAAGTTTCATTAAGGGCAACTTTAATGGCAAAATCGTACAATATCAAATTTAAAAAAAAAAGTAAAAGAAAATGATTCAAAAACAAATTCAACCTAACACAAGATACACTTAGTACCATTAAAAAAGAATTCAGTCAAATACCCGACAAACAAAAAAAATATAAGAACAAATCACCACTCTAGCACACAATACACTGAATACGCGGAGATCTGAAGACCCAATCGATCAACTGCCAATTAAGGCTTCAGATCCTGAATAAAACACAGAAGCGTCCGGCAAATTGAAGGGTTTGCCCCGTTGCCTACAGGGTGCTCTCTACAATTAATTGAATTCGATCGGGCGGCACGTGTTTGCATCCGCACGTGTGTACATATTATATGTACACAGGTACATACGAAGATACACAGGCGTACGTACGAGTATGTGTATCTCATTTGACCGACAAATGGCAGTTCAATAGACAGACAATTCGATTATGATATACGACCGAACCAGGGCCGCACGGGGAAATTCGTTTGGCGAATGTCGGAAGCCGGGCGAATAATGACACCCTGATGATTTTGTTGAAAGTACTATCAATTATTATTTTTACATATTCAATTCTAAAATAATAATGAAGATCGTTATCATAGTAATAAAATTACCAAGGAAGTAACTTTGACCATTTAAATGCCCGAGTTATATTTTATAATAATAAAGATTCGTTCATTTCATAATTGTATTGTATATTTATTGTGTGAAAATCGTTGAAATTGATAATGCTTTCACTAACGGACTCCATAAAATAAAACGGATTACAAATAAGGAAAATACTATACAACGGATGTAGCGGATGTAGACATAAGGTAGTCCTATTATTAATAAGATGTACTGTTATTGGGTATTGACATTGGGAAATTATATTTAGCGTATCAATTCGGTATATCATATAATGGTTAAGATTAAAGGGCACCGTGATGCTAAGTATTCGACGGTGATAAGCGGAATTCATGAGGGCTTTCAACTTCCTCAAAATATCATAATACGGTCAACTTCAAACTAGCTTAATCGAACTACCTCAAATCGAATCACAAAGTTGATGGAGTAAGAGATGGGGTCAGATTGTTTCCTATCTGTCGTCCCATTCAGATTTTCCATTATTATTAAAACGGGCGCTAACGTGCGGTTAATCACATCGAACCGACATCTCCTGTAGCGACGGAAACGGACACAGGGTGACGAGGAAGAAAATTAGCACTCGAATTGATTCCGGAAAACCAGGTACGAGACGAGAGCAAGAGAGAGAGAGAGAGGTTTCGATTAACCGGAATTTCACCCCTCTCGAACCGCTAAGGGAATTTTATTTTTCATTTCACCGCCACCATTGGATGGGTTCTTGCAAACAGATGTGCTCCTTATTAAGAAGAGTTAGGAGTTTAATTTTGTATTGGATTTTCATTTTTTATCTCTAGAGATTGAATTCATTTTTTTTTAGTTTATATATTTGTATAGAAAATGAAAAAAAATATTTAAATGGGAAAAAAATTGATTAAAGTCCTTTGCTAGATACAATTTAAACGTCTATGTTTAGTTTAATCGGAATATTTACCGTATCTACAGAGCGGAAATAGTCCAAATAATCATATCCACGAAGCAAGGATAAAAAAAATCGTTTCATAACGTAATTGAAAGGCTAGATTTTTCATTTGAATATTTTAGAACGAACACGCTTTATAAAGTATGCATCGTCAAGCTATCGATTACAGTACCAATCACCATAGTATTTATTTTCCTGATACAATGAAAACAAATCGATGCGATTCTTTCGGATTAGTATTCTCAATCATTTCCGGGCAAATATTAGCTCATCAACAATGAGAAGGATTTGCGTACCCCTAAAACAGGGTACTGTGACAAAGGTGGGGTATTATTTGCCAAGACCGCTTTTGTATCAATTTATAATACAATGAGTGCAGCACCACGGCTGCCCCTCGAACATTTATTTCAAAACATGAAGCGTGCCTTATGTTTGCTTAGACTGGGGTAAAATCGACCCGCGGCGTTATTTTTAACTCGACCCGTTGCATGTTTAACCTCTTGGCAAAAATCAATATTTCAAACGTTTAAGTGGTGAACGCGTAGTCGAAGTTAACTCAACGAACAATAGATTCAAATACCCCTACAAAAACTTTACAACGATACACAAAATATTAGACGTATGTAATTGGATGTATAGTACATATATACACATAGTCGTAGATATGGTTGGATGACTTATTTATAGAAAATCCATTAGATTTGGGAATTGAAAGTTGACGATTGTCCTGAGGCTGTAGTATAATAATATAAAAGGCAAACATTGGCTAATGGAGTGGCATGAGTGAAGTCATACACAATGATAACAAATATGAGAATGTAAATATTATATAATACAATATATTGCTGTAGCGTTGTATTTAATATAATTAATTGTAGCAAGTATACAGCATACACGTTACATCCTGAAATTGAGATAAATTGTGCTTATAAATTGAAATATGGTATTAAAAAAATGGAATATGGAATGTAATTATGTGAAGTGTTGAAATTCCAATCGAGCAAATTCCAATAATAAAAAATATATTCACCTGGCGGATTTATTTTTGTATAAGAAGAAGATAAAAAGAAAAAATAATGAGAACGTATTATTTAAGTCCTTTAAATAACAAAACGATAGAACATAAGTTAAAGAGAAGATATTATTAACATGAAAATTTTCGTTTAATTGAAATGAAAACAAAAGCGAATTATATAATTTAATTTTTATATAAAAATAAAATAAAATAAGTCCCTCGAAGGCAAAATTTCATCAACAATTATACTCCCAAATGTCTCTAATGGCAGCAAATGTTATGTATTGCAATTAAAGTACCATAAAATAATGATGTTATAATTTATCTAAATTTCTCAAAAGTCAAGCATAAATAAAAAGGTGATATTATAAATAATTTAGTTTTCTTACGTATATGTTTTCAATACATATGTAGATATTATACCTATATAATACATAAGTACCTAAATGTATAATATTTCTAGAGGTGGATATGGAAATAAGCACCCTGCTTGATTCAATATAAATTTTATGCGATGTAAAAATACATCTAGCGAATTTCAAACATGAAAAGAGCGCGATTGAATTTAATTTTCTTGCGAAGAAATTGATGTTTAAATAGAGATTTTGCCTATATGAACGAAAAAGAGCGAAACGTGGGAGGGGGGAGGGGGAGTTGTCCGCGAATAAAGGGCGAATTTGACACGACACCCATCGCGTTCAATCGCGTCCCGGCAAACATTTATGATTAGATTTGTTCGAGACGATATCGCCGAATCAAATTACTCGATTTCAGTTGAGCAAACGCAATTTTCAATTAATTCCTATTTTCTTATAGATGGGAGGATACCGTAGATGGCGAGCGTTGAAAAAGGAAAAATGACCCGGGAATATTCCTCTTAAATAATAATTTCCCTAAATCAATTTGCACTTCACATCCGAGATGATGGAAGACAGCCCAAGAAAGGAATTCTAATTTTCAGCCGCGAAGGGAAATTGGGGTTGGTCCCCACGCGAGGGGCGGGGGCGAGGTCTCCGGAGCCAGAATGTGCGCAATTATTTTTTATTATTAAATTTCATGCCCGTGTCTTTATTCGAACGAGAGCGGCACCTCTCCGTAGTTCACCCACACCCCAGACGCGTTTCTTTCATCTCCTCTTTCTAGCCATTGTGCCAGAGCCTTTCACCGCGGCTTCGGTGAGAGGACTGTGAGAGGACCGTGAAGATGAGAGTGATGCTGCGAGAGGAAGAGCGCCCCTTTGTCGACCCGCAAATTGAATGAGAATGAATAGAAATCAGGCGTTAACACAATACCAGCCATCGAGTGCGTTCAGTTACCAATAATGTGGTGTCGGAGAATAAAAATTTCTAATAATATAATGACACCCAACACTACAAAAGTATTTTGAAATTCAACCTCAAATATATTCAAAATATTCCATTATTAAAAAATATATATATTACACAAATAAAACTTTTATTTACATCCATATGAAAAAATATATAATATAGATATGTATATTGCCGTTTGGGTGACAAGTCTGGTAAAAATAGTATGCAAGATTTGAAAATCTATGAAATATGTACATTGTCTCGTAATAGTGATTCATATAAGCTCGATTTTTGCAAGTGCCAACATTCGAGAAACGCTGCAGAATCATTCTAGTCCACGAACGACGTGATTAATCTACCATCTCGAAAAATTCGCAGAATAAAAAATGAATTTGTACTTCCACGCGACAAATTGAAATATCGAATTACCACTCTGCGAAAATTGTTTTCGCGTATCCTACGTAAGTATGTATGTATATGTGTGTACTTACATATGTAGGTGCCTACTTGTGTCGAATCTAGCCCCGTCTTCTACTGCTAGGAGAGAAAAAGCCGCACGTACAAAATTAAAACGGGGAAAAAGTCGTATTTCGGCTTTCTTTTTGTGTTAATAAATGGCCTTATTGACTGGGAATGGATGTAAAGTGAGTATACTAATGGATACTCGTCGCCGACAGAGTGCGAAAAAGCTCATTGGAATTCAATTAACCGAGATCTCCGACCGTGTGCGATCGCTTTTCCTCCCCCGTCCGCAATCGTTCTGCGGGACTTTTCCGATCGAAATCGTTTTTCACGTCGTAAATTTCCCGGCTTGAACGAAAATAAATGTATCTTTGTCAAATTGACAAATGTCATGGAAAAAAACTTTCAACTAACAAAGTTAAACTACGAAAGTTTTGCGATTCTGAATCATATTATAATATTGCCGGAAATCGGAAGAAACAACGAATTAATAGCTTATTTATGTTTGTATAAAAATAAATGTGCTTCTCTTTTATTAAGGTTTTTTAAAACAAGTATTTTAGGATCGAATTGTTGTACGACGCTATGAGTGGCAAGCCTGAACAAGATAAGTCCTTTGAAATGTGGTTTTACCGGAGGATGTTAAAGATCTCATGGAAGAAGCATGTGAGGAAGAAACGGTCCTCCAGCTTCTTCATTAAAAAATAGCGTGTTGACACGGTAAAGCGCTGTAAGATGGCCACGTTATTCCCGGCCCCAAATATCGCCTTCTACAAACAATCATAGAGGGGGAAATAGAAGGCAAACGGTGGCTTGGGAGAAAGAAGCCTCTTGGTTCCAGAACATTAGGTCATGGATGGGGCTTGGACTCAAAAAATTGTTTCGGCTTGCCCACGATAGGTCAGAATTCGCACGGGTCATAAACAATGTGTGCCCATGGTAGTTGCCTACGTCTAAATACGGATTCGGCATTAGAAGAAGAAGAATTGTTGTGCAACATATTTCAGACATTGAAAATGCCCAAATTAATATGATATTATAATATGCCCTATTTAATGTTTTATTTGCATTAGCAATACATTATTCTACAGACAAAACATATAAAATTAAGAATCCTTAAGGAATTCACTGCTAAGTTTACAATTGAACTGCATACACATATGTACATATGTACATATATAAGTAGACAAACATTATAACGCTGAGAGCAAAGTCGTGTGATACAGTTGATCGGATTAAATTCAATACAATGTATAATTACAGAATGTACCCTTATTGTAACATCAAATTTTGTAGTGCGAGAGCAAACACAAAAATAAGCATTGAAATTCCAAATAGACTTCATTCAAATAAAATTATTTAATGTACCACTGAGTATTATACGGGAGATTAAACTGAAAGCGTATTTTTGTATGGCTTCTCTCAGCTTAAAATTGAAAACAACGAAATTGCTGCAATTTTATCGCGAAGTCCGTAAAACAACAGCCGAAATGTGGAAACTTTTCCGCGGGATAAGGCACATGCACGCTTTCCAGTTGCAGCTTTCCGCGATGAAAACTAAATTTCAATGTAGCGCTCGTAAATCTGCCACAAAACGGCTCGTACGCTATGCAAAATGCCAACTTAAAAGCATCGCTCTCGACAAAAAATAAAAAATAATAAAGCAAAAAATATGCATATTCAGATTTTTTTAACGGTCAGTTTAGTGCGGCCTACATACTACATTTATATGTATGTACATACATATATGCGAAATAATCCCCACAGAATCAAACTTCCACCTCGTCAAAAATTTAATATAGAATTTCAAAAGAGACTGTATGTTTATTTGGTTCGTAAAATCCGTAACGTCATCGAACAAATGAATATTCAAATAAATTTAATAAAATGTTTACTATTAGATTAACCATGTTTAAGCGGTTTATATTACAAATACCCAGCGAAGCCGGGTAAAACCATTAGTCTATTATAAAATATACACATCGTGAAGCTTTGAACATTTCAACGTAAATCAAGGAAATATGCATATTTTTACGAATTATTGTTATCAAAAAGCTTAATATTCAGTCGCTATACATTTAGGTTGACCAATTTAATGTCAATTGATCTTATTCTATAATGGACATCTATCAATTTCAAAAAACCTAACTGTCGTCGTTATTTTCTGCTATTATTATAATGCTATTGTTTTTTTATGATTTTCAGATTCATGGTCTAGTTCCGTGACACACCAAAAATAAAATGCATTAAAGTGTTATTATTAAATAAGCGCTGTAAGGGATAAATAAGTACTGAACACTGTACTTTAATGAAATTTCCATTATTAAGCTCTTAATCTGATCCTCTTAGTCATCGGAAAGTTTTGCCGGTCGCGTTTGAATTATCGCAATAATTGCCGTTGCTACCCTACGCTTGAGTTTTCCTCAGAACTCTTCGCCGCCGAACAGAGCCAACTTAAATTTATGCAGAAAGTAAATGAGTTGGCCAAGTAATTACTTCACATCTGCCCTAACTATTCGCGGTCTCGCAACCAACTAGACTCGTTACAGAATCGTCATATATTTAACGGCACAATGAAAAACGGCGTCGTTAGACCGTCAAAGAGCCGAGAACTTATAATAGACTTCCCACGGAAATCATATGGTATGCACGAGAAATTTCAATTTCACCATACGAGCTAGCAATGAAAGTAAATCATAAAATTTATAAAATAAATATCGAAGAACTCACGCAAGCAAATCACCGAAGACACACTCAGTCGAAAAAATCAGGGGAGAGGGGGACCTTTAAAACGTTGATGGATCTTTTATCGAAAAGGCCGGGTTGCCATTGTGAAAATTATTATTCAAATGAAATTGGGATTTTTCTTTGAAAGTCAACGAACGGGAAAAAATTTCGCATTCGAAAAAGGGCACGAAAGAGCCCAAATTGCAGGAAATGCATTTGGACGAGGACGACGCCTTTTACGACGCGAGTCCTTCGAAAACGTTTTACTCCAAGTCCTTAAGGGGCGAGTGGTTGGGACAACTAGCATGAAATATACTATATAATACAAATATATATGTACATATATACCTATACAAGAAGGATCGCTTATCGAATAGAATCGTCTGGCTTATTGTGGTCCATAATTGGCCTGTCTCTGCAGCGTGACGGCTAAAGGACGGGCTCTCTTTGAATAGTGTCTGCGAGGCCAACGTGAAAAATCCACGACTATTTTCCACATGTAAAGTATGCGGCTGTGGTAGAAAGTTCGAGACGAGATCGGAAGTAGCGTCAGATGCGCAGACGTGATTACGTCACTTCCGGAAAGACGTGGGAAAATTAAAAAGACCCTAAGATGTCCGTCCACCGCGACAGTTAGAAAAAATAAACCTTTTCACACGTCGAAATAAAATTTTCAACGTTCGTACCTTGACATTTCACGATATCTGTGGCATTTCACTGAGATCTATGTAGAAAGATCAAACGTATTAAATTTATATCAGAATGTTTGACCCTTTATATCATTTTACGTCACTTTTGGTCCCACTGTTGGAGAATGCTCAAGTGTAATGAGATTTATTTTTCATATAACTTTTCACAAAATATTAGCTCATACTTAAATAAAAAAAATTGAACATGCAGAAATTTAAAGTCGATAAACGAATTTTTATCAATTTTTTATATTCTAAAGAACATTATTTAATAAAAACACAATACAAATAACCTAAATATACGAACAATAAATTTACTTTTCCGTGCCGAAGATAATCGGGCAACGTATTTGTAATCGTTTAGATACCGCAAGCTTTCGGAAAGCCTCGTTAATATTATATTACACTTACATAGTACACACTATATTTATTATTTAAGTCAAAATATATTGCTATTATCAACGGTGTAATATCGTAAATGGAATTCCCTTGCACATATCCGACGCAATTATTTGGATAATGTAGAGAGCGGGTATATACTCGTACTCGTATGTATGTGTGTGTAATATATATGTATATATATACATATAATATAATAATTTCAGCGGACATAAATCAGAGACTACAGGGTGTACGTGATTTTACTGTACAATCTTATCGCGCAGTGTGTGTTTCAGAAGTCTGACAAGTTCAATTGAATTGTACGTGACCGCCCCCCGACGGTGTCTCGCAGTTTTGTTCGCCATTTTCAGACAAGAACGAATTTTCAATTTTTGTTCAAGCTGTGGGTTAACTCGATAGTAAGAGATAGGCAAACCGCATGTGGGCTGAATAAATTTTATAAAAAAATTACCATACATACATACGATTTTTTTTGATAAGTAAAATTTTGTGAATCTGTTACAATGCTCTTAAAAGCATAACTATAATGATGACAAGTAGGTAGGGTAGTTTTCGCCAATTTTTTTGACGAGGAACCATTTCAACAATTAAATTAGAAAAAATTAACAGACTCTGATATGAAAAGATCGACTTGTAGTCACAAATATCCAAGTCTGACCAGCAGTACTACAGAAATACTCGAAATAAATTATTTTAAATCGAGGTTGACCCATGGTGAAAACTCAGGATCCTCTTAGTGTGACGTCAGCAATTAAAAATATATTGCTGGTAATATGTATATGTACATACAATAGATGTACATAGATACATATAGACCAAATTATCAAATAACTACATTAGAAACAATATAATTCTCAATCCTATAAATAAAGCATGTACTCCAATAAGATCCAGAAGTAAATTACTCTTTCATAATACAATTAAGTGCTATGAAAATTGAAATGAACCATAAATATATTTTTTTAATTTTATTTATTTTTAAATTATACTAGGAAGGCCTAACAAGTAACCCCAATGCGTCTTTCTGGCCAGAAACATTGTAAATTTGATACATGTATTTTTAGTACATATCAATTAAAATCCACAGAGACATCTATGGTCAAATTTGTAAATTTGTAGCATTTTTATTAAACAATTCAGCGAAATTGAGTAAGTTCATATCAATTAAAATCCACAGAGACATTATATGGTCAAATTTGTAAATTTGGGGTATTTTATACAATTCACCAAAAATTCGGGATTGCTGAAAACTCGAGATTTGCTCAAAAAAAAAAGCGTAAGATTAGCAATTCGTTGGAATCGTTTCCATAAAAATCAGATAAATTGGCAAACTCTGATAAGAAACTATCGACCGAGTGACAAATTCAAGGTCTGGCCAGCAGAAAGCAGTGGGATTTGACCCCGTGACCACATTGTTCAAAGAATTATATGCGAACTACTATTCTACTCTGCTGGTTAACACATAATATATACGGTAAATAAAATTTAAACGATTAGTTGCAAATTTAAAAAAATCCGCAGTGATTCGAAAACTAAATATAATACGTTCGAACGCCCCCGCTCCTATTTTACACGTTTTCAATCAAACCTGAGCGGGATCCATTTGAGATTAGACGCCACAGTTCAGAATCCTCATGTGAATTTCGAAAAGCACCACGGACCGGGGTCTTAGCGTGGACCTTTATTTATGGTATGTGTAAGCCGGTAGGTAAGGGGTTATCACTGAAAACCACGAGGGGTGTGAGATGACCGAATGGGGCTGGAGCGGTCAGGGAGGATGGAATCCGACCACATTCCTCCCATACCTCTACGTCCCTCCTTCGACAATGAAATTGCACACAAAGTTGATTGTAATGTACTATCACCATTATCCCGTTATTCACAGGCCACTGAAACTTCACATACATTCATATATACCTATATAATACACGCCGTGAGCCCAGACTATTTTTCGTATAAAAGTGATAATCTTCATTTTCGTTTACGTGACGAAAATAAATTTACGACTGAGCTGTGGTGGAGTTAGGAATATATAATAAATTCATAGTGAGATTTTATTTTTATGACACATGTATGCATGTATGTAGATGAAATTATATACATACATATATACTTATGTACATAGAATGCATTGAACATTTCATATATCTTTGTCATATGCTGTTGTTGTATGTACATGAAATTGTAATATTACCATTAAATCAGCTTTAACGGT
Source organism: Arctopsyche grandis (assembly GCF_051622035.1). NCBI lineage: Eukaryota > Metazoa > Arthropoda > Insecta > Trichoptera > Hydropsychidae > Arctopsyche > Arctopsyche grandis. Next base: position 19,840,933 of record NC_135360.1, read on the forward strand.
AGACGCAACTTATTCACAGTACAGATTTTATAATCATAAAGATTTTTATAATTTTTAATTATTTATATATGCATACATATATAAATAATTGTATTTCTACAATTTGATTGATTGAAGATTAATCTTTATTCTTTCAGTTCATTGAAATATATTTTAAATAAAATAATGATACGTTTATATATGTATGTTATATGTATGTATATGTATGAATATATATATATATATATATATATATATATATATATATATATATATATATATATATATATATATATAAATATATATATATATATATATATATATATATATATATATATATATATATATATATATATATATATATATATATATATATATATATATATATGTATATATTGCGGTTTTAGAACTAAATTAAACGAAACTTAGTCCCACACACATCAGATACTTTACACATATGCATATACATATGTGGAAAGTTAAATACATACATACATGTACATAAACTGAGGCAACGTTACTCACTTGAGATTTCAATTCAAACCGCACAAACGCAAATGTAAGCACTACAACCTTCTACCTAAGCATACAAGTACTCCCGAGTACGTGAAAATTCATTCGTCGCTTTTAATTTAATGGATTTTCCCATATTGTGTGTACTCGATGTATAAAGCTGCGAAAAATGTCACCCCATTCCGTACAAAATACATATACCTGTACGTACTCGCGATTCAGCTGGAGCCGCGGTGAAAAACCGCCTATGGATTTACTCGACGATGGCCGCGGGCGCGAAGGGGTTGAGAAAAAAAAGGAGTGAATACCGGCGCCGGTCTCTCCGGCAAGATTGGGGCTTCGAAACCGGTCGGATCTTTGTTCGAATCCGGGGAACGAACGGCCCGAGGGGAAAACACCATTGTGGTGGGGCACATAGCGAAAAAAATAAAAAATGCGAAAGTAAAATGAGAGAAGGAGCTGGAAAAAACCCCTTCGCGCCTACGCCTAAATAAGTGCACCGGGGGGACGAATTAATTTCACCTGGCGATGTTGTTACAAATGAGCGTCTCCATTAAAAATCCCTAGCCAGATGGAACGAGCAGACGACTTCCGTTGCGTATTTCACTCCCGGTGCGTAATATTGCAATTTTAGAATTTATAACGTTTAAAGTTTTCTTTTAAAAACATATTTTTTTCGTTTTAACACATTTAAATTCTATTCTGTCAATTACAAAATATCAATTAAAATATTTCTTGCTCAGTGCTGCTCATTTAAAAGATAGTCTATTATAATATTTTATTTACCAAAAAGTCCCAATGCACCTTCCTGGCCAATTAAGAATATCGATAAACAATTTTTTAACAGAGTATCTTTTACATTTTTATCAGCAAATTCGAATTGCTAGATGCTCATGCGAGAGATAGGAGATGATGCCCATATCATGAACCGTTTCAATAAAATCTGATAAATTGACAAACTCTGATAGGAAACGATCAACCTGAAGTCACATATCCAAGGTCTGGCTAGCAACACCAGGCCAAAGAATGAACCAGTGGCCACCCAGTTGAAAATATTACAGGCTAACCACTAAGCTATGCAGGTTATTTATTAATATGGATAATTCAAACCTTTGTAGGTATTACATTTTTTTTTATTAAAGTGTACATTGTACTGGAATAAGATTTAACCACATAATATTTTTGTGAAAAAAAAAGCTTTCATACCTTGTGGACTCGTAACGAATACATTTAAGTAAAGTTGAGTTTGTTTTATATTATACAAGTTCTTGGGTGAAATCTCAATGGATCTTCAACTTTTTGTGACGAAGCTTCATTTGCATTACGTAAAACTAGCGCGATATTCTATAGCAAAATGTATTTTCGTTTTTATTACTAGTTGACTTGTAAAATATGAAACAGGGCATGAATTTTTAAACCTAAAAATATACAACTTCATGAGAACCAGTAAGATAAAAAATTTATGCTATTCAAAAACTTTATGGTGAGAGATAAACCGAAATGCTACGAAAAAGAATATGTTTTGTACGTGAATCGCTTTAAATCTGAAATCAATAAATCGAATAAATAATTTCGAAAGAGACTTTGTATGTAAGTATGTATATATGTAACTATCTTTGGTTGGGAACTTCGTAAGAAAAAAAACGTTTCTATGACGACAATTCATTCAATTGAATTCAACATTCAAGTGTTACATTGAATTCAACATTCAAAATTCAATTGTTGAATGAATTTAGCACTCATTCAACAATTCATTGAATATTATATTTTTTTCGATTCAAATAAATTTAATAAAAAAAAAACAAATGTATATTTACTATTAGATTCGCCATGTTTAAGCGGTTTATATTAAAAATACTGAGCGAAGCCGGGTAAACAACTAGTTACATTATAAAATAAAAATTGAATTTTTTCTTGAATAATTACAGTTGCCTGTTGTATGCAAATAAGACTATTATAATAGTTTAGGCAGTATGTTTGGACAGTGTGCAGTCAGTAGCTGCATACATAATAATGCAAGTTCATCTTGGATGCAGTTGCTTAACGCTCGATTTACTTAATACAGCATAAACTGCTGCGGGTACTGCAACTGACTAATGGTCTGCACACTGTCATAAGTCCACGTCAGCATCAGACGTCGTCTCGGGAAATTCCTTCGGTGAAAAATCCGGTGATAAATAACAGACGGCATTAATAACGGGAAAACGTCGATGGGGAAAAATCCGCGCGTATCGATGATGCTATGAACGAACGAACTGAACCGGTCGCAGAAAATTCGAGGCATTATCGCCGAGCTCTGAAAAACCGGGGCTCGTAATTCAATGTGCGTACACTCCGGACTATCCGGTTATTTGACGGTTCGTTAGGCAAAATACACTCTAGCGTGAAAATGGACGAACGAAAGGGAACTGCGAAAAACGACCTTAATGAACGTAATGAATGTACACGGATGTATTGCCCTCGAAACTCTCTCGTTCATACATACATATCTACTTGCAAATATATGTTTGTTACATAATACATATATAAAATGTACAAAAATTTACTTTTATATCCAGAGATAATTTATTGCTGGCAATATATGTATATGTACATATCCATACATATTACACGCCAAATATATAACGGGGATATAACAAAAATTTAAACACGTAATACGAGGATTTTCAATAGAAAGACGATTTCAATTTCAAAGGATAAAGCACAGTACATATTTTTACAGTTTTTGGCAGGATTATATTTTTCGAGGCATTCATAAAGACACGCCTTTCTGTTCATTGAATTTATTACATATAATATGTAGGTAATATTTCAGTCTGCAACTGAATTTTTGGGACTCGACTAGAAATACAATTCAATGCTTACCAACGCTACCTCAAGGCATATTATAATGTGTTTCTGACTCGTATACCAAAAAAACTATTATATTTTTTTAAATACATACATATTTTTTATGATGCCATTACAAATTGCCCCCGAACGACACCTATGGTATTAAATTTGTACATATATAAATTTATGACTATAAATTTTGAATTCAAATAGTGGGTAGGTTGCTTTTTGCCAATTTTGACGAGGAACTGTTTCAACAACGAAATCAGATTAATTGGCAAACTCTTGTAGGAAACAGTCAACTTGGAATGATAAATATCCAAGTCTGACCAGCAGTACTACAGAAATACTCGGAATAAATACTTTTCAATCGAAGTTGGCCCAAGACTTGAACCCGAAACCTCTCGGTGGTTAGCATTGACGCAACCACCGAGCTATACTGCTGAATTTTAGTTTACATCGTCTTGTTTGCAGTTATTTACAGTCGACATGATAAAATTAGATAATAATTCTTACTACATTTTTGTTTTATTTGACATTAGAAGTTGAAATGAACGTCGCTTGTGAATGTTTGTTCGGCGCGCTCCCTCAATTTGGTTTTTACAACCTAATTCTGATAATTGGCAAGATATCTGCATGAGTGATATCTTAAAAGAAAGGGCAATAAGAAGGCATGTTTTTAAAAAGGTTTTACCTCTTAAAGAAAATTTATGCAGCTACTTCACAAATTTTTGAAAATTTATTGTACCTCTAATATTTTTTTCTGTAGACACACAGTTGCTTGTATTTGTTTTTATTTATATTAGAATTATATTATATAGAAAAACGAAATAATAATAATTGACTAACAAATCACTTTTAACTAGAACAGTATTAGCAATTCACTATGAGATTTTGGTGTTTTTACTAAACACCTTTAAAAATGAATTAACAAAAAAACCATAAGACTGTGTACCTAGGTACATACATATGTGTGGTTCAGAATTTTCTAAATTATATGAACTATCAACCCTTTAAGGCTTTGCACTTGGCTTCATGAACTGTATGTATACTAAGTTACAGATGTTTCGCATTGTACACCGAGACAACATTTTCAATACTTATTAGAGGTGTCTTTAGAACGTTAGAATTTGAAAGAGATTCGGCGGGGGCGTCTTGATTAATTACGACTCCCGTTTAACGACACTCAAACTTTTGTATGATTTTAAGCGTTCCGGTTATGCGCTATTAACGACCTTTGTGCGACGATGGCGTCGCGCTATCGTTTCGCTAACGACCTGTAAACGACCCCGTATCCGCTAATCGACCCCATGTCTCGCTAACGACCCGATCGAAACTTGCATCCTCCACGTGTCTAACAAACACACTTACAAATTACATACATAATATCATATAATATTATTATCGTCATCGTCAGGTCAAACCTACCAATGCTAGTAATGTAATGCTGTTTGTCAACCTTTACGGTCGAGCTACCCTCCACTGCTGATATAATGTTGACTGCAATTAAGCTCATTGTTGTTTGCTCAACTCGAGCGTCGGTCAACTCGAGAGTTTTACGCGAGCGCAATTTAACAGAAAGCTCCGAGGCGTTTTATCTTTAGGTTGGTTTTTTTTTTACAAACATTTGCCTGCATATTTTATACTAGATGTTTGTTTTAGTTTTAAAAACGTGTCATGCATTTTACACGTGTTTAAAATTTAGCCCGTATCTAGTGACAAAAATATATAAAAAGTTTCCATATATACTATTTCTGATAGTATACATATGTAAATATAGAAAGGATTACAATCTTAATAAAGGTCGAAAATTATTGAGGAGATATTGTAAGGGCGTAAAATAAACCCGTAAGCCCCGAATTTAAAGATGGGAAGGGCTGATAAGGAATTTACGGATGAAAATTGATCAAAAATTATCTGCAGGTTCAGTAAAACAGATCGAAGGTTATCGGAGTTATGTATAAAGCAATTTAAAACTAAAATGTAAAGTATGTACTATACCTACATTGAGTACGTTACAGTATGATTATGAAGTACATATGAAAAAAGAGGAAAATTCTATAAATTTTATTCATAATGCAAAATAAAAATTACATAATACGTTTAATATGTATAATATATGAAATTTTAAATATTACATTAAAAAGCTCGCAGATTATATGCTGAAAAAATAATAATACTATACAAAAATAATAGGTTTTGAAATTAGGACAAAAATATTAGGTTTTGTAAATTAAACATAACTCTATAAATTGGAATATACATAGCTTCTAAACAGTTGTATTTAACCATAAGAATGATTAAATCAGTATCTCTTACATTTTCGTTATTGATGTGTTCAATTTTGTATAAACGATATCTCTCTTACAGATCATTGTGTAATCATTTGAATGAAATATTCAATTAGAAAACTACGATGTATTCTACGCGGGAAAAACCCAGTCAATTTCGATATTTGAGGATTTGAAATCTTTTCTGTATATTATTATTTTGAAATATTATCGATGTATTCCTTGGAAAAAGTCAAGCTTTAAATCATTGAAAAGTTTTTCTTTAAAAATTAATTTATCGATATTTCTTAATATGGATTTGCTGGTATGAATGGAAGCTTAAAACTAAATCATATTAATATTTTAACTTGTATGAAGTTTGGAGGATTAAAAAACACACACTGCGTTGACGGCCTTTGAATGAAGTTTTATTATAAACACAGCGTATATATGTATATATATATTGAGTTCAATTTGAAACAAGAACACGTCTATATCCCTACATACATATATGTATATGTATATGTACGTATATATGTACCTACAAAAACATTCAGAATATCTCACAGCAGCCCAAGAAACACGGCATCAAATCGCACGGTATTACCTCGCATCATTAGTAACAAATTTGCATAATCGAGCTATACAATGCGAAAGCTTCACGTATCATAGTCGAGCTTCAACAATTCCCACACACGAAAACATATCAAATTACACACGCCGAAGGAGAGGCGAAGCATTCAGATTTGTGCACATTTTCAACGGGTCGGACCTTTCAGGAACTCCGACCGAACTTTTCACAGTAATTATCAGTACGCGAAACATACATTCGGAAATAAACGTAAAAACGGGTACTTTTGCGCGTGCACACGTCGTTGGATAAATTCATAATTGGCGCATATCTCACGTTTGCGGTTGTTAAAACACGAAACGTACACACGGAGCGTTTAGCGCTGTAATATAATTCGCACAAGGGAATGCTGGCTATCTATCGGTCGTTTCTACGTGATATAATGTATCACATGCGAATGTGTATAATATTAAACTGTGTTGTGTACACCTTGTAGGTACCTATGTACGTATAATAATATATGTGTATTCATACGTACGTTGATGCTGTGCGGTGTTGCTTAATTGCTCGTATAAAATTTAACGGTTTAAATTCGACGATCGTGCACATGGCGGTTATATCGACGCGTCGAGTTCAAAGTTCAGTTGTCACGCGACTTTTGCAATTTTGCAAAATGCGCCCAAATCAGATACGTTGTGTGAAATTTAAATTTTATGAAAAAAAAAACTTGAAAGGGTGGAGAGATTATAATCTAGTTGGATCTTAGCGTACATACATATTTCATAGTCGATTGCGTGCACTGTGATTCGATCAGATTAAACATGAGTATTATTTTATTCCATAATTTTTTAACTGGATCGATACGAATAGTATTAATATTTTCACATATTGCGTTTGGTCTTTGAATAGTTTAAAATTAAAAAAAGTTGTGTTACCCTTTAAAAAATATGTGGTTTTGAATGATTAAATATTGGAAAACCCGACATATTCATAGACATAGTGGAAATATTACATGTTGATTAATTAATATGGTAAAAATATAAACAGATACCATTTTTCAACATACATACATATGTAGATTAACCATCCAAAGGCTTCCTAAATAAGTTTTTTTAGGGGAGGATTAAGTCAAATTTGATTATAATAATCAAAAATTATAAATCATCTTATATAAATTATATATAATAATAATATTAATTATTGAATTATATAAATCAATTATAAATATTTTTACTAACAAAATTTCAAGGAAATAAGCATATGCAGCATCATTATCAAGTTGTTATAAATATGATCATTCAAATCCGATGCTTTCAATCATTTAATATAACCTACCCTCTATTTGTCACAACATCTTACTTGAATTCAAATTTATATATAACGTAGCTCAGTGGTAGAACCAATATACACCAGTATGGAGGTCATGGGTTCAAGTCCCAGCCAAAATCAAGTGATCATTTGATTATATGTATACGCTGCTGGCAAGCTCTGGGTAGTTATTGAAACCCAGATCAACCATATCATACTATAGGTAGAGTTGCCAATTGTCTAGATTAATTATTGTGACGGATCCAACAAATCGTCATCCCCCTCCTCCATTAAATTTCTCGTCATTTAGAATTTCCAGCATCCCGAAATTGTTGATTATTTAAAAATATTACCTATATATGTATGTGCATACTCTATAAAATGTGATGACGCAAATTCGCTGTAAATCCAATTACGTAGTTCATTGTGGATTATATCAGTTTGTCCATAGATAACTTTATTGCATTGTAATAATAAATTGTATTATAATGTTAGAATTTGGTAGTACTAATGTTTAAAAAAAACCTGACCATAGGTATCGCCTTGGGGCAGCTATTCATAGTACCTATGGTAGAAATGATTTTATTTATTGTATTATTTCATAAAACATAAACACTCGCCTTTAAAGATCGCTCCAAACCGACGAGTGCACTTATATGTATATGTATGTAGATACAACACAATTAATCAATACAATCAGTATACACAAGCATTTAATACAATGCGAATTCATGCAAACATCCAGACTGACATGTCGACAAATTTTTGCAGATTTTTTTTATAATAAAATTATGGAACCCCAAGACGTTGAATAGCAAGAGAGACAGGAAGAAAATGCCAATTTTACAGGAACCGTTTCAATGAAAATCATGAAAATTGGCAAACTCTAATAAGAAACGATCGACCTGGAGTCACAAACCAAGCTGACTTGCAGCGGAACTCTAGAGGAACTTGAACCCGTGACCACTCTGCTCGAAAGCATAATATGCTAACCACTAGACTATGCCGTTGGTAATGTATTTATAAAATAAAAATAAAATATATATGGTACGTATTTATATTTATTTTTTTATATCATTTGGAGAAGCGGCTCAAGGGGTTTGTTAATTCAATATATATTATATTATGTACAAGTCTGGTAAAAATGAAAAAAAAAGAAAACAACACGTGACTGACATTCAAGAAATTTTTTCGTCAAAAAACTTTTGACATTATCATCAAAACCCTCGAGGATAGCTAGTTAGAAACGTAATAATTTGTCAAGAAAGTCTTTTCGTAAATTTATAACAGTTCTAGAGATAATGACACAAATCCACCAGTCGGTACAATACAGTACAACATAAAGCGGACATTTAAAGCGTCAAACCGCGATAACAAACACAGCTCGTGCAAATCAAATGATTCACAATGATAAATGAGAAGTACGCGATCGTAATTGCGGCAGGATACGTGGCTGACACAATAATCCGGTATCGAAATAGCGAAAGTGTCGCCGCATAAACGCGAAAATCCCCCCCAATGAATTAAACATTTATGCGGAGATTACACGACACGATAATTTCTTTACAATAGATGCGGAGCGCGCGTGCAACTGTCGCGCGCACTGCGAAATTTTGATTAATAGTGCGAATATGACAACGACGTTACGTACTTGGACGAACAAATTTTAGCCGCACCACGCGAGGGTTTGGAAAATAATCATTTATTCGAAGGTATGCAATATCGACGGAGAAAGCTCGATTTTTCGCGTATTGACACATCCACACGCGACTATAGGTGCTGGTACATGTGTACAGACATATCGAGAGATGATAAATGTGATAGGCGCTCGCGGCAATCTGGTAAAATTTCACCGCAAACGATATATGAGATGAGATATACACACAAAACCAACCGTATCGGATTTTTCTTTTTAATATTTAAATTTTTTGTTATTGTGAAATTTATTTACGTGTGCTATTTTTCTGCGTAAAATTCGTAAGTGCGTAACTGATGGCCTGTAAGGCTGGGTGCGATTTTTCTCAATGGAAAATGTCATCAATCTATCTCCGAATCTTCATCGGGTCAAGTGTAACCCACTTACGCGTAATACGAAGGATTTTTATCTAAATTTATCTCATTTTTTAAAAATTCTCGGCAAATATCCGTTTCAATGTTTGTATTTACGTATGTACATATGTATATTACATTCTTGAAATTGAAAAAGTCCTAACCACACGTGATCTCAGTATAGCACTCCGACTGAGACTTCTACGATGCTACGTTTTCAGCATCCTTCTGTATGGGACAGAGGCATGGACCCTAACGGATGCCACATGCAAGAAACTAGAGGCATTTGAGATGTGGACATACAGAAGGATGCTGAGAATCTCATGGATGGCGCGTCGTACCAATGCCGAGGTGCTTGCCCTGATGGGAAAACATGTCGAAGTGTGAAAAGGCGTGAATTGGAGTACTTCGGACATGTGATGCGGAACGAAAAATACGATTTCCTACGCCTAATAATCCAGGGAAAAATCGTAGGCCAACCCAGTCGGGGCAGGCGGAAAACACCATGGCTAAGGAATCTTCGGCAGTGGTACGGCCTCAGCACCCCAGCACTATTCCGAGCAGCAATGGACAAAATAAGAATGGGACATCTAGTTCCCGACGTGGCAGAGGACATGGAACATGAAGAAGAAGAATAATATATATGTATATTGAATTGATTTCATAAAGAAACAAAAAAAATATATACTAAACGAATTTTAATCAGCGAGCAGCTTAGCATGGTGGTTGCGTTAATGCTAACTACCGAGATGATGCCGGGTTCAATCCAATACATTGACCTCGATTGAAAATAATTTATTCCGAGTATTATCTATAGTGCTGCTGGAAGACTTATATAGGACCGTCAAATTAGAAAGGGGTTAGAGCTATTTGAAGGTTTTGGACCGAAGATACGATTTGGAAGGACTGGAAGGGTCTTGATATAAAAATGTCCGAGCAACGAACCCGGAAGTTATTATTTTAGTAGTTGAAGAATAAAAGAGGTCAGATTCTAAAAGAAAATATTTTATCATTTAAAATATAAAATCGAATTTTGTCATGTCGACTGTAAATAACTGAAAATTAGACGACGGAAAGTCAGCAGTAAAGCTCAGTAGTTGCGTTAATGATAACCACTGAGAGGTTTCGGTTTCAAGCCCTGGGTTAACTTCGCTTGAAAATAATTTATTCCGAGTATTTCTGTAGTGCTGCTGGTCAGCTGGTCAGAGATATTTCTGACTCTAAGTCGATCGTTTCCTATCAAAGTTTACCAATTTATCTGTATCATTTTTGAAACTTCTTCTTCTTGTTAATGCCTTGTCCGCATCCGGACGTTGGCGACCACCTCGTCGATTATTTGAAGATATCTGCATCGGTCTTCAGTGGCTCGGAACAGCTCTTCGGCGCTCATATCGGTCCACGTGCGCATGTTTCGAAGCCAAGATAACTTTTTCCTGCCAATCCATTTTTTTTCCTTCTATTTTCCCCATGGAGAAACGGAGAAATTCGTATTTTGGACCCCGTATCATGTGTCCGAGGTACTCCATCTTTCTCCGCTTGATGACAGAAACAAGTCCCTGCCTCTCCCCATCATGCCGAGGACAACTTCGTTTGATATCTTTTTGGTCCACAGAATCTTCAGCATACGCCTATAGACCCACATCTCAAAAGCTTCGATGCGGCTGATCATCTTGGTCTTCAGAGTCCACATCTCACATCCGTGTAGTAATACTGTCCAGACGTAGCTTTTCGCGAATCTCAAACGCGTATGAAGATTGAGATGCTTTTTTGTAAGCTTGTAAGCGCCGCCTTCATTTTTACAAATGCTGTTCTAGCCATCTCGATGCGGATTCTTAGATCTTCATCTGGGTCCATCTCTTCATTCAACCAGGTACCCAGGTATTTGAATCTTTTTACTCTTTCTATCACCTCTCCATCCAAGGTTAGATTTCCGGTGTCTGTTTAAATTTTATCTACTATCATAAATTTTGTCTTCTTTTTTAAAAATTTATGCGCAGACCTCTTCGATTGCTTTCTTGATGTACACGGTCTAGAGATCTTTGCAGGTCTGCTAAATTTTCAGTGACTAGTGCCGTGTCATCAGCATATCTTATATTGGTGATCGTCTCGCCGCCCACCTTGATACCCTCCGCCTCTTGGAGAGCATCGTGGAAGATAGATTCGGTGTAGGTGTTAAAAAGAGTAGGTGATAGAATGCATCCTTGCCCGACACCCCGTTTTATAGAAATCTCATCAGTGAATTGATCATCGACACGTACTACATACTGCAGTCTGATTCCAATAAATATTTCGTAGCAATCTGACATCTCTGTCATCCAGGCCAATATTTTTTAATGTTTCCATCAGGCGAGCGTGTTGGACACGGTCAAAGGCATTTTCAAAGTCTATAAAGCAAATGTACACAGGTTTACGGATTTCTCTGCATCTTTGGAGTAGTATTTTCATACAGAAAAGGGTACCCAAGCCTTGTCTGAACCCAAACTGCTCTCTGCTAATCGCCTCTTTTTGAAACGGTTCCTCCTAATTTCCATCCTAATTTCAAAATTTACAATCTATAAATTTATGTGGACAAGTTAAATTCCATAAGTCTCACTCAGGGGCAACTAGAAAATTGGCATCACGAGAAAATATGATCCATCCGGCTATGCCACCTTTCCCAAGTATAAATAAATAAATAAATAAATAATTAAAGTGAAAATCGTCAAAACACAAGATACAATAAAACAAAAAGTCATTAAAACATGTTGTACCTAAATGTGTTAAAATTTTAACTAAAGTTAAGCGTGTGTTGTTTTCGTAAAGAAATGTAATTTCAGACTAACTTTTAATGTGTTAAGACGTAAAAGCGTAAGCACTTACACAGATACAAGAGAATTAAGCTATCTAATAGTGAAATATAATATATTCTGTATAGTACATTGTACATATTATACATAAATAGTGTATGAAAAAATATATTTTATGATATGCCATTATTGAAATTGATAGCTAATATATGTACATACATAGCTTTTATGTGTTTGAAAACGTATAAGCTGTACACACAATATAAACGATGCTGGGTGAAATCTGCAATATTTAGTATTGCGCACGCGCCCACCGCCACTGTGCAAATATATTATATTGCGCTGAAACTCTATTAAAACGCAAATATTGTATGTATGTTGTAAATACAAACATATAATATATTTAACAGATGTGCGATCACGTAGAGCTTTTCAAAAAAAAATTAATTAAAAAAGTGTCATCTGAAAGCATTCCTAGTTAATTCTTTAAAAATGTGGCGAGGGACTAAACCTCAAGTCGTGACGTGACGTTAATTGGCGTGCGAATTGAGATTCAGCTGGTGCGGTTTCCGGCAACGGTTTAGCAGAAAAAAAAATACAAGCAAAAGCGACGTTCATTTTAAGGAATAGTGTAAATTTCTTTTAGTGCCGGCTTAAACCCGGTAAATTCGATCACTAAAAGACATTAGATAAATAAACCAATCACATTTGTAATGAGAAACGATATAGTATAGGTACATTTGTTTGCTCTAAGGGCGTTTCGACGCTGGCTCGCCATTTCCACGAAATTTTACGAACGGCCTGAATGGTGTCGCAGATTTTGTGCTCAACTGCAATGATATTTGAAGCATATATTGAAATTTTTCTTTTTATGATACCTGTGTATTCAGGATCGAACATGATGCATTGTTTCTCAGTCGCACTGTGGATTTTCTAGTGTTCAGATATCGTTACGCGGTGTGTGTTGTGCTAAGACGATGTTGGTCCTATACGAAGATTATCTATTTTGATAAGTAAATTTTATTATAATATTTATACTAAATAAATTATTGAATAAAACTCATTGGTGTGATATTTATACTTTATCTACATATATACATATGTACGTATTAACAATAGATGAAGTTTTGTGATCATGCGAAAATTCGAACTCGAGATTTTGACTGATTCGAACTCGGAATCGATCACTGATCACGTTTTTTGTGTGTGTCTGTGTGTATGTGTGTTTGTCTGTGTATTTTGGGGATATTTGAACACCGTTATGGTAAAAATTCGTAAACCGCAAGTAGTATTTTTTTTTTCAGGTATAATTCTTGTATCAATGTGATGAAAATAAAAAGAAATCACTAAATTTAATAAACCGGAAGTGGGATTTTTTCCTCTGAGAATGGTCAAAAATGTTCTACCCACTACTCTGTCCACACCCCTGAACGTATAAAGCTGAAAATTTATATCTGCATTTTTTACGTACTCACTTAGAGCTGATAAGGTTTTGGTAAGAATTCGTAAACCGTAAGTAATATTTTTTTTAAAACAATATTTCATTATTTTATTTTGACCTTTTAAATTATTTTCATTTTCTTGATATTAATTTGTATAATACTGATAGAGATTTTAAGTAACAAAAAAAAATTTGAACAAAATCCGACAACCGAAAGTAGAACTTTTGTCTTGTGCAAGTTTCCATACTTTGCGCTCAATTTGTATCCAAAATGTTGTCATAGCTATTAGTATTTCATAATGCTGCCGGTATGTGTGAATGTGTCTGTACGGTTCAATATCGAATTTTGTTTTGTGACATTCTTATATTCCTCCATATAAGTATGTATTTATGTGCATATTATTATTATTATTTAAATAAATATGCAATTGAATATTTTTTTCTTATACATTTAATTTCCCGGTGCTAGCACCGGGATCCCAAGATTAAAAATTCCCAGAACCACAATCCCGGTGCTGAAGAAACCTTCCGGGATTGGAAGCACTAATAAGTATTTATTTGCATTTTTTTTTTGAACTCTATTAAACCGAAAGAAAATGTCTATATTGAACATCAATTTTTTCAATCGCTCCCATTATTTGTTGTTTTTAAGTCAGAAATTAATAAATGAGCGAGCGTAAAAACGTGCAATAAATTCGGCACGTTTAAGACGCCAATAAAAATAGTTTTACGAGGGCGCAAGCCACTGGTAAAGCACCCTTGCTAGCATTTTAACGACAGCAACCTCACAGAGATATGGGATATGTATTGCGTCACGAAGTCCGCTGTAATTGTTACGAGGGTGTGCCGTATAACGCTCGATATACTCCACCAACAGTGGCGAAAAAAAAACCCGAGTTTTCCTCTGGCGGGGAATTTTTCGCGTGACCGGATGTGACGTGAACGGTCTCTAGACATCGTCGACCCGAGATTGGATACGGTAACACGCTCGACAGTACATACATTGACAACAATAATAGCACTGTCGTGAATTTCGAATGTAAAATCGACTGTCAACGGAGGCTGCGTACCCGCTGGTCCGTGTATTTAGTATAGGCAATGAAAAAATTATAGAGTACGTTAAAATTAGCTCACTCGAATCAAATCGAGGTTGAAACAACAAACCAAGTTGGAATATTAGCATGTAAAATATGTGTGCGTGTTCGGAGCAAATTCTGAATAAACGGGTTAAAAGCGTCAAAAATAATAATGCAGATTACCTATGTGAAAATAATAATTAAGTAAGAAAATGTGTAAAAATATATATTTTTTAGTGTATTTCATATTTAAAGTACATGCTTATTTTTATATAATAATGCAATTATGCTGATTTTAGTCTTGTAAGACACATTAATTTGATTTAACAAATATTCCTAATATCTAATTAAGGTAATTATTAAAATTATTCCAACTTTTGTTAGTGAGACATTATAATGTACATATAATATGCTCTCAAAATGAACCATTTACTCTAATTTAATTGTATTTTTATTCATTTTATTTACCAATTCTTTAAATTTTGCGATTATTTCATGTAAAACAGAATAAATCGTTATTTATATTTTGAAGTTCTTATCATGAATGCTATAAGTATAAGAGAAGAGGACATCTTAAAAAAATTCAATTTTTTAACAGACACGAGAATTTTTTTTAAATCTACATATATAGAATATTATTATAAAAGTGATTAACGATTAAAATCTATTGAATATACATATAAACATATGAGCATATGAGTTTTTAGAGTTAACTGAAAACATGGCAATTGCAAGTTAACTCTGCAACTGTATACACCTACGATACAACACTATTGTGTTGAAAGAACGTTAAAAAGAGGTTAAAATACATATGAAGTGAAGTAGTCACGTTATTTCCTTATTACGAGGAAATGTTAAACTGGATTGTTGGAAAGAAGCGGATATATGTGTGTGTATTTGTGCAAAGAAAGCGTACAAAATTAATGTGCCTCCATGCGAACTGTGCAAACGTCATTTTATACCCATTATTAAAAGCAAACAATCCCACATGTAAAAGTTCAAAGAATCTACTTATACATTGATAGATTACATTAGAGAGGTGCTCACTTTACCCAAAGTAGCCACAAACCTCGTAGTACGTCTCGCGATATTTGTTTTTGAATTGGTATCGAAATAAAAAAGGTTGCCAGATTTAATTTCGTCATATAAAAATGTTTCCCTTTTTCCTTACAATATTGGACACGAGCAAAATGTATAAATTATTATTATGCGAACGACCGTCTACATATATCAAAAAGGGGGACGGGGGTGTATAAGGGGTAGTTTATCGCGTGCCCAAAGTCCAGCGATCGATTCCCGGTGGGTTGGGGGGAAAAAGCAGGGAAAGAGGGGCGTTGGGGGCTGCTAGGTCGGGGATTTGAACCGATGATACATTGATAACCGGTTTGGTTACGCTCCAATTAACCGCGATCGCGCTCGTTTATTTCATAGCTTTTCGCAACTCCCGTTCGTTTACTTGACAACGGAAAAATCTACATTTATTGTAGATTTAAATTGTACTGTCAAAGCCTTAGCACATATACATATAAATGTGTACATACATACAAACGTATTATATGTATTGTAATCTAACACGGTAAATACATTTATACAAAGTACGTAGTTTTTTTTAAATGGTGAAATATATGTTCTTGCAGGTATCTAAATAGCATTTTAATTCAGGGATACATGTGCATATATACTTTTTAATTGTTGTATAACCGTACAAATTAAAATTTAATTTCAAATGGAACTATGTATGCACATATGTATAATCGTTCAATATTTTTTTTAATATTGATCTTTAAAAATAAACTGGATCAGGATTAAGCCGGGTATTTAAAAAACCTATACATATATAGACATAAGCGAAAATATGTCAACAGCGTACAATACTATTCGAGATACTACATACATGAATGAGTGTAGTGCTGAAAAAAATGAGCTGGCGTAATTCAACGGAGAGCGCACGAGACATCTTAGTCGCGCAATAATGAATATCTCGAGCGACTCCAGTGGCGGCGCGCCGCGTGGTATTTGTTTATTTTATTACGGCATATCTTATTTCCCACATTCCCGCTGTTTTTCTTTTATAGCTCTATTTTCCCGTCCGCCAATTCCCGTCGGCGTTTCAAATTACCGCCGAATTGGTATTCATTGGACGCGCGCGACCCCCGAATTACCGACATATCGTCACACACACACACATACACCATTCACACTCCTATATATAATATTTTTTTTCCTCTTAAGGCGAACGAGTAAACTAAAGCACATTTTTCAGACGCCTCTGCGTCTTATTTTTCAACCGAAAAACGACATATCCTCGTATAACGAACACGTCAAGGTTGGGTACAAATTTAATCGCGTAAGAACGAATACATAGTTAAGTAAAATATTTTAGATGTAAATAAATCCGTATCCAAAATGACGTGGGTCTTTTAGAGCAAAAACGGAATTTTACCCGACTTCAAATCCTACTTTGAGCAACTGTGTCTACATAAATAATCGTCGTGTCAATCAAACTAGAATACACCCATACCAGTATACGTACATTACATGCTATAAATCTAATATATAATTTTGAAAGAGACTTTGTATGTAACATTAGTTGGTTGGTTCTAAGGCGCCGTCGGGGGCGAAGCCCTAAGGGGCAAAGGCGCCGCCAGGGGCGAAGGCTCCGGGGGCGCAGGCGCCGGATTTTGCTATACATATAATTTCGCAAGAGACGGTATATATGTATGTTTGTTTGTTCGGGATAGTCAATTTAATAAAAAAACAAATGAGTATTCAAATAAATTTATATAAAATAAAACTATTCAAACAAATTTAATAATTTTTTTGCTATTATTATTAAAAGTCATGTTTAAGCGGTTTATATTACAAATACCGAGCGAAGCCGGGTAAAACCACTAGTAATATATATAAAGAAACATAATAAAGAGACAATGATAGACCTGAAGTAATGCAGGAAATTGTGCGTTTTAACACGTGAACCACATTAACATTTGAGAGCGTGCGCTTTATAAACGATGCGAATAATCAACATCGTACATATGAATACATTATATAATACATATATGTATGTATGTCTGAAGTTCTATTTAACATAAGCAAAAAGGGAGTTTTAAAAGGCCATGATTATACTCGCGGAATCCCGGAGAATTTATTTTATTGTCACTATAAAATGCCAAAACTCGAGCCTCGCGATGATGAGTATTACAAGCACGATTTCCTTAAGAATTATTACGCAACGCAGTAAAATATCATATACGAAATATTAATATGTACTTGAACGTGCGTGAGCTGTTTATTAATACAATATACGGGTACTAGTACGAGTGATATCAAAAGGATAAACCGGAAATGAAAACGTACAAAGCGTTAAAATTGTTAAAAATATACATATACAATGTGCATATTTATATAAATATGTAAGTACATACATACATATATGTATGTATCAATCTTCGAGGTTGGCCTGGTGTGTGAAGGACATTTCGAAAGCATTGGCCCCAGGCCAAAAGCTGTCGTTATAACGAGGCTAACGAATGCATCCACATGCAGCATCCAAGGGATGCTTTGTCCGACATATATTTTCACATTGACGATTTTCCGCCTCAGCCGTGTTCGGAAAATTCGTTAAATTCTACATTGGAAAAAAATGCCGGTGACAAAAACTCCAATCCGTGAAAATATAGAAACGTAAATGGTGACCTTTTATTTATTAAAAGAAAAACAGATCAATTAATTATTGATCGCATGTAAGACTCATAAATTTACGATGTATTTTGGTTCATTTTAATTTGCTAATGGATTTCTAGTACTACTGTAGTGAGGAAAAAACAAAGGAAATCATTTGTATGCGTACGTACCATGCCAATATTTTTTTTATAAAAAAATACTAATAATGTAATGTGAAACGATTTTTTCAAAAAAAATACAAATGTAAATTGTAAGGCTTCAAGGATAAACATATACATAAAATCTTACCCGCTCGTCAGTGAAAAAGGCTGTTGAATAGATTTCGTGAACAGCTTACCTGTAAAGAAACAAAGGCTTAATAAGTAAAAAATTAATTATTCATACACCATTATTATACAGAAAAATAAAACGAAATTATTAATTATTCCAAAAAACCAAAAAAAAAATTTCACATTTGAACCGCTTTTTTATAATAATAAACAAAACAAAAAAAAACCGTCCAACGCAAAGTTTTCAAATGAACGAGAGGAGAAAATTTTGTTGATTCCGCAGTTCTGCGTAAACTTTTTTAATTTCAATTAGTATGAAAAATTTTATTAAAATCGCCTTCGTTAAATGCGAAAGCATATTTTGTTCGAAAAGAAATATTAAAACAAAATATTTTCATCATTCGAATACTGTAAAATACGAATAATACAAATCACACGCTTCATACACCCATGCGTAAAACATATCGTGATCAATTTATGTATTTACATACCATAGTACGTGTGTAGGCTCGTTTCGTACGGATAAATCTGAGCTGAGGTCAGCTCAAATTATATTTACACATATATACATGTGTACGTACATTAACTTTAAATCTCCACAAACACACAAAATGTGCGAGCACGTAGTAGTGGAACGTACAATTTCCTTTACAAACGCAACGCAAAACTCTTAGCGCATTGCAGATATATAAAATAGCGAAGCCAAACATTGAAAGCGGGGACTAAAATATAAGGCCGCGCTTAAAACCAAACTTTTGCGTATTCAATACATACGAGAAACCTGTAAAGCAGAATTATAATATTTACAAATGAACGAAAATAAATGTGATACTCATGGGTAAACTAGACTAGGCGTCAGAAAAGTGATATAAATGAATTTATCAAATAAAAACAATGTTTAAGAATACACATGTTGACAAAACATACCTAATATATTCATTTCTTGTTTGTTTTCCTATTACAGGAGATCACGTGCAGCTTTTCCGATAGATGCGCGCAAACGGGATTTTTTTACAATATTTTAGCGTTCGATAGTAAAAAAATAATCAATTTAAATTTTTCTTTTGAATTGACGATCGCCGATCGCCAGTAGCACCAATCAATTGAATATATATATATAAATATGTATATAATTTATTTTTAAACGTGTATAATAATAATTATATCATAAAGCTACTCCATATATTATATTATATAAGGAAAATATTTAAAATGGACATGACATTGAAAAGGTATTTTAATTTATTGCTCTTCTTTCTTTTTTTACAGCGTCAGAATGTACAATCTTCAATATGTCGTCCGCTACATTCTGTTGTATAAAAAAATAATAATCTAAAGGGGTGACCTTTTGCTTTTCCGGATGTGTTCGGATTTTTTCACAACAAAATCACATCGCCCTCCAAGACTTGCCATATATCTAAATTACATCATACATACAAAATATATATATACATGTGAGAAAAATTCATGCGAATACGCGTGCGAAGTTCGATCAACGTGAAAAACTTTGATCGACTTTCGCCCACGGAAAACTTCTCGACAACTTTTACTATGTACACATAGACAAAAAAAAATGAAAAGGAAACAGACAGACAGAGTACATCTTGAAATGAGCTATACAAAAAATTGAATGAGCATTTCGATTCTGAATTACAATACAGCAAATGAACAAGTCAAAGAGTTCGATGTTCGCTCGCAATATTACATCACATACGATGTATATGTGTATGCTTATATTTATGTAATATATGTATGTAATATATGCGAGTACGTATTGAGCGTGCGCGCGAACGCATACCGAGAGCTCATGCAATCATTCAGAGAGTCAATGGTCAATAGAGTTTTTCTAGACTCGCAAAAAGTAGACTCAAGAGTCACAAAGAGTGATCGAAGGGAAGCAGCAGATAGACAGAGAGTAATATAGAGATAGAGAGATATAGAGTTAGAGAGATCTGAAGTGAGTTTGAAGTTGATTTTAGACCGGAAAAACAATAAGGGCACCTCGTGCGTCTAGAGCGGGGGTGTGTGTGATGTGTCCGGCGTCGCGGTCGGGCCGGCACTGGCGTCTCGTTCGTTCCAACCCGCCGTCTAATACCGGAAGCGACCGGAAGCTGCGCATGCGCGATCCGCACCGGAAGGAGCCTCTGCCGAAGGCTGAGATGCTCCGCTATTGTGGTCGTGGCCAACACCGCTAGCTGCGCTCCCTTTGCTGCACTCGACGTGCATGTCGATTGCGGATTTGGGAAATTATTTGCGAGCTGTTTCATTTGAGCGCCATGAGATTTGATCTCCCGCTCCCTCTCTCTCTCTCTGTCAAAATTCCATTGTAGAGTGAATGTGAGCGTTTCGGTCGGATCGTACGATCCTGCGATATTGACTAGTTTACATAATAATAGTGCAATAGCTATCAACAATGAATCTCGTAATACAAATGAATCTATCGCGAAGAAATTTTTTTTAGACATATTATACGTACCCACACACAATTGATCAGGAGTCGACACTGAATAATGAAAATCAACAAAATGAACATTGATACTTCGTATACAATTAAAATGTAGAACTACGTAGGTTAAATTTTAGTCGTGGAAATTGACCATTGTATTTTGTTAATGAGACGACACGTTTTAAATCAATATTGCGGACTTGCTATAAATTCACCAAGCCTTTAACTTATTATTATTGTAACAAGACGCCATTAATTTAAAATTACTGATTAAAGGTGATTTTAAACACGAAAATGGATTGTTTTGATAATTTAAAATGAAAATTATTTGACGAAATAGAATCGAAAAACAATTCGGTTTCATATAATATAATTGATATTAAAAAAAATGATACTTAATAATGTACATATGTAGTATGTATATGCCACTCAATATATGTATGTATGTAAAATATTGTATTTATGTAGAATTTAGTGCCTTAATTTGTTCAATCTTGCCACGATTGAATGGCTGATACAATTCTATTGTTAAAATATGTTCCAAATTCTATAGAAAAATGTCTAGAGCAAAGATAAAATGTCGTATAAAAGTATTAAAAACTTTCAAATTAAATGCAAAATGAAATTGTATTTAATGTTCGAAAGCACTTTACTTTATAAAGCACTTCTTCAAAGTTTCAAGGTTTAAGCACTGTGTAAAATAAATTGAATTCGTATCAATATAATATGTACGAGGTGTGTTATTACACTTCATTAAATTTGATTAAGATTAAGACCTATGTATATATGTATGTACATACATGCTCTCAAATAATGAAACCGGTAGGTAATTGCGGGTCTTTTACGAGCAAAATGTTTTTAAAGTATAGCACGATATAAAATATAACGCTCGTACATGATGTTCTTTTATAACGCGTATTATTTTCAGAGGGGGTGAGGCGAATAAAATTGTAAAACGATAAGTGCAATCGACTTTGCCGTGGATATTTCTCATATACAGATAATGGTGTGAAAAATCAAAGCGCACTCGCCCCGTAACGACCGATCGTCGCGTTGAAAGCAAGAAAATGTACTTATAAAAAAGAAAATGCGCGATATAGAATATGGGGGAGTGAGTTGCAGATAGACGGTCTAACGCAGCGAGACGAATATCTTTTTCTCTCTGTTATTTAGTTAATTGACATGGCGAGGAAGCGACGGTGGCGGCGGCTGAGAGATGCTGCCACCCTCCCGACATAGAAGAAAACTTTTCCACCCACAAAGGCAGTTTACTTCCTATCAACTTCCAATTTCGCTAACAAGTGCATTCAATGAGAAAACGTGGTCGTGCGTATTCTCCCTAATAATTTATTTTAAAGTGCGCATCTCGTTTAAAAAATTAAATGGTTTACAGCAGCAGTCTAAATGAAAGTGACTAAAAACTAATTTTATTTTGAATTAAAATTTAATGAGTTTTCATGTTGGCAATGTACGTTTTAAATAATTAATATATACATCACGCTATCAATAAAAGATGAAAAAATCACATTTTGCGAATATGAGAAAATAGTTTAAAATTTTTAACTTTGGCTTTAGAAGAAGTACAGATATTATTTTCAAGTTGATAACAATGGGTTTTAATATTTAAGCTAACTTGTATGCTGCATATGTAGTTAGTTGTCAAAGGATTGTTATTATTTTATCAATACATGGAAAAGCAATGTATGTATGTAGAAACAAAGTAGAATTGAAAGACCCACTTAGGCGAAAACCAGACGATACGGATTCTCTTGGTAAGACAAGCAATCAGCATAATCTGCCTTATCGGAAAAGCTTTTTTCCATTCAAGAAGATTACGTGGAAAACCACCCGCATGTCAATGAAGGAAAAGACAAAGATTTATTTCATTTTGTTCAGAACACACACCTTATTTACAAGAGGCATTATGCAAAATGTATTTGCTTCAACGAGCAAGCCTCGAAATCAACAAAGCTCAATACCCACCATTTTTAACAATAAAAAAACATTCCATTTTTCTTTTTAAGAATTTGTTAATAAATTGAAACGTTCGCATAATAAGCGCTTAGATAACGGTTAAGATTGTGCCACGACTAAACCAGGTTAATTAATTTAGCCTAGTCATTAATATTCATCATGTGCCGTACAGTAGGGGGTCCCGCATCTAATTACATTATTTCGTTGTTTTGTGGCAATGATTAAATAGTCACATCCCTTAAACTCTAAAACGTACACTGCATATACAAAGAATTAAAAGTATATTATTCAGCTGCGTAAAAATATGCAATTCAAAGAGTCGACCATAGTTGAAAACCATTAAAAGTTTTCATCGCGCACCCACTGAAATCGGAAAACTTTTAACACAGATCATTTACCGCCAGCAAGAGGGATAAAATGAGAATAAAAGGGGTTGAAATCAATACGTACGAAATAATTACACGCCGAAATATCGACTGGGTCATAGTGAAATTGAACTGGTACTATTGCGGAATTGAATAAGACAGTGAACGGTTGCCGAGATTTAATGATTTAGTTCACGAGGAGAGTTGCTCGTAATAGTAGTGAGCGTTTCGAGGGGGGAGGGGGGAAGGCACGACGGTAAGAAGGGTTCAGGGGAGATAAGCGAGAGGTCGCAGTGAGTGTCGATGGAAAGGGGGAGTGGGTGGTGATGGGAGGAGGCTGGCGAACGCTCTTAGCACCCCATTGATTGAATTTACACATCGCACAGTAAATGGTTTCCTCTATAGAAAGTAAATTGTACTGCAGCAGCCGTGTATACTTTAACTTGATTTACGAAGGCTTGATTTAGCAGCCGAGGCTCAATAGTATCGCCCACAACTTTTATTTATAACACAAAGTTAACTAATTGTATTGGTTTCACGACTGAATGGTGAACTTATATATTACAATTTTAATTATAAGAGCCATTATAATTAAAATGGGCGTGTTCACTTTTCTTCGATTCGAGAAATATCTTGCAAAAAAATAAATATAATGTTTTGTGTTTTACAATATTTAAAAATACTGATGGATTGTAATACGTTTATACTGCTTTTCCGTGATTTTGGACATATTGAACTAAAATAAGTGAAACAATTTGTGAATTAAGTCAAATAGAAATTGTGTTTGTGGAACTGAAAATTGGACTTCCGCCACTTTCAAATATGACGGCCCATATGCATTATGTATATGTATATGTATGTAACACGATACCGAAGAACAAGATATTTACTATTAATATACCACTACATACATAGGCATTTCATATGTAGGTACATATAAATATGTATTTTAGAATGTTATTTTAGTGATCGCATGGATTTAAAAAATAAAAAAAATCAGAAGCCTGTGACACGACTGGGTATCTCCATGGTACTCGTGTTCATTGTTGATAATTGAGAGCAATAGCTATAACTTCAAATTATGTTATGTTTTATGATTTCAATTCAACATACATATATCGCAATGATAATGCTTGTATGCACATAGTGTTTCCTATAAAGATACAATACATATATGTACATATCTATATATATGAATACATATATATATATATATATATATATATATATATATATATATATATATATATATATATATATATATATATATATATATATATATGTATGTATATATGTACATATCTATATATATGAATACATATATATATATATATATATATATATATATATATATATATATATATATATATATATATATATATATATATATATATATATATATATATATATATATATATATATATATATATGTACATAAAGGGGACACACGGAAGTACAAGTTTAGAATAATGAAACAAAGTATAGAAAATACGCAATATTTACGAAATTAAGATTTCGTTTATAATTATGCTATAAACGGACGCAACTATTAAATTATCATATAATAACATATCATATAATTATCATATAATATCATATAAACCTATATAATACATATTGTGTTGATGAAATAACGTGAATATATCAAAGAAAATTTATTTTCCAATACTATAGAAATATTATATGTACGTCAGACTTCAATCAACATTTTCAACTGTTTACAACTTTAAGAATTTTTAGTTTAAATTTCTAATTTATTATTTAATATACATATATGCAGTTAAAGTATAGTATAGCTCGATTGTTAACCACCGAAAGGTTCCCGGGTTCAAGACCTGGGTTTATCTCGATTAAAAATATTTCTATTATGATTTCTAAGTATTTCTGCAGTGCTACTGGTCAGACATCGATTTTTTCCTATCACAGTTTGCCAATTTATCTGATTTCATTGTTGAGACGGTTACTCATCAAATTGGTAAAACCTTCATACTCAATATGTCACTACTATTTGAATATGATTTCAAATTTATAATCTATAAAAAAATATATATGTAAAAACTTAATGTCCTTATATGTCGCTCAGAAGCAACCCGTCATGGCATAATGGAAAAATATAAATTTATTAAAATAAAATTTGTATATATGTATGTACATATGTACGTACATATGTATATCGCTTCTATTGAACACATCATTTAAAAATAATATAAAATTGAAAGAAACGTCACCGTCCAAAATTGGCAGAAAAAAAAAATCATTCACGTTCACGTTTAAGAGCATAAAATCCAAGGCCTTGGTATACGAGAGCGGGGCTTACGTAATCCGCAGCGCCGAAAGCCCCCCGCAAGAGACTCCACCGTCGCGGCCAATCAGCAAAGAGTTTTCCGCCGCTCACACCCGAATCGCGCACTTTTCAGGATTTTTCCCCGACGCAAAGCCATCGCGGATAGTGCGAGTGCGAGCCCCAACGTGGAAAAACCGGTCGCTTAACTACGGGTCACCGTTTACATTAGCAAGCATCAACCGTTATCTGCGTGCTGTCCGGCCCCTCCGTCCCCGCTCACCTCTCCCCCGCGGGAAGTTATATTGGGGGGTTGAAAAACGGCGCGAAGGAATAGGAAGAGGGGGGAGGGGTGGTAAACGAGGGGTATCTCGGGGTCCGGGCCGCATTACATCACACGCACCGGCAAACAAACCGAAACGGTTAAAGTTTAACGGTCGGCGGTTTCAATCTTGGACTTTCGGAGCGATACCACTCGCGAGGACGAGCTCGCTGATTCAACCCATTCGTCGGCGAAACTTTAAATTGAACATCGATAAAGGGGGATATTTATTTTTCGTACTGCTCCGTTTAACGTATATTTACTTGCCATTGATGGAACATTTACAAAATTGTACTATTGTGTGTAAAGCTTTACAACAAGAGCGTGACTGTGCGATTTACTGAGATTGAAGGCACTTTAAGTTGTTCGTCCCAACTTTTTGCCTACACTTATCTGTATTATGTGTATGTGTTTTGGACAAACCGCTCCCCAACTTCTAAGTATTCAAAGAATTTAAACTGACATAAATCGTCAAAATATATGGGAAATTATAATAAAAAAGATAAAGTAAAAATACGTCAAAACACTTTGTAAATAAAATTGTCTTATATGTTTAATTTTTCATCTTTTTACTATTGAAAAACACTGTGTGCATCCACACAATGCAAATAAAATTACAAAATTTTGATTAATTCACATGGTAAGCAAGTAAACGAATACCATTTTCCAACCAATCTTCTATCATTCTAACGATTTAAAGAATTTGAATAATATTCCGTTAGTCACAGACTTACTTCCTAACAAACTAACCAGGAGATTCTATGACAGAATCACTAATAACCATATTAACACACTTGTGAAGGGTCTCGGTGATTACAACAAAATGTTTATACCCTTCAGGTATAAGCACAATCTACTTTAGATCATCGACTTTAGAGATTCTTTAGATATTATTAAGTATAAAATTTGTTATTGTAGAAGAATTGTAAATAGGTTTTTGGGCTTTTTTTCGTATTATGCTGTGCTAATAAAAAAAATGTAATATAGAAAATGATCAGTAGATCAATAGCTATTAAAATAGATATAAGATGAATTGTCTACATAATTTAGAAACAATAAAAAGAATTTTAAATAAAAATTGAAAGGGGGCGAACTAAAATTTTATACAATTTTTTTTTTACTGTAGGTATATATGTATGTATAATGACAGGAATTATCCCAAGTCAACACATATGGTTAGATTAATTTTTGTACTAACAATTTTTCAAATATTACAGTACATATCTACATATAGAATACAAATAGAGACATCTATGGACAATCGATAAATTTTTGATAAACAGAAAATTTATGTAGGTAGCATTTAGATTAAAAAAATTTGAGATGCTAATAACTTGAATATGCGAGAAACTGAAGAAGAGATTTATTGGATCCGTCACAACAATAAAGCTAGAAAAATTGAAAAATTGAAAAGTTCTAACAGGAAAAAAATTAGAAAATCATAATTATGGAGAAAATTTGATCTGTTTTTTTTTAATAACCAGAACGCGTCGCTAGCAGCGTATTCAATAAGACCTACATACTCGTACTTGCAATAGCTCCATCAGTGCACTAAGCTGTGGCTATATGATAAATATAATATTATGATTGGACACGTTTATATTGTTAACAAAAATTCAAGAAAATCACAACCATCAAAGTGTGGGCTAAAATTTGATCGCAAGATACAAAGTCGGCATAATTCCCTCCATAGATTTACATATACATATGTTTAAAAATACAAAGCAAATAAAGGTGATATTTTAATCGAGACTGATATTTAATCAATGAAAAATTTAAAAATCAACCATGAATTTCAATGCAACAAGTCTCAATAAAATGATAATTGATGTGGCGTGACGACCAATCGTGTCGAGGAGACACGGGGAAGTGAGGGGCGGGGGGTGTGGAGCGTCTAACATGTGCTCCTGATATTGAGCACCTGACTTAGAAGGGTGACGTCAGCGTCAGATGCGCTGCGCAGGAGCATACACACATGCACACGTTCACGAAAACACACACAAACATATTCATCATTTAGAACGGTGAGCGTGTAATGCGTGCACCCATTAGTAATATTTATATATAACAAATAATTTAATTCGTGTATCAATTCCTATCCGAAACCACCCGTTGAAATCAACGGGCACAACACTAGTATATAGATAAAGTAGGATATAAAGTGTATAAACGTGTTTAGAGGAATCTAAAAGTCGACCGCCACCCCCTCCCCTTCCAGGAAATATCCTGTGAGACACTCGGAGACGTATCGGTGTGGATTTCAACCCTTATTAATTCTCGGTGGATGTAGAAGGCCGAGAGGCGCAAAAGCTCAATAGCCCGGAGATAAAGGTGTGAAGTGAACAGGCTCTCGTCTCGTACGTCGATAGAGCCTCATCTTTATGCGCATACATCACCACCCGCTCGCTGCCATCTCTGTCGCCTTTGCACAACTTAAAACACGCGATAAATTAAAACACACGTTCTATCTTTTCAGCTTCGAATCCAAACACGACGTGTGCGGGAAAAGTGGTGGCGATGCGGATAAATTAATTTTTAACGCGACACCCCGGATCAAGTTGGTCGGAAAATGGAGGCGACTCAAAGAGGCGTCGCCAGCAGCTTCCGAGGCACGGACCCGTCTCCTCCCTTCTCCCGAAGCGGTCGGGGATCCCATCTCACTCTACGGACGCCGAATCAAAACCAAAACAGGAAATTTGGTAAATTTCAACTGCCCCGCGTAATTTCCTTTGAATTTCAAACGACGCCGCTAATGGAGTCCGCTCCCGCTCGCGTGAACAATGCCCGGCGCGTCTTTGAACTAAATTTTGAATATACATATCTATGCATGATGTACATATGTGGGGGTGTGGGGTGTTCACATGACACCATGTGCTCATGGGTGTGGGATATGCACTCATGGCTTGAAGTTCACTTTGCTTTGTTTCACTCTGACTCGCCTAATTATAAACTTGAACGCTATACACAGCTAGAGTCGAGCAAATCCGAGGGTTTCCTGACTGAGTTGTAACATATGTAGTTTTCAAGAAAGAAATATACGTATGTATATATATACTAACAGCAAAAAAATACCTTAAACCTTTGATTATTCTTGCTAATTCAACCACGTATAACCTCGAGAAGTCTAAATAGTAATATTAAACAAGCAATCGATTGAATACTATTGAAAAACAAAAGCCGACAGTTTTCACGATGAAAACACAATCTTTTGTTTTTTTTTATTATTTAAAATTGAAAATTCTAAATATTATACATATGTATCGTGAAGTCAGAAAAAATACTGTGCAAAAACAGTTTTTAAGTTACGTGATTTTATACAGATCGAAAGTTCGTATGTATCATGTATAAATTTTTATGAAAATCGATGCGGTTTAACTTTAAGATCTGAGTCTCATCGATTCAAATATTAAATTAAATAAAACCCTGTAAATGCTAAAATTTCAATGATGAATTATTTTTGAATATTACTAAGCAACAAATGAAATCAATATATTATTAATCAATATATTATTAAATATTACTATGAAATCATTATACGCTAGTTAATTAATTAATATCTAGCACAACCTCTTAAACAAATTGCATTTCTATTTTGTAAATTCAATCATATTGTACACGGAGAAGTTGAAGCGCCTTCAAATTTTACGCTTTCAATCTAATTAACAAGTCCAATATTGATCAAAGTTGAGTGTTTTATATGTTCGAATAAAACCTCGGCATGTCATCAGTGGGTTGCTACTTTAATTTTTAATTAAATTTTCTATATATTTCCATCGAACAAAATCGATTTAAGTTTCCCCCCACATAGATACAATTATTTATAGCCAAATGTATACAACACTTCAATTCATACCATTTTGGCATATAATACAATTGTGATGTTTATTAAATATGAGAAATTTCAATAAAATTTTACGAGAAATAATACAATTCGGACAGATGATAAAATACAATGTTTCCCTTTCCGAAATGCTAAATGGATGCGTATTAAATGAAACGCATTGAAAACGAATAGTGCAGCATTTGCGTGAAAAGTCACGAATTGTCGCGCGCGTGTCGTTTCGCCGAAAGCGGAAAATTAATTTACATTAAATTAGGGAGCGGAAAATTCACGGATTTCCCGACAACGATGCCAATTGCGGTGATCAAACAAACGAGCCGAAATTCGAGGGCGTGCACGTTCTCCTGCCGAACTGTAATTGGGACGGGAGATGGGGCAGGGGATAGGTTGCGGTCTACGATAAACACTGCACGACACACATTTCAGAACCTTCGATTCGACCGCAATTAACCGATACCCCAAAGCACGAAATCGTAGTTTACCGGTTTGAAAACGGTGTTCGGGAAACGTATCCTATGGCATTCGAATATATTTATATATATTTAATATTTTGAGTCAGTGGAAAATGTTTGTATGATAATTATCGGTTAAGGAAACGGTATCCACGATGATGAAAAAGAGAGTGATTAAAGGCCAAGTGCGTATTGAAAGGTTGAACTAAGGAAAATTTCTAGAGCACAAAGGATGATGGTTGTGTAATATGGAGGGGCTGAAAGCTTTCAGATAGCAGTCGAAGATGAAAGACTCGTGACGACTACAAAGACGAAAATATTTAATACAAAAATACTACAAAAAAAATTGTAAATATTAAAAATATTTCTAATATATACATACATATGTATGTATGTATATACGTAGATTCTTCAGAACTGAAGGAATGATCCGTAAATTTATTAGTGAAAAACAAGTTCAAATTATTTTATTAAAAGTCAAAACTATATCTTTAACAGGGAGTCGTAAAAAATCATCCGATACATATGTATGTGTCAACTAGAGTCTATAATTGTATTGAAGTAAATACTCTAATAAATTGAACTTAAATAATTTCTTTATTAAAATTATAAATTTAACTTGCATTGTAAATAAAATCGTTGAATAAAATGAAGTATTTTAATGTGTGTAGCCAAAACCGATTGTTTTGTCCATCTCATACTTTTTTATTTAATTTTTTTTTGTCCAACTACTTTATAACTGTGTATTAAATTCATACACAGAGACTTTAAATGTAATTGCTTTATGTTTACATCAATTTCATTACCAATAATTCAATAAATTAGGTTATTTGATTTTTTATATTTTGAAAGTCGCAATTATTTTTACTACTAATACTTTTATGCGTTGGCAAGAAAATTCAAACTCACTAAGATCTTTCAAGTTGGAGTTTGGAGTCAAAGTCGGAGTCGATAAATTTTGAAAATAAATAATAAAATAAAGAAAAATAAGCATGGCTTGGTTAACACCGATGTCATAAACATTTTTATATATGTACATATGTACAACTCAAACAAAAATCGATGTATGAAGCAAAAATAAATCAATGCATAAAATAAATAGTCCCCTCGACCACGTCCTCCATTTGTTACGTAGGGTGTGGCTCATTTAATTTTCAAAATATTATTAATTTGACTTCATGTATTTATTTTATTATGATTTTATTAAGGTAAATCCTAAAAGAGTTCTTCAACTTCGAAACATAGTTAAATCGTTTCAACGTCAACGGTAGATTACATCAAAATCAAAATTTCATCAAAATCTTTTCAAAATAAAATTAAAACATGAATACGAATATATAAAAAAAAATCCTCGTTTAATAGTGGCAGTTGTGGCAGACAGTGGCTTTCACCTTTATACAACTGCGAAGCGATGAAAATGACAAAAAAAAACACCATTATTTTTCTCCCGGCGATTGTTCTCATTATTTCGGGCATAACTCGTACATAAGGACTGAGGTACTGAAGTACCCCAACCAAAACTGACTTTTTATGAATATATACTATATGGGCTCAATAATATGGTCGAGTTTGAGCCGCCATCCCGTGATTTGGAACCGATTCGACCATATCGGTGGCTACACTTTACTTCCTTCCCAAACGTCATATTAAATAGTCGTGCATTAAACCAAACCATTTAATTTTTTTCACCCCCATAATACTATATATGAATACATGCAGTGCCTGCAAATAAAATTCACCGCCATTGGGTTAATTTAAAGAAAATAAAAAATCATAAAATAAGTTTAAATTTATTGTAGTTTTCCAAATTTGATAATAAAATGATGAAAGCAATTAATTGTTTTTTGAAATATTCACCTTATAATAAATATATAGGTTAAAATATTTTACCATAGTTTAACATGAAATGGGAAAAAAAAAAGTTCTCAAAGGTGGTTTTACGTTTTACTAACATTAAAAGATTTGTACAGAATACTAGTTCGTATCTTACCGAGATTGAAGACCGTGCCTATTTATTCCCTATAAAATACACATAAGTAGTTGAAGGTTCACGTATGATCGGTCCATATTTTCTCGGCTTGTCCGTGTCGGTCTGGTGGTGGACAATGATTAATTAAGACAGAGGGTTATGATTCATAACCCCCGAGAGCCTGCGGAGAAAACACGGCCCGGCCCTCACATCACCTACATACAATACACCTACTGAGTACGTACGAATATGTATTTCGGCCATACATGAAAGGGCGAAAGGGCACTTTATTTTATTTTATACACGGATTTATCATAAACATACATCAAGCATATTCATGCTACGGTAGTTTCGCATAAAACACACAACTCCCGATGTAGACTGCGATATCGCAATATGAAGCCGACCAGACGTATGTACCTACAATACTATAGCGAATTATGTGTTCATTTTTCCGTACGAAATTACGCTGCAAAATATATTATTATAGAGAATTCGTAATGATTTATTTGGACTGTGTTTTTGAAAGATTTTTTTCTGTAATATTAATGCAAATTTCGCCTCGTGTATTATTCAGAATGTTTATGAAGCTTTAAAGATTTCAATATGGTTTTCATAGCGTGCATTCTATACGATAGAGATCTTTAATTAAATTTCAAGTCTGATTTAAAAACTCGCAAATGAATTTTTAAAGTTTGAAAAATATATAAATTTATTCTACGTATAAAGGTGTATTCATACTGGCAATTACACGCAAGCAGCAGCACGAAAAGTATTCTTTGGCATATTCTATATCAGTGCTACTCAAACTATGGTCCGCGGCTCAGAACTGGTCCGTGTACCGGCGGTAGCCGGTCCGTGTACAAAGAAGTAAATAAAAAATTAAAACATAATCTTATGATAACATTGCATCATCTCAAGACAAGCCCTAAAAACTCGACATTATTCGGGATACTATGCCAAGATATAGGCGCGGATTATAAACGACTACACTGTTTGACAAATGACGACTTTTTTTTTGGTTCAGAGAATATGATATATGACTTTTCTTATAGATCTATGCCCAGTGAACACGAATCTGGTAATAAAAAGTGTTGATTGACTCGAGATTCGGAGATATACATATGTATGTGTTTTTTAAATCGCGCGATTTTTCTATATCTTAGTGTTGTTCGGTCGATGTCTCAAAATCTGTCAATTTCCTGTCAAAATGAATATGGATTCTATAGTCGGATATTTTATCTTTTATTTGTAGTACTTTTCAGCTATCAAATCTCTCTAAATAGTCGTCCAGTTGAAATCAAAAGTCAAAAGTACATATTTTTTTCCACTGTTAATACTATTTTATATTGAATATTTTCTATTGAAACATGTTTATTGAGATATAGTTCTGGCCACAATATTTTTTGTTTTCGTTTAAAAGGGTTAATTGGAAGTGTGCTGAATTTTACATCGGTAAAATTGCGAGCTAAAAGCTCGTACTAGTATTTACTCGAATTTATCTAATAACAAACAAGCTCATGTCTCATTATTTTTTTATTTTATTTTCATCTTTCATCTTTGGCTTAGTGCATGTATGATTTATAGATATTGTACTTCTTTGAATTCAATAAAATAAATTTTACTACTTATATTTAATATTATATTAATTTGTTATATGAACAAATTTTCACTCATATTCATATATAATTTTTTTATTTAAAAATATGATGCTGGTCCGTGAGAATTACTGAAAAATATATGCTGGTCCACCAACTGAAAAAGTTTGAGTAGCACTGTTCTATATGGACACATTCAAATGTCCCGTAATGTATACGTGGTGAAAACGTAAGAACAATAGCCGAAAAAATCTATCGATATTATACATCAGTACATGTCACGGTAACGTATCTACAAAACCGTTTTTCTTTGGCCACTGTGAAAATATTCACACACTGCGTGACGTCATGGTGACGTCTGCGTGACGTCATGGTAAGTGCGCAAGCGAATATAAATACTTTCGGAAACGATATATTGTGACAACATTGACTTGACGAAACGACACAAGCAATATTTCACCGTATCAGCGTGCTCTGTAATATATATGTATGGATGTATATGTAAGCCGATTTTACCTTGCACTCAGTCAAAACTTGCGTGAGCGTGCGCTGCTGTATGATATGAATATTAATAGTCTTTTTTTCTTGCACTGCTGTGTCGGGCTGTTCCCTTGAATTGCTGAATAGTATGAATAGACAAAAAAACCTTAAATTTAGAATCATGTGACAAAGTACTAAAAAACATCGATGTTTTCAAATTTCACAATCTAATAAATAAAAAAGAGTTTGGTTAAAAAAATGATGATTATAAACTTTTAGTTCATCTACTGACTAAACGTCAGACAAATCAATATAAATTATTTTTACAATTGTTAGGCCCATCAAACAATCATCAAACTATTAAATATACATAGTATTATTTCCAGTTAGAGCAATACCAAAACCGTGGATCAAAAACTGAATACACACGTCCCAAGAGACATTCGCACAAAGGCAATCCGTCGACGAGAGACAATAGACCTCCGATGAAGAGAAATAGAAGAGAAGAGGCAAGTGGAAACGGGTAGGACGGGAGCAGAGCAGAGTGTCGATATAGCGAACGTTTCGCATACTTCCAATGGGGAAAAATTATGGTGATGACATTTGAAGGGTGAGTTTTGACGTGGGTTAAGTGTTCAGCACCAACGAGAGGAGGAAAACCAACCAGCGCACGCGATATACGCGCACTTTAGACGCGAAATATCGCGGTTTCGTTTAATTTTTTTCTATTTCGTGAATAATAATATGTAATAACAGACATGCGTATGAACGTAATAGGATATACGTAGCGTGGATAATTCGCATCACACAAAGCGTAGGTAATTATATGCATTACACTGCGAGTGGGTTGCACAAATTGCGCTATAATTAACCGGGCACTAAAATTGTATTTGCATTAGTGCAGGCTGCACTGGCTGTTCAGAGTGTCGTATAATGATTCGACCTCCCTGTCTGATCGTAATGATTCGCATATTCAATGCGACACCGGACGAGTATTTATAGGTATGTATGTATATATCTTCCTCGTCGCCATGATGGGCGAGAAGTATGGCGAAGGTAACAGATATAGAGGAGCGAGTGAAGTGATCTAAGCGGCAAAGGCGAGACACGTGATAAGAGGATTGGCCAAAAGATAGACGAGGAATATACTGGAATGACACCCGAGAGAGTGTAAAAAGCAGCAAAGAAAACAACTAGTACGGTGAGCTGAAGAAGTAAGAAAAGTGTATAGCAACGAAAAGGATATGATCCCGTATGAATTATTTTGAAACAAAACTACTTCTACTGTCAATTTTATTTTTGACTCAATTTTATATGTAATCATTTTGAATTGTCATTAAAATAGTAGAAAATAGAATTCGTAAAAATAAACTCAGCGTGTTTATGTATTTACTTCTTTCCTCAATCATTCTATAGATATATTAAAAATATACGTACCTATGTATGTATATATAATCAGGCAAATTTTACCTATGATTTATAAAAAATATTCAAAGCTGTCGATTTTTATATAAGACTAGTGTTGTGCCCGTTGATTTCAACGGGTGGTTTCAGACGGGAATTGACACACGAATTAAAATGAAGTTATATGTAAATACATATAATATAAGGTTATTTATAGGCGCGAGTAAGTATTATAAGCAAAAAGTTGACTGCGTGCATTACACGCTCGCCGATCCAACCCGTTCACCCGTTCGAAATAATGAATGAATGTGTGTGTCTTCGTGGATGTGTATATGTGTGTAAGCTCCCGCGCAGTGCATCTGACGCTGACGTCACCCATTCCAACTCTCTCAATATCAGAAGCACATTTCAGACCTATCACGCCCCCACTTCCCCGTTACCCTGCTTCTCCGCGATTCCTCAACACGATCGGTCGTCATGCCACATCCCTATGCATAACGTATACTCCTGGTATTCTAAAATTTGTTTTTCTGAATTCTCCATACTTATCCATACCCACAAACATACATCGAGTCCATTTATATACATATATTATTGGTACATTTACAGCCAATAGAAATTTATTTAGAAGCTGTCACAATATATGTAGGATAATTCAGCTGATTTATTTAATTATGTTATCAGACTACAAGTAGACTAAAAAGATTTAGTCTTTTTGCCGCACTTATGATTCGGTTTACTGTACAATTTTGCCGATCCGACCAATTCTACAATTAGATCAATTAGAGATAAGAAACAGCCATGAGACGATATCAATATACATACATATATGTATGTGTATGTTAATGGATGCAAGTTATGTAATTGAAGTAGATAAACGATTGAAAATACATACATAGTTCTGAAAAAGAAAGAACTCACCCACACAACTAACCTGATTCTGAAGTGAAAAAAGAAAAATTAAATAAAGTTCACATATCTTTTTTTATTACACTTTTACAATAGTGGCATGACAGTTGCCCCAAATCAACACTAATGACAAATTTGCACTATACATCCATACATATATGTTTATAAATTTAAGTATCTTATATATGAAATCGTTTTTGATTGGTAGTCAAAGGCGTTTGTGATTGATCAGTCGTTAAATTTTTTTTTTCGATTCAAATAAATTTAATAAAAAAACAAATAAAGATATTTTCATGGTTTTCGTTTCATTTCCATTTACCGAGCGAAGCCGGGTAGCACCACTTGTTATACATATATAAATTTGAAATTATAATTAATCAAAAAGTGGTGACGAATAAGAGCGTAGGTGGCTAATTTGTGAAGAACTATTCCAAGAATTAAATCAGATACATTGTCAAACTCTGATATGAGGCGATCGACCTGGAGTCACAAATATCCAAATATGTCCAATCTGTACTGCAGAAATACTTCGAATCATTCTTTTTAATCGGGGTCTAACTAGGGCTCTAACCCAGGACCTCTCAGTCACCAGAAACATAAGCTTAACACTGAGCGTTACCGCTAGTCTATGTTAAAGCATGTACAAACGACACTTGCGATTGCCAACACACATCTTAGAAACCGTATAGAGACTGATTGCTTCAATGGTAGCGACTTTGTAGCGTCGAGTGGTTGCGCAAGTGTCTCCGATGCAAAACGTCCGTGCCTCATTCAAAAAGAAGTACCCTAGATGCAGTTAAGTCGAAAGCTTCCAGACCCTCCCGATTTTAGTACACTCCGAGATTATGCCGACGTCTATACATACATATGTACATATCACTACATACTATGCACGACTCGTGGCGGTCGTCAAAGGAACAATGAAACGCCGTCTAAGTTGCAGCACTAACACTACGGAATACTCGCGTAACGACGGCATTCCGCGCCGCGTGCGGAAAAGCGCGGAAAACCCAAAGGCGAACCGGTGCCAGATCCGCAGCGGAAAAGAGATGCGAATTTTTATTATCGTCTGGGGAAATACGAGATTGAGTCTATTAATGGCCGCACCCGTTAAACATCTGTTCCACGGAAGCTCGTGGTAGTGAGAGCGAAGGGGGTGAAAAACTGGCAGGGGATGAAAGCGCGACATCCGACATATTTCATACTAATTCAAAAATTACGCCATTTGTTATAGCGAATGCGCACATTTGACGCAAACACTGCCACACAGATCTAGCTGATTTATGTAATTGTTTTCATCAACTGCCTTTACTATGTAATTATTTTGCTTGTATATATATAAATATATATTTATTTAATTTAATTTATTATTTTAAAATAATAATAACAACAATAAAATGACCAGTGTGACCTGACAGGTTGCCCCAAAGCGTATATATATATATATATATATATATATATATATATATATATATATATATATATATATATATATATATATATATATATATACATATATATATATATATATACGCTTTGGGGCAACCTATGTACATACATATATGTGTGTGTACATATAATACACAGGACAGTATTAGACTTATTTTGTAATACTAACAATGCTAAGCTACATAGGTTTTGTATGGCGAACTAGCAACTTAATAAAAATTACAAGTTTAAATATTCGAAATGAAAAGTTTTACAATATAAGCAGTTTCGGTTTTTGAACAGTCGGGTTCAGTATAATACAAGTTTTTATACTTGTAGATGATCAAATGAAGTAAACAAATGCTAAAAAACAATATAATTGTTCATAGCACAAATTAAAGAAAATATGTACTATTAGTTTCACAAATCTATCAAATCAAACGGTCAATAGTGTGGGAAAAACATTCTCATATGCATTCATAATTCAAATTGGAAAGTTTCTATTATAAATTAGTGTTGTGCCCATTGAAATTTCAACGGGTGGTTTGGGAAACAAATTGATTTAAAATAAATTTACAATACGTATAGTAATAATTAATCAGAATCGGAACTAAAACAGAAATTGAGAATCGGGAATCGGAACTGAAACAGGGATAGGGAACCGGTACTGAAAAAGGAATCCGGATCTGGAATTGAAAAAAGAACCTGGATCCGGAACTGAAACAGTAATCGAAACACTTATATTAAAATAAAGTACTGAAACACTTATATTAAAATAATATATTATTATAAATATTAGCAATAAAAATAATGTGTAAAATAGATATTGTTTGCTGGATCAGTGGTTATTATAATAGACTTATGATGTATCGTGAATAAAATCAAATTTCCAAAATTCATTGTGTTAATTGAATCTTAAAAGCCGGGCCCACACCATGCGACCGACTTTTTGAGGGCGACCAGACGAATATATGCTGTTAAATGGGGTATGCCACACCCGTAAACTTCTTTGTCGCTCACATTTCCATACATTTTTTCTGGTCGCACAACTTGTCAGCCGACAAAGTTGCACAGGTGTGGCAAAAAAGAGTACTTGTGAATTTTATGAAGTTGCATTTCAATTATTTAATTACATAAATGAAACCCATGCCATAAAGAGGCAACTCAATCGTTAATGGCTTGCAGCCCCAAATTGAGCAATTGATTTTATTTCAAAAAAATTAAATAATCATATTATATTTTAATTCAAAAAGTATTTTACATATGTATATGTATGAATGAATAATTACAATATACATACAATGCTCGTGTATACAAAAGGGCCATATTAGCCTCGTTTCCAAATTGATCAAATTCTTTGATTATTCCTAAATATATGTATAATATATATATATGTTGGTACATGTAAAATTTTTCCCCCGTAACGTTTATTCATTTCCTATAGGTATATTTAAAATTCGAATATGGCGGCGCTCCTTGGCCGATTGCTCATCGTTTCACGTTAAAATGAAACGAAAGCGTCCGCTTCCGAATTTGTATCGTAATTTAACATTCAGTCGAAACACCTGCGTTCTTCAAATTACACCTAATGGAAATTTTTGGCAATCAGGCGTGCGCGTTTCCAAACCGGGAAAAATATACACTGCGATGAATTTCGAACATAAATTAAATACATTTTATTTTAGATGAAAAATTATTCCACAGCTTAATATGTAAGTTGTATATAATATAATTTAAATTATATGCGTAATATTATAATATCCTACCTACCTATACATAATTCGAGCTATATTATTCCAATAGCTAAAATTCAGCAAAGCACTGCTGCGCGTATTCGAAAACGTCATAGTCTCCAGGGAAGGGGTATTTATTGGCTCTTTATGGCTATCCCGCGGGAAATATTTGAGTGCTCGATATAGGGGAAGATTTTCTCTTAATGTACCGACAATTTACTTAATTGTGAGATGGAAGGTGCTTTGTGTTGCCGGATTGTAATACAGGCACTGCTTTATAGATACACGTGTTTTATTATTGTATACTACCCAACAAACCTTACATATGTACATATATACATAGTTACAAAGTCTCTTTCGAAATTATATATTAGATTACAGTAAAAGTACTTTAATACTATGCAAATGTATCGATTATAAAAAAAAAACATTTATAATACTGCCCAATTATTTAATTTTCATGTTTTTTTTAGTTTAGTTGCTATATCGACCATTTTTTTCTTTATCTAATATTTTTTAGGGTGAACAATTAAGTACATTAGGACTAAATTGCCAGCGGTATAGCTAGATGGTTGCGTTAATACTAACCACCGAGAGGTTTCAGGGTTCAAGCCCTGGTTTGATCTCGATTGAAGAGAATTTATTCGGAGTTTTTCTGCAATTCTGCTTGTTAGACTCTGATAATTGTGACTTTAAGTCGATCGTTTCCTATCAGAGTTTGCCAATCCGATTTCATTGTTGAAACGGTTCCACATCAAAAACTTCACGTTAAAATATCAACGGGCACAATACTAGTTCCAATATATTTATCGATGCTATTTTAATAATTCAATAAGAGTCACATGTAACAAAATGGTTGGTTGAATTTGTGTTCTCTGGTATTTTCAACCGTAAATAGCAAACTTTGCAGCAAAATGCAAAGCTAGTTTCGCGGCCATGCTAGTTTTATTACAATTCTTTTCCAAAGAAAAAAATATTAATTTACATGTCAACCGGCAAAATATAATACCTTCATATAGGAAAATAAGAGGCTAAAAAAACACTCAATAAACTTCAGAGAGAAATACGAGGAAGTATTTTCAAACGTGTCTAATACGATATTTTTTCACCATCATAATGGTGGATGACACTTCCACTCATATTTATGACCAAAATGAGCAAAATGGCAAAGTATGAAAACGATCGGATAAGAACCCAAGCTTCGTCAAACGACCAAATCGTTTGTGAACTAAGAATAGGTTAGTGAAAATGTTT
Source organism: Arctopsyche grandis (assembly GCF_051622035.1). NCBI lineage: Eukaryota > Metazoa > Arthropoda > Insecta > Trichoptera > Hydropsychidae > Arctopsyche > Arctopsyche grandis. The sequence goes on from NC_135360.1 coordinate 19,882,167, forward strand.
TATTTCATTTAAGTATATCTATAAATTATTCAACATGATGCCCTCTCCCCCCCTCCCCAACGAATACATATATTCTGAAAGAAATTTCCGACGTAGAACGAGACAGTTTTTCATCTATTTTGCACACAATAGCTAGTTGCTCAATTATAAAATATCCCAGTTTTTATTAATAATAGTATGAATTCAAATACAGCACTGTAGTGTTGATAAAAATAGACGGATTTATTCACACTAGTATGACTAATTCAATTACACCGAAGCGAGAATTTTTCAGCGAAAATGAAACCAGCAAAAGGATTGTAATTACGAGAGCAGGCACATTAACGCAACCGCGTAACGATGATTGTGGGGAGTCATCAAGGCATTTAATACCAGTACATAAAACGGGTTAAATAAGGCGTACACTCGCGCATATATCAACTGGAGTATGTAGTACTTATGTACGTATGCACATTTATAGGTACACGTTACTCCAACACACACGAACGTGTCGTATGTGCGAGATTAATTGAATAATCCTACAGAGCTTGTATAAAGGGCCGGTTTGAAGCTGCGGGTTCCACACGAGCGAAACACTAAAATGGATTAGGAGACACAGGGAGAGGCATCGGTGGAGCAGCGCAAAGCTCCTAAACAATTTCCCCGAAAACGATTTACACACAATTTTTAGTCGAGTCGTTAACGTTGCCTCTGGCGTGTTTGTGCGGATTTTTATCCGAACGAATGTGTCCGAAATAAATTCTGCAGCTGCAGGCAAACAAGTCGTGTAACAGTTATAAATGTGTGTGTTTTGAGGTGCTTCTGTTTGTGTGTGTACATATTATTCCGTTTGTTCGCGGGCGCGGTAATACTCAAGTAATTTGTTCGCATTATAGCGTTGCTGCCGGATGCGACGCTAGGAAAATGCAGGAAAATCGAGAAAATCCGTACGCGAAAACTCGACCCGTTGAATTTTAAAAGGAGCGTCTCGTAATCCGAGATCCTAGAAGAGATCGGAGAAAAAAGGCGGAAATTTCTTTTATATTTAAGTTAATGAATGCCGGCGAGAAAACTAGCGAAGGTAATTAACTTAAACATTAAAGCAATTAGCATACGACTTCATAATACATTTTTAGCATATTTTTTTAATAAATAACATTTTCTGTACGTAATATAATATTCAGAATGTACTTTTGCTATATTAATTATAATTTATAATACTAAGATTACAGTATTATTTTATTAAAACTGACAAGAATATAAGAGAATATTTCAAATAAAGTAAATAAAACAGTAAATTTCATTTGCTCGTTTACACAACCCCCCCCCCCCCCGATCAAGCGTTGAATGATTAATTGCTTCAGGCTAGTTTTTTATACAGATTATATTTATGTGTGGATGTAGTCACTAGCAAAATTTTTTTGCTAATAAAATATCGTTAGAATGTGTCGATTATATCAGACTTGAACCTTTTTCACATGGACGCCAACATGGCTGCGGATACATTTGGTATCAGCGAATAATGTACGCATTCGTGCCCGCATCAGCATCCATGTGAATAAACCCTTAGTCGTTCAGAATATATGTAGCCATATACCGTGTCTGGTAAGATTTATTAATACTTAATATAAAAAAATCAAAGTAATGCATTTTAACGTATGTATTTATTACTACCAAAAGCATGACAAGCTATTTTTTTTCTATACTATTTTTTTGGTAAAACAAATTTACAAGACAAATTATAAAAAACTTTTGTTTTTATTTCTGTTAAACACAGCTGGAAATTTTTTTTTGCCATTTTATTTCCGTTTTACAATAAATCTTAAGGCACAAACAGATAAATTGTACGCGTCAACAGTTTCGCCAGGACCAAATCACTCACATAGTGCATAATAATATAATAAATAATGAGTAATATTGCTTAGCGGTATTCATCACCATCATCTCCATATCAATACTGTAAGATAGAGATTCGGCGATGGGTGCTCGTCAACCACTGGTTTAATATTATACTACAACCACTGGTTTATTTTATTACAACCAGTGGTTTAATATTACTGATCACTCGATCTCGCGTTCGCACCAAAAAGGCCTCGACGTATGAACAAGCTGTCTACAACAGCCAATAAAGTCTCGCAACCCATCGACCAATGACCTTCTTGTGCTTAAAGTATCCGCTGGGTATAATTACTAGGCAGTTTCGTGCATTGATTCAGAACTGGCAGGCCAACGGGACTAGAACAATAAACTGCCTCTACTACACTGCTGAGTCTTTCACTCCGATCTAGGTAGCCCCTGTAAATTTCACATGTTTCATGCTATAAAATCTCATATATCACTGTTTCTCAAATCACTGTTTACAATTAGAGAAGGTCGTGGGTTGAAAATAATAATCTTGGAATCGAGTAATAATTTGATTATATACACTGTTGGAAAGTTTTGGTTAGTAGTTAAAACCTAAGTATGCTATATAGGTAGAGAATCAATTAACTTGAAATCAAGTCTAGTGTGAAAAATATTCAAAATATACATAGTACGCTTACATTTATTTAAGTTTCGGTTAAAATTATGATAGGAAAGAGAGCTGCACATCCCGTATTTCTACACCATTGCCTTTTCAAGTTTATTGTGTAGAAAAGGGGATTTGAAATGGGCCACTTTCTATTTTACGCGCAATCTCCGTTTCTTCCACTGCGCTCGGGGTATATTTCAATGGATTATTATCGAATGTGACGCGCTATCCCACATACGTACAAAGGCCTCGCAGTCGAATAAAAACGAAGTGCAAAGCACGGTTTACAACAGAAAAAATATACGTCTTACACTATATATTATATCTATGTGAACGTGTGTATAGGGAAAAGGAAAATTATTCAAGTGGAAAAGCACCAACCACTCAGCGGGGCGATTTTTCACGCCTAGGATTGTTATTAGGCGATGCGGACGTGCCACCCACTTTATGACTCTTAACCCTCAGCTTGCTTATATTCTACAATACTTATCTATACATATTACTATAATATTATATTGCATATGCGGGCGCATTTCATTACAGCTAATATGAGTCTATAACATAACTAAGCACATTAAAAAGAAAATTTCATACGAAGCAGCAGATTTTATACTAAACGCTTTATCCATCTTTTTTTTATCAAATATAAATATTCTCCCATGATGTTGATGATTCGGTTTTCCTTTGAGCGATACCTATGGCATCAAACTTGTACATATATAAATTTTAAATAATATTCAAATACTGGTGACACAGTGGGTAGAATGGTTTTGGCAATTTGATGAGGAACTGTTACAACAATAAAATCAGATAAATTAATAAACTCTGGTAGGAGACAGAGTTTGATTTGGAGTCACAAATATCCAATTATGACCAGCAGTACTTCAGGAATACTTCCGAATAAATTCTTTTTCCATCGAGGTCGACCCAGGGCTTGAATTCGGGAACCTCTCAGTGGTTAGCAATACTCCAGCTATACTTCTATCTACATATGTAGTACATAAAAATTTCATTTTTATGTAAAAAAATTATATTAAAATTGTTTATTTATGTACATATATTTAAAAAAATTATAAACTATGTGTCTTCTGATTTTTTAGTCAACAGCCTCATTCAAACTGTTGACCAAAAATTTTTCCTTTCTTTTTCTCTATTCTACCCGGTCAAGCAACGTCAAATATTCTTCAAATATTTTATTAATATATTTGAGAAATAACAATTTGTAATATTATAATAAATAATATTAATAGACAATGAGGGAGCCATTACATGGCGACTAAGTATAATTAATATAAAGCTAAAGCTGGCATATTTAATAAAGGTTTAAATTAAATTATGTATTCATTATAGCTATGCATACTTCGAGTAAATAGCAAGTATTAAAAGGGCAATTATTGCTGTGTACTTTTTGGTACATTACGACGAATAAATTACATTGAAAAATAGTCAATGTTGACGGAGGCACGCGAAATAATTTGAGAATTAATGGTAAGCAGCCGAATTTTCACTCGATTACCCGCCGAAAAGAAATTGCACAACGAAAATAAAGTAAAAGACGGGGTAAAAAAGGGTGAATGTGAAAAGAAAAAGTGCGAGTGCTTCAGAAAATACAGCCCATAACGACATTCCGCTTAAACCGCTCAAGTTTTCAGTCAAACACGAAAGAAAACCGAAAGTCAAAATTTATTCTCAAAAACACGTTTCGGTCCACACGTTGCAAAAAGATTGATATTTTTCTATTTATCTTCGATAGCTTTTCGCCGAAAAGCCATCACGCAAGTAAAACACGCATAAATCGACCTGCGCTAAAATTATTCTCGTCAATCAAACGCACACGTTTCCCAGTCGGTACAAATACACATCGAAACGCGGTAAATCTAACGAAACCATGGATAGAGCGAATGCATATTTAAACTACGTAATTAAATCTTGTAACTCGAATCCAACTTTAGCCTCGATGCGAGCCAAAGTTTAACAGTAGCTTTGGCGAGCAGACCAGTGTAATTGAGCTTCAAAGGGGACACAATTGCACCATTTGAGCCACTTCTACCCTCACTACTTCTAGGACGAATTATTATCCAAAAGCTCACATACATACATACATACATACGCACATGAAAAAATCCCTTTGGCAGCATTGCATCTGTGATTCGATGGAAATAACTTAAAACGAATACGCTGAGGGCGATAGTTGTTCGTTAAGGTCCTGGCAGTGTGTGTCTGAGGCCCTAGGGCCCTTTAAGGGTAAGTGCAAAATCCGGTCCTCGCGTTGTCAAAGAACTAAATCTGAATTGCCGCCATAACCGGATGGTGGACGACTTTTGTACGTGCAAAAGCCAAAAGTCTTCCGAGAGTCGAATGAATTACCTCGCAACTGAGAGAACCGCCATTATTTCTCAGCGAAAGCGTTACAATGCAAAATTAAACTAGTCGCGTAATTAACAACGTGACGCAAATTTTAATGACTAGTAACATTTGACGTAATAATTTTTATTTAATTTTAGTCGAGTGCCTGCAAGCCATAGTAGCTCACGTCGTATCACATTATGTAAAACAATTTTTGGTAACTGTATTAATACCCTTTGCCTTTTAGTGACAATAATAAAAATTGAAATGAATTTGAATAATTGTAATAACAAACATGACGACCGGAATCAATATCGAGTGTGTTCGCTTTATGTATATGATTTATACGACATTTGTTTATATTTAGCATTCAAAATAGTGCTAAAATGTACATAAATACATATGAAGGTATATATTTAATACTACTTCGAGAATGCAATATATGTACTCCATAATGCTTTGTATTTTTGTATACGTTCATATTAACCCAAATAATAACAATTCAGTATTATATTCAAATATAATTTAATAGTTCAACCACACCAGAGATAAACCGATGTATGCTATATTATTAAATGGACTTTATTTGAATTGATTTCATACAATTTGAGTGGTAATGTTAAAAAAATTTGCGGTATAGAGATACAATTAGAAATTAAAATTCGGTCTATTGCACGGAATATATTAAATCCATCTACATATAAATAACATGCATACATAGATATATGATTCGATACGTGAATTGATGATAGATGCACAAACAAGTACATAAAATAATAAAACAATGTAGTACGTTGGATAGATACATGAGAAAATGTTGGTAATATTTTTAACTTTCATTTTAGTTAAAATGAAAGTTGGCAAAGCGTTATTTAGTACAACTGACTTTACTTTTTTTTAACAATTTTAAAATAAAAATTCATTCAACCATTCAACTTTTAAAGAAGAAAACATTGAATGTATCAATAAAAGCTTCGAGCGGGAATCACTCGATATGCTCAAAAAGCCACATATGTACATATGTATAAAATCGTGTCCGAGAATATTTTCACCGCAGAGAACATTTTCACTGGAAGGGTTTCACTGTGCGAAAATTCTCACCACACAGCATTTTCTATTATTTTTCCGTTCCTCTTCGGATATTATTATTAGTTGGCGTATGCTTTTCCGAGGCGTGTAAATGCATTTTCCGTGTTTTTATGGCTAGATTTTCAGCTTTGCGAGCTCAGAGCCAACGCCCACTGTGTGTGTGTGACCTCTTAACGTGTAATTTATATAGAAGAATATTTTTCAGCTTTCGGCGATAATGCTCGTCGAGCACGATGAAACAATGCGATATTTTTCAGACTGTTAACGCACATACGAGTTACGACATAATCCATCCTCCTTATTTGGCTGTATATTTTCCCGGTTAAATTTAATTTGAATTTTTGCCGCCGAATATGTCGTTACTATGTGTCAAGATAAGGTCAGCGGGCTTACACAAAAATTGAATCAGAGTTTAGATCATAAATCTGAAACGTTTGCGACGTAGTCGACCCGCAGCATGATTGATTATAATAATTAGCGTTGGGTGTCCGTCCGGTCCTGACGAGGAGACCACCGCTAATTACCGAAATGACACTCACCTCTCCCCCAACCACCCTTCCACCCACTGAATCTCAGATTTTGGGATTATTTTCGCGGGGATATCGCTGTGACCCCTCACCCGTAACGAATCGAGGACTTATCGTATAAAGTGCTGTGTGTGTGATTAATTCCAATTTTCGAAGTAGTTCTGATGACATGGGATTAGACAGGGTTTACTAAAAAATCGAATACGCATGTTTTTGATATAATTAATACATTCTTGAATAAATAATACTTCATCGTAATCATTATTCGCAGCGATTTTCTATTTACTAATATATATAATATGAAGGCATATATGTATGTATAACACACTTCTACATATCTCTGGCTTGAAATACTCATCCACCTAACGCCATGCATTTTCCTTACTTCGACTATTCATTTCAGCTGTGGAATTCTTTTTACTTGTTTCAAACTCTCATGGGTACCATTCGATCACTTATTTTGCACTGCCTTCCATTTGTATAGTCACCGCCCAATGCTATTTCAATATCTTCATTCCTTTCGGTAGTAAATATAATAGCGATATTATATATATGATTATAAAAAAACAACAACCGAAATAGCAGGTATCATAAATAAAATCTTCTTAAATTAATCGATAAAAAGGTTTCATAAATTTATTCCACACGTTAACCGGACCTATTGAAATATTAACAGTATCGCGTATTTATTTTTAACCACTCCGGTCACTTTTAATGGATTTCTTAATTCAATGGGGTTAGAAACCAGCTGGTCCTGTATCGATTCTCGCACAAGGGTGCTTCATGTTCGCCCTCACAGTATTTACTGTATCAATAATTCACTCCGGTTGGTCTGAAACAACCGGACGAAGCCGGAAACTGGAACCGCCAGCCCCGCAACGCACCCATGAAAAATTCATACTTAACTTCCAACGCGGTTATCCATCTTATATCGCTTTCACTTATTTATCGGACACCTGATGTGCTAGATAATTATAGACCAATATGTGCATCCCTTCCCCCTATGTATCGAGAAATGAAAGTATAAAGCCGAAATTTAATATATGAAGTGTGATAAACGTTAATCTTATTTACGGTACTATTGGAAAAGTGTTTCGATGCATTATATCAACACTGAATAGTGCAAACACTCATTTTATAAATTTGAATGGATAAATTCAATGAAAATAAATGTGCACAGTAAAATATTCGTTTTGCGTAAATTTAAACACTGTTCAGAAAATTTTAAAATAAACATTCAAGTATATACTGCATATATGTACATATAAGATTTCTAATATGATTAATTCAATTCAAGTTTACACAACCATATTTATGAAATTTCATTTTTATTTTATTTCAATCGAACATGGACACTCGCCCATACAGATCGCTCCAAACCGAAAAGTGTACCAATACAGATACAATACAATTAATACAATCGATATAGGCGTTTATGCAATGTGACTTCATACAAAGATCATCCACAGTGACGTCTATGGATAAATTTTTGCAACATTTTAATGTAAAAATTGGCGAACAACTCTGCTCGAAAGCATAATATGCTAAACACTCTACTACGCTAAATCCATCTTCCACGATGCTCTCCAAGAAGCAGAAGGTGTTAAGGTAGGTGGCGAAACAATCACCAATTTATGTACGATATACTGCAAAAATCTCTAGACCATGTACATCAAGAAAGCAGTCGAAGAGGTCTGCGCATAAATATAAAGAATACGAAATTTATGATACATAGTTGATAAAATGCAAGCAGACACCGGTGATCTAACGTTGCAGAGGTGTAAGAAAGAGACAAATGATTTAAATACCTGCGTACTTGGTTAAATTAAGAGATGGACCCAGATAAAGATTTAAGAATCCGCATCGAAATGGCTAAAACAGCATTTAAGCATCTCAATCTTCGTACGCGTTTGAGATTCGCGAAGAGCTATGTTTGGACAGTGTTGAAACGTGGACTCTGAAGACTAGGATTATCAGCTGCATCGAATATTTTGAGATGTGCGTCTTATAGCATAGTGAGGCGTATGCTGAAGATCCTGTGGACCAAAAAAGTATCAAATGAAGCTGTCCTCGGCATGGTAGGGAGAGGCATGAAACTTATTTCTGTCATCAAGTTGAGAAAGATGGAGTACCTCGGACACATGATACGGGGTCCAAAATACGAATTTCTCCGTTTGATGACAATGGAAAAAATATAAGGTAGAAAATGGATTGGCAGGAAGAAGTTGTCTTGGCTTCAAAACATGCGTATGTGGACCGAAGACCGATACGGATATATACAAATAATCGACGAGGTGGTCGCCAACGAGAATAAAAATCAACGCTGTTGGTTAAATGTAAATATTTTGAAATTCAGAATGATCGTACGTATGTATTATGTGGATATCCGAATTTTTAAAATCTATATGGAATGTATGAATTGTGCATATTTTGTCAAAATTTTATCATTCGCACGCAACGTGTGGCATTAATCAATTTTTGTTTCCCATTTCATTTTTTCCTGTCCATTCTTGCGAATATTAATGCGCACAATCCATCAAATTCCGCGAATGATTTCGTTTTATATAAAAAAATATTTTCCGTCACAACAAAGCAATGTTGAAAACAATGTCCGAAGCGGAAACAATGGAACTACTGATAAATCAAACGAGTGAAATTTTTCTGCAAAATTACAGAGGTGGTTTGAATGAAAAAAAACTGGACAAATCCGAACGAAATCATAAGGTTCTTATGATCACGTTAAATTCTATCGAAATAAGGAATAGCGTCCCTCGGGACCCCGGAGCACATTAATAAGGATAAAAGTCAAATTTTAATGAAATATGTCCCCCACCTCTCTTATTCTCTTTCTCCAGTTCATTTTATAGATACCTAGCATTTCCTCGGGGCTTTGGATGTACGATTTGGTCGGCTTATAAGACGCAGACACACTAAGATGAAATATGAAAGCAGATTTCTTTGCACCAAGATGAATAAAAGCATCGCAAAAAGTTCGCGGAAAGAAATGCACAGTGACAGAGACTACGTACATACATATGTATGGAACGTGCTGAAGCCCTTTTTTACGGTTAACTGTAAATCTGAGTGGGGTTTTTCATACTAATAACGCTTTTCGGGAACGTGTCACACTCCAGTGAAAAAAAATCTTTTCATTTTACAATAGGGTTTCATACATTCAAAACACTCTGGAAAATAGTATATCATGGAACATGTTACAATAGGTATATGTGTGTATTTTAAATCCCTTGTATTAAAAAAAAGTACAGACAGTCAAATTTATTTTATTTTATTTCTTACTTTACATTTTGCATTGAGTATACTTTATTTTAAAGAGCAGTAAGTAGAAGGAATTTTAGTTTATAACTAAATTGATATCATTTTTAATTTTTTAAATACAATAATTTATAATAGAAAACCTTCGGTTTGAATTTCAGCTATTCATCAGCAAACTTTCAAACAGTTGAACTGTTTGTCTGGGAAATTTAATTATAAACATGAGATATCGCCGTACTTACATTGCGTAAATGCCAAAATTGCTTCACATGCGGATAAAATAAGCACTAGTCTAGTTAGGGTTATGGTCCAGAATGAAATAAAGAACGATTAAATTAAATCTCAGGGGATACTTGGGGTCGCTGAGATAGGTACCAATTACATTTGTGTAATTTGTGCCGTCTTGTCTGTCTCTGTGTAAATAAAACACAAAGTCGTAAAGAGAATACACGTTTCTTTCGATACTAATTTCTACTTGGGTGACTTCGAAGTCCAGAGACTCTTAACAAATAAATAGAAAAGGTCAAACATGCTCTTAAGCCGGATATGAAAATAGTTCCAGCCCGATAATCCTACAAGTTTTATATCGCCCATTTTAAAGCAAACTCGTAAATATCGTATATGTACGTATGACCATGAAAAAGATGAGGTAGACTTTTTACGACACTTCAATGTAACATTCGTCATATGAACGCGTAAAAAATATTAGAAAATATATGTATGTTCGGAAAAATCGTTTATCTCCTAGGAATGGATGTCAGATGAAAAACCATGGAAACCTTCAGAGATAATCAAATTTGGGACTGGAAAACACATAAAGTACAACAATATGTTTTTCTCTTTTCTTTCACATTTTCAATATCACTTTCGCGCTCCTACACCAACCCCGATTCCGATCACACATATTTTTTTTCATACAAGAAGATGAAAAACAAGCAACGAACGCACCGAAAAGAAAATGATAAAAAGGAATTTTTTTTACCTTTTCGCACTCTATACACACCAACAAATACTTATATATAAATATTTAGAAAACCCGGTCACTCGGGATGGCGGTGTACACAATTGTTATTTTTAAAATGAAATACCGAAAATTTAATATCAATATCTATCATTCTGAAGAGTGATGCGTTATTTTTTTATGTCATTTATCTACGACAAAAAATGAAAATTGGAAATAAATGAATTGAAAACCGTCTTTATTTGTTGCGACGACACAAAATTTATAAATGACGAATTTGGCGCAGGAAGTTAAATTTTCGTAAATAATCAAGTTTTATATTGTTATTGAACATTGAATATAAAACGAGGAATGAAATTAGGGTGAAATCCTGTTGAAAGAGGGAATTCAAATTTCATTCAATATTGCATTTTGCCTGAAAAAAAAATGCATTTGTCCATTCCATATTTCCAGGAACAACGAATGTACATATTTTTAGATGATGAATATAATTCTATACTAGCAAAGCAACAAGGAATGAAGTACATACATATATATGTGTGTATGTATGTACACATGTTTTAATTAATGAACAACAATATTGCGGGTGTTTTAGGCAAAAAGACTAAAGTGGTATATCTATGTATGTATATACATACATATATGTATGTATATACATAGATATATTGGTATATTCATGTACATATAAAAAGCAGACAACGATTGGTATCCGAATATACGGGACCATATTGTGATCTTTTTAAATTACAAAGTATATTTCATTACACAAAAACAGAAATATATTAAATAGTTTTTAATAATGCGTGGGAAACGATCATTTAATGCATAAATGGTACCAAAGATGAATATTCGGATTGAAAGACTAGTAATAATGATATAACGAATATAAATTAACGTGAAATACGTACGAATATAATAAAATAAAATAAAACGTGGTTCTGGTTCGGTCGAAGTAATAAATGTACCTAAATTAACAAACGGAAACTAAACTAACGAACGATGTATATAGGTACAATAAAAAATAAATTATTTCATCATTGTAGCGTAATTTTTAGAAGGCGTTTCCGTTTAAATTACCATATTATCGAGTCGGAATATATTTGCACGTTCATTATTTACTTTGAGAACTACAATTTCACCTGTACTGGCGCGTGCGTGCTTAATTATCAATTTCTTCCAAATTATACATTCAAAAAGATATAACTAATGTGAAATTGTATTTACACCGCAATTCACTAGTATGTAGGTACGCATAAACTAGAGAAAATTTACATCGAAAACTCCCTAGAGGATTTTATCCAAAAATTAAACTCGTTACTAATATGGGGGTTAAACGCGGCGAGCATCTAAACACACATAAATCCTCATCTTAAAGTTTCCGAATCCCGTTTTGTGCGATCTCCGGATCTGAATTCCGTATTTGGGTAACGTAATTCTCGATTTGGTCGACACGACCCATATTTAAAGGGTCGAATATACGTTTTAATTAAATTTATCGTGCAGAATGTGACAGGAACTATAATTTTTTGAGTCATACATAAACTACGAATACATACAAACGTAACTAAATTTGTTAAAATTATCGCTTATATAATACATATAACGTATACGGTATGACAGTGTAGATATTGCATGGAAACGGAAACATTAGGTGCGCACGTGTATGTATACGTGTAGGAAAATTAAGCTTTTCCGGCACTTAAAGCACGTACTGACACTATCTTCCGACAATATGGCGCATCTTGCCATTTGAGAGATACTATATGAGAGTCTTACAAGTACAACGTCAATTTTCAGGTGGAAAACGGGAAGCTATAAGCTGATGCTATTGCCAATGAATACACAAACATGTAAAAGTGAACTGACTTGAACCGAATCGAACCATAATCATAATTTATTTATATGCTTAAAAAATTGACACAGCAAAAGGGGGACCGAAGAGGCTTATTATCGATTATGTGAAATCAATCTAGTTTATTTTTGAATATGTTTTTATTTTTGGAATGTATTTTTTGTTTGACAAACTATTTTGCCATTCAATCAGGTATTAGAAATAAAAAAAAATTTAGCTTTCTTATTGTACTTTTTTGACATTTTTACGATAGGTTGTTAAAACTATGAAACATAAAAATAGTTTATACATACATTAATATTTTATACAACGAATATTTTCAGTTATATTTTAATAAAAAAAATCCTTGATGATCTCTTATTCACACAATTCCAATAAACATCCGAGTGTGAAATAAAAATTAAATAATATTTATATGAAAGCTATCTAAACATAATACATCCAAGGTGCTGTATTACCATCAATAGAAAAATAGAAAATGTTTGTCATTCTATTAACTCATATGTACTTAAAAATCTACAACTATATTTAATATTTTTTAAACATGAATGCATCTTAAAAAAGAAACACCTATTTCAAATTGAAAATTATATTGTCATAAATTGAATTCGAACGAAAAATTGTATTAGTTTCTTAGAATATCAAATGTATGTACATTCGAATACACTTACCACATTTCCTATCAAACTTTCTCACTCTAATAAACAAACATATACGTATATGTAGAAAGTGAACGAATTGAATACGATTCTGCAATATAAGATACGAGATTGTACGATACGAACGTGTCACAGAACTCAAACAGCAACCTTTCTCGCGTGTCGTTTCGTCATTTCGCGTTCGGTCCAAAGTTCAAAATTAATTAAATATAGCCGATAAAATCCCAACGAATCGTTTTGAGGTCGTTGCGGCAACTTTCTCAAAGCTTTTCCCTTCCAGCTTTACTCTCCCGGCTTCGAAAGAGAAATGAGACGCGGCCTGTGGGATGGGTTGGCGTGAAATTTATTTATTCTCTGCCGCCCGAATAAGTGCAGGGGCGCACATTAGGGGCCGGTATCGGTTATGAACTCGGTTATATACGTGTACGTTGTAAATATATAATACATATGTATGTATATGTTGTATATTGTACATATTGAATAACAGTCGGATGAACACAGCCGGCTGGTGTGCCGACGATAAGGCAGTATCAAGGCTTCTGCGCTGTGTGACACATTGTCGCGACAATATGTTATTATATCGCTTTCGTTTCGTTTATTTTATTATTAAATTACTACATGGGCCATTGCGCCTGGCTGAGCGCCCAACACTCTCAAATTTTCAATAACACGTCGCCTAAAGAAATTGAAAAAAAATCTCAAAAAATAATCCGCTGCCAAAGGGAAAATTTGAAACGGCGTCAGTTTTGCCCTCAAAGTCAATCACGAGACAATATATATTTAATAGATACATGTATATTTGATTTATTTCAATTTTTCTATGTTACATGTAAGTATATAAAGTTTAATGTAATTAAAAAAAAGTAAACAATTTTTATGTACATATAAATCCACATATGTATATACGGGTTTGGTGCAAACGGTCGAAAAGCGCCAGCCAGATTGAACCACAGATTAGCTGGATGGCTGCTTTAAGCGCAATTCTCGACTAGAAAAATTGCACATCAGATGACGAGTAACCTTTCGATGTGCACAGATGCAATTATTAAAATGGTAATTATAAAAATTGAGTTGGATCTTTCTGGCGAGTTTTAAATAATTTAATAAGGAAAAATTCGGAACTAAAGTATCAGAAGCACATAACGTATACAGGGTAGGTATGTCGGGACTTCGGGTAGATTTCGCTTAGTGTAAGTGCGAGCAGTACGCACGCACGAGGACCACTTGTCGTTAATCTGTGGTTCAGTCTGCCTGGCGCTTTTCGATCGTTTGCACCGCATCGGTATATACATAGTATCTTTTTGTTATATATAATATGTATATAAATGTAATTTTTACCTTATCTCCATATGTATGTACGTAGTAACAATAGATGAAGATTTGTGATCATGCGAAAATTCGAACTCAAGATTTTGACTGGATCGATCACTGATCACGTTTCATGATATAGAAAAATATGTGTGTGCGTCTGTGTCCTATCGAATAGTCGAATCGAACTGAAACTTAGTATCGGTTACTAAAATTCTTATCGATACGACGAAATTTTTTTTAAAATGTTAAGTTTACCGGAAATGGTACCTACCCTTATAGGTGTCCTTTTTTACACATTAGAAGTTGTATACTGTTATGAAATCAATTTTGAAACAACGTAAAAAATAAAAATCGAACAAATTTATTATTATTTCTCCGAAAATCGATAGTATGTACATATGTATATAAATATATATACTGTGCAGAAACTGTGTTTTCATTTTCGTATTTTAATAACAATTATAAAAGAAAAACATGTGCCAAAGGTGAAAATTTGTAAAAGTTAACTTATTATTTTAGAACATAAAAAAACTTTTCAAAATGATTGTAATATAAAAAAAAGTTATTTTAATAACTTGAGTTAACAGCACCGCAGGCAAATTTTTATAACAAATCAAATTCACTAACTACATGAATGGAAAATCATTTTTTTTTCAATTTTGTTCCGGGTTCCCTTCGTTCAAATCTAGGCTCTGTGCCTATATATTTATTTATTGATTTAATTCACCTACTAAGAAGTAAAATTATATAAATTTACATACATCTTTCATAGTAATATTATGTTAAGAACATTAGATAATCACTAGTGGCTTGTGTGCACATAATTGTGCCACTCGGTAAAACATCACAATTCAGATCAACGGATCTAATAATTTATTAATAATTTAAAATTTAATTAATTTTTTTGAAAAAAAAATTGTTTTGTCAACCGATCATGTGAACGAAGTAATATGCCACGTCTCTTCCCACGATATACGATTCCAACGGGAGAAAGAGAGATGGAGCGTGCTAGCGAACATTAACATGCACCTTACATGTACGCAGGAACGCGGGCACGCACGCACGCACGCACGCAATGGACAATTATTATATACAATTAGATCTAAATTATTTGTAAATTAGACTCAAATAAACACATTTAAAGAATACAGCTTTAATTTATAAATGATCCATTACATGAAATAAAGTAAAGAGTCGATTCATATTGAGTGCTGATACCGTATTCTGACGTAGT
Organism: Arctopsyche grandis; assembly: GCF_051622035.1. Taxonomy (NCBI): domain Eukaryota; kingdom Metazoa; phylum Arthropoda; class Insecta; order Trichoptera; family Hydropsychidae; genus Arctopsyche; species Arctopsyche grandis. Next base: position 19,897,910 of record NC_135360.1, read on the forward strand.
AGTTAATACCTTCAGAAAACACGCACGGTTCGTTCTAAGTTTACCAACTGACAAACAGCTATCGCGCGAGTTGTCTAAACAGAGCCAGTAGTAGATATATAGTACCCCGAGCCAGAAGGGCCCCAGCTTAGGGATAAGCACCCAGCCGAGTGTCGAACTCCGAAACCCCAACAAGAGGAAGGTAGTACAAGAAAACAATTTTGCTGAACTTCCTGTGCAGCGTCGGTGCTCTTTGTACGTCGCAAGTGCGGAAATGAGATAAGGCTTTCTCCCATAGTCAAACTGAGACCCCCAAGCCCCCCATCTAAGACCTTTTACTGCACGGATTATACGATAGTTTATCGATATCCGTACATATTTATAATATAGAGAAAATTATACCCTCAATGAATTCGATTCATCGGACGTTTACGGCTACACGTGTATAAATCTTTACGTACGATTTTTATGACGAAAAACAACTAGTATACAATGGTTGTTGGAACTTTTCGCAGTAAAACCTTCGATTCGTGCTTGGAATACATGTATCGACATTTTAAGTAATATGTGCGCCTCTAAAGTTTTTATGGGTTTTATTGCTGTACATTTGAAACAAGGTTTTGTATCGATGGTTTACTAAACAGCTGCGAACAAAGCTATATTTTCAACACTTTTTTGAACTAATAGTTTAACGAAAATTGATAATATTTCCATTAGTACAATCATATTTATATATGAAAACGTTTAATTTGGTATAAATTTTAGATATATGTATGTATGTATGTATTTCAAAAAAATTACTTTCAAAAGTACATTAAACAAAATTTAAGAAACTCTTACACTATGAACTGAAATTGCGTATAGAAATGGTACTAATTGAAATATTTCTTTCCACTTTCATAGAATGTTTGCATCATATGTTTCATAGAATGTTTGCATCGAAAAAAAACTTATGAAAAGCAAACTTACATATGTAGGTAAATACATAGCCAGTTTCAAAAATAGACGGCCTTTATATTTTAATGAGCTACGTATGTATGTACATACATAGGTATGTATCGACTGGCGATATAGTTAGGGCGATTCTGAAGATCGATAAGAGGGTGCGTTTCATTAGCCAATAAACGGCCAAACGACTTTTTTTTATAATGAGTGCGCGAAAGCCCTCTCCCAGCTTTGCCAATCTAAAAGGGTCGATCGGTTCATAGGAAAAAACAGCAAGGTCGGCCTAAATTCGCTATTAACCCAAAGCTTCGTGGTCCCCTCGTTTCGTATGCGTGAGAAATGACTTAACCCTTTTCTTTAACAGCGCAACCCAACGCTTCCCACGCGTAGGTAATTAGGAAAATGACAATCGAGGGCTTTCAATATAGATAATATTAAAATGCAGATTGAAAATAGAGTAAAAATAATATCATGTCCGTTTATGATATGAATGCACAAATAAGAATTAAAATTCGTGAGAGTATTTCCCGAGAATTGAAGTAAGACGATATAGAAGCTTCCTGTGGTTTCCATTCAAGGGCTTGAAATCGTTGAAGAACCTTCGAGGGCTGTAAATGGCATCTTAGGCCTGGAAGGTTTTCAGTGTTTTAGGATAAACTGAGAACGTACCTACCAGGGTAGAAAGGATATTGACCATGGAAGAAAATTTCCAAAGGGGTATTCATCGCACCCTCGAAGAAACGAAATGAACAATCAATTGAAATGTTCCTTCTGCGATTGGGGGCCTATTGTTGCGAGAGATTTCATTGTTGTGTTTAATTCGGAAAAACCGGAACTCGGTTTGTTATGGCTTTATTTCATTCTGCAAAAGCCTTCGCGCTAAACTGGAAAATTTTAATACTAAACCCGGTAAGAGAATGTTCATATGTGGTTGCACGTGTGGAAGAAGATATGCATTAGAGCTTTGGCTGGAAGCGGAAAATGTGCAGATAAATGCGGCGAGATTCCTATGACCTCATACCGACAAGTTTAATATCAAAATGCGGCGGAAAGCTCTTCGTGTTGGTGGAATAAAATGCAAGTGAAGTGCAGCCGGAGAGTATTTGATCAGTGGGTTTTATTGCACCGAAAACTGTTTCCCGCAATGAACGAAATGCGAAAAAAATTTAAAAGCAATTTCAATCCCAAACTCAATAGAAATTCAATAAATATTTTAATTCAAATTCTGACATATTAATTTGGTAGTTTATGTATGTAGTTTATTTAATTTATGATCATTTCTAAGTCGCATTTATACTTAAAAAATCAAAATCCACACAAATTTTCAAAGGCACTTCCAGATAAGGTGAATATAAATGCTTCATATTTGTGCTCGTATTGTTCTTATTTATTATGTTCACATAGTCTGTTTTAATGTTGCCACTAATATGTATGTATGTATGTATGTACATTAAAATTAATTCAAATTCAGTGTGTAATTTAGGTACTAAAATGAAATTCAAACATTCACTGTGTAAAATTAGTCGTAAATAACTCGTTACGGCTAAACAATCACCCAACATGCTCCTACCCTTCTCAAACTATTTTTTGCAATATGCCTGTCCCAATACAGACATACAACCAGCCGCACAATAAATAATTACGAACAGATATCAAAGAGCGTCCTTTGAAACAGGTCAACGAGTCGACAAAGGAGATACATACAAAATATTTATGTCAGGAATATTGAATCGTTTTCGAATATTAAAACAAGACAGACACGTATAATAAACTCATAATATATATATATATATATATATATATATATATATATATATATATATATATATATATATATATATATATATATATTATAATATATCGTAAACATTCCATTGTTTTTAATAGTCGAACCTAAAAGTGGTGAAGGGAGCTAAAACCCGAAAGGTGCGGATTGAATTTTCTCGCACGGACGGGAGAGGTGCCACCGTTTCTCGGGATTTCGCGGGAAGAACAAATAGCCGACACATTTGTTCCCATTTTATGTGGACTCTTATCTCCAGCTGGAGCACTTCGCAAAGTTTACTTTTGCCAGGCAGAAAAGAACCGATAACTCTTGCTTACAAATTGTTCACAATTCGCTCTGCAAGACAAAACTATGTACATACATATATACATATGTATGTGTACTTGCTTAGGATGCATCCATATGTATGTGTGTACCTACATAAATATATGTGTATGTATGTACATACATATATTTTTTATTTAATTTAAATAAAACCACGATGATACGTTGTTTTTTGTAAACAGAAAATGCTCGCACCTCTCGCAGAGAAAGATTTTTTATGCAATTATGCAAAATGTTTATTCGCTGTGTAAACACATGAATACTTTTCACCGCGCAATTTAAATAAAAGCTGAGTTCACATTTGAAAGCAAACATGAAAAAAATCACACTTAAGCAAATACAAATTTTATTTTATACAAATTTTCCATTTATTTACAGTCCGTGTAAAAAAAAATATGATGTTGATTTTAACGCTCGAAACTAAATCGAGCTTAACTATCACTACAATATATGTATAAGTATGATACGATGATTACTGAAATAATGGTTTATACAATATTTTTTATTTTATTTTATTTTTATTTTTACATATATACCAGGAAGGCCTTACAGGTAAATCCCAATGCGCCTTCCTGGCCAATTACAAATACAAATACAGCATTTTTATTATAAGTCGTTGAATTGCGAGACACTGAAAAAACTCGCAAATTAACGAGACATCTATGAATTGTACATAAATTTTTATTGTACATCAATCAAATTTTTCAAATAGTGGTGACATAGTAGGTAGGAAGGATTTTTAGCCAATTTTTTTTCCGGGAACCGTTTCAACAATGAAATCAGAGATAATTGGCAAACTCTGATAGGAAACGATCAACCTGGAGTCACAAATCCAGGTCTGACCAACAGCATACTAGAACCCGGCACCTTCTTGACGGTAAGCAGAAGCTTAACGTCCGAGCCATGCTGCTGGCTAATTTTTTAATTAATAATTTTTTTTTAAATATTATGAAAAATAATCTTTACCATAGTGAGGGATTGCCCCAAGTCGACACATGTGACCTTTGTACATAGTTACTATATATACATATTTAAAATATAATTATAAATTTGAAATTAAATTTAAAAAAAAATTGACAAATTATCTAAAGTCTGGTGACAAATTAGCAACACTGGATCAGAGCTAGAACCTGTAACTCCTCAGCATTATACGTCAACCACTGAGCCAACCAATGTTTTAATATAACAATGGAAAAAAATCATATATATGTCAAGCAGGCTTTGATTAAACAAGCTTTTACAAAAAAAAGTATCCATCAATTTCATGACATAAAATTATAATATATAATTATACAATAAATTCGCTGTTTTAAATTTGATCTTGTAGCTGCTGTATACAAAAATACGATTTCAATTAAAAAAAGATTTTATCCAATGACATTATTTTATTTTACTATCTATATATAGAACAAATCAATATTTGTCTGTCTGTCTGTCTATCACGTATGCGTTTCTATACCATTCAACCGATTGCGATGAAACTTACATGAGTTATTGTGTGTACGCCCGGGATAATTTCTGTAAAAATAATCGCCCAAAAGGGGGGGGACGGAAACGGGAAAACAGGAATGAATGGCATTTCATCGTAATAATTTCAAATGTATTGTTAAGGAAAATATTCATTACTAAATATAAATATATATATATATATATATATATATATATATATATATATATATATATATATATATATATATATATATATATATATATATATATAAATAAACACACAATTGGATAATTTGAAATTTTCAATATTGTAATTTAATTTGACTATTAAGTATTAATTTATAACTGAAACATTTACTTATCGAAACACATCGAGAAACGGGAAAAGGAACGGGAATTGCATACGTTATTGTGGCATTGCAACGAATGCTGGGTTCAGCTAGTATGAAATATTTTAATTACTTGATATTTACGAATCTTGTATACAAAATAAAAATATTATATAAATGTATTTGATTGAAACATCCGACCGTAAGCTGACTTAAATGAAAATTTACACGACTGTTAAGAAATTCGAAGCAAATCTGGGAAATCGCGTTTCACGGCGTGTGAAGTCTCACTGTCGGAAAAGAGAGAAAGACGAGTTAGGAGGAGGGTGGGTCGAATGGTAACGGGGTCGTCGGGGGATATACATATATATGCGAAACAATTTGACACGGGGAAGAAACCAATAAGGGAGTAAATAGGGAAGAATCCCCTTATATTCCGATTATCCGACGACAGATAAAAATGGTTCGCCGTAGAGATTTACACCGTTGTTCAATAAGCATACATTACCGTCGGGACGTATTGGATTCGTTATATGCGCGCGCTTTCATTCAAACACCCAGAGATCCGCGTATAACGATGACAAATATCCAATATATAGCGCGACGGGGGCACGAAACACAACGATCTCTCACCCAGCCTCTCTATGTACCGGCTAAGGCTTTACATATTCATGGGTCATCGGCGACCCGTGGCAGGGCTCTATTTGCCGGGAGTTTTCCCACTTTATTTCGTTTCGGGAAGCAATCGCGATCCGGGAATAAAGCTGGTGCCGTTGTTGTCGCGTGTTGTCCAGAAAATAAAATCAACAAATGCGTACACATATTGATTTGCTCGCTCGTTTTTATGTATCCTCGCGTCTAAACAAGATTTATTTATTTTTTATTTTATTCGCCGAAAATTAGATTTTGTCATTAAAAATATGCACACAAAAGAGAGATCGACGAGTGGCTATTGATGAAAATTATTCAATGAGTTTTCATTTTAAAATCGTACGTACCAAGCGAAAGTTTTAATTGAGGCATTTGAAATTTTATGACATCCGATCGATAGGCCGAGTTTCGTTATTAAATATTCCGGGATTAACGACACAAGTTGAAAATCGAACAGTAGTTGCACACACCATGTTGAAGTAATATGCTTATACCATATTGAAATGTATGCATATTTTCAGAAACGACAAATTAACTCCTAGTTGAAATAAATTGTAAGTTGTTTTAAGTATTCACGTTAAATTATAATGTAACGTGTGTATGTTACATAACATCAATTCCTTATTAATTGTACATATGAATAGCCAACTATGGTCGTTAGTAGTAAGGTGTAATACGATTAAATCATAATATTAGTTATGCCTAAATGTTCGACATCACGCGGATTGGGACTAATAATTTAGGACACGAATACGAGAAATATTTTCATGATAATAATAATGGAAAAATCAATAACCATAAATAATAAAGTATTATAAAGTGAATAATAGAAATTAAATCGTACTTGAAGAGGTATAATTAGTAACGATTATATATTCATTGAATTAATATGGAGTGATTTAAATATAGAATATTTATTGTATTGATTAAAAGGCACTAGGAATAAATAGACTGAAAAGTAATATTTGCGGAAAATGTAATTTTTATATTTGCGGAAGTATAGAATTTCAAATGACGATAGACAGCGATGGATGTATAAAATGTGAGAGTTTACTATTATATTATTTCTAATTTTACATGACCGACAAAACTTCAATAATATTAGTCACGTATCAATTTAAATGACATGAAGTACAATGCGAATAAATTTTCCACGGTGATATTTTAACAATGGACGGTGATCGATTTTGTAAAATACAATGGACGTCATTGAAGTCGGAAGAGCTTTAAGTTCTGAATTCGGTCGTAAAATATCTATTCCATAATCGTTAACCATACGTATGTCGGTGACGTGATCGGCATAATGACAAAGTTGAAGTGAGGAGACCATTCACGAAGGCTGTGTAGAGTATGTTAGCTACTTTGTCCTTAATACATTATGTAGACGCCAGTCTCCAGAGCCGAGCGCGTTCCAGCATATTAACTCATGAACAAACATCGATGAGTGGCTGAACGTTGTCTCCTTGCTCTCTATTCTACCCTCCCACCCCACCCAACCATCCCTTCTTCCCTTTCCCCGGATTTCCGCGAGTCGAAAAAATATATATACTCATAAGTCCTTTCAACCTATTCGTTTTGTCTACAGACCACTTTCAAAACGGAAAAACTCAGTACCTCCACTATAAAAAATTTAACCGACAGACAAACTGTAAAAAATTGCAAACGTTTTAATGGTATTATTCAGAAACCGTAGTAATGATTCGGTGTATGTATGTGATTTTCAAATAAGCTTTTCTTTTTATTATATAAGATTGAATGTTTGTTTGTTTGTCTCTCTCTCTTGTATAGACTCCTAAACCGCTCAACCGACTACGATGGAACTTTGAAAATGTGAAAAAAAAACCTCTGAATAATAATATTCGTAATTACGATTTTACCGACACGAAAGTTTGAAGCGCCATGGTGTAGTCAAGGAAATGAGTTCATTGGTAAACACGTTACCAGTTGGTCTATGACGACACGGCGTTGAAGAGACGTTATTTGAGCTCGAACCATCACTTGAAACGGAAACGGGAACGGGAACGGGAATTGCATGCCTTATATTGCATTTTAACGCATGCCGGATTCAGCTAGTATAATATAAAAAACCATTTACATTTTAAGAAAACGCATTCTACAAATCTTCTAAAAACGGCTACCCACTCTCTAAAAGTCTGTAGACGGGGTTTAATTTCAGGTCCAGAAATTAGATAATACTTTCGATTCTCGCTCTCATGTTCTGCTTGCAAAGTTATGCAATTTGTACGGGTGTTGGATTGTTATGTGAACCGGGAGAATTGGGCGAGCGTTGTCAGCCCCGTCAATATCCACTTCCGGTCGACACCGGATGCCGCGAAAACCGCACGGGTAAAACTATAAATGTGGGAAACAGTGGGAGGCGCCTCGGGCCAAAGGGCACGCGAATTTCACGGTTTTCGTGTGCGTTTAAATTACATCTGCTCCGCTCTCGCGCAAATTTAACTCATTTATCGCCACGCAGCTGGAGGGAAAGGTGGAGGGGGCGGGGTAGGGGCAGGGCGAAAGCTTGAGGAGGGAATGTAGGTCTTGAAATAGGCACACGTGGTATTCTTCGGCTGCCGTCATCACTCATAAATTCCATTTAAATAACTCCGTTTGAGGGAATTTGCCGAGGAAGTCGTTCGTGAGATCCTGTCCTGCATACTCCGTCGGCTGATCGATAGCATATTTTGCGAAATGGAAGAAGCCAACTCAATTGTGTAATAACCGAGGAGGAATAAAAACAATATTCGCGTACTTTAGTATGAAATTATTGGTGATCATTTCTGATTCAAATCAGAAATAATTCTCAATTAAGCTTAAGCTTTTACTAATACCTATACATACATATGTACATATGTACTGCATACACAAATGTACAGCGTTGGTAAACCAAGATAAACTTTCATCCGGGCATCTGGACAGGATATCAATTATTTTGTTTGTGCTAAACTAAGCACAATATACCATTATACTATTATGTACATATATTATTCAATAGTATCAATTGATACATTATACTACAGTATATATGTATATGTACATATGTATTAATACATATAAATAAATTTTTATAATATAAAATATGTAGATTGCCGTTATTCTTAAGCAAAATTTAAAATTATAGCAGTTGTATAAAAATTTAATTTATATTTATGGTTGTAATGAAACAAAAAAAACCAACTATCACACTTATGTAGCTTGCTACAAAATATGGAAATATATATTTATCCATCAATAGTTACATACTACGTTCTTACAATACTACATATATAATACATAATGTTAGTAAAAGAGACCTCCTGCACTAGAAATTAAAAGGAATTTTAACAAATATATGTATCAGTGGCGTGCCGTGAAAACCTCAATGTTTTTGCCGCACAGCTTTAAGGCACAGACACATTGGTGATACACGACACGTGTTTTTTTTTTTAGTTTTGCACGTGTAAAAAAAGGTAGCATGCCTGATATATGCTATGGCACCCAGGCCAAAAATCACACACCGGAGTGTTTACGTGATATTCCTTATATTAACATATGTACATACATAGGTTTAACAGTGATCGATAACGGTGATTTCCATATTTCAAGAAATGTAGGAGAAACTTGTCAAAACTTGTCGGATAAAAATCCTGCTTTCACCACAGGAGGTCAAGAACGCACTTATGCCGTATTATTTAGTATGTTTGCGCCTTTAGGGTGCAGACATACATAGTGGTACGCGGCACGTGTTCTTTTTTAGATAGTTTTGCACATGAAAATAACGCTGCACACCTAGTCTATGCGTGTTTTCGAGGATTTTTTGTACTGGCATAGGTTTGATAGTGATTCCCTTATTTGAAGAAATATGGGAGAAACTTATCTAAATAATAAGATGGTACAAATTAACAATGACATGAAACACCACCATTCACAGCTGGAGTATACCAGAGCATGACGTGCCGTACGACTCTGCATGGCTGCACGGCATGGCATATAAAGACTAGGTGGGGTCATACCGAAACCTCTTGTATCCTGCTCGGGCACATATAAAGAAGGCTGTGCGACAAAAGCGGGGAGTTTTCACGGCACGCCACTGATATGTAAGTATTAGTTTGGCTAAAATGACGTTTAATCAAGAGAGTTTTAGTTTCGATGTAAGGTTAACATATACATGCAAAGTATCAATAACAATATATTTATGATATCGACAAAATAATAGCTTTCAATATCATCTATTTTAAAAATAAGCTATTTTGATTATTTTTTCCAAAAAACAAGAAATAAAAAATACACACAAGTATTATATGTATGTATGTAGATATATCCAAAAAAAACTGAGCAATATCATCAATAAAAGACAAGACGAAAAAAAATGAAAAAACCACAAAACAAACAGAAAACAACCCTAATTTGAATGGATGACGACAGCATCCACGAAAGCTGCCGTCGATTACCTACCATGCTACCCAAGAGCTCGTACATCATATATTATATAATATCAACGACAATCTCAACATATCGTGTCACACCAATTATTACGAACCCGTGCCACACCATTTGCTCCACTTGATACATAACACAACTAAGGTTATGTACCACGGATGTACCTATTGTTCACGTTGGCTCTTTTGAACGATCATCACTCATTTTGCACGGTATTATTATACACTACCTAGGTACCTCTACACGACGAACCCATGACTACGTATGTACATACATATATACATATACCCACATACGACGTAGAGGTTCAAGGCGGTATTTAATTATGTGAACCTCCAATATACGCCTCGTAATTAAACGATCAATATGTGTAAAGCCGGCTCTCGTCAAAAGCGCGTAATACTACGCTCAAGTCGTACTATTATTATTATAAATCTGTGTAACTAGTGTTGTGTTCGAAAAGTATTCTTTTTTTTTAAGATATTTACAATCGACCCGTCGGTCATAAGCAAATTTTACCACAATTTATTTCAGAAGATTTGGAAATTCATTAATTGCCAGCTTTTTATCCATTATTCGAGCACTCTGCGGCGTTTTAGTCTAGTGTCTTTTGCACTAGACTTTATAAGAGCTTTTGCCAGCCCGTTTGAGTGGGTTTCGAGTTTACACTTGTAGTTCTTTGTATAATTTTCTATTTCCGTTTTAATTGATGGTATAGATACAAAAGTAATTGATACACGAATTAAAATAAAGTTATATGTTATATATAAATATAATGTAAGGTAATTTATAGGCGCGCGCACGTATTAATAGCAAAAATGTGAGTGCGCACGTTACACGCTCGCCAATACAACCCGTTCACACGTTCGAAATGATGAATGTGTGTTTTTGTGGATGTGTGTATGTATGTATGCTCCCGTGAATCTGACACCGACACCACCCGTTCCAAGTCAGGCGCCCAATATCAGGAGCACATGTCAGACGCTCCACCCCTTCCCATCATTCCCCGCTTACCAGCGTCTGATCGACACGATTGGTCGTCACGCCACATCCCTATGCATATTAGCTATAGTGACGCCATGAAGTATACCTGTAATGTCACTATAGCTTAACTGTAATAAATAAATAAAAAAAATATACTCCTGGTATCCTAAAAATTGTTATTATTTTATCTATATGTACGAGGTAACAATAGATGAAGTTTTGTGATCATGCGAAAATTTGAACTCGAGATTTTGACTAATTCACGTTTTCATGATCCAGAAAAAATGTGTGTGTGTATTTTGGAGATTTTTTGAACACCATTAGTTCTATCAAACTCAAACTTAGTAACGGGTACTGAAATTTTTATCTAAACGACGTAATTTTTTTTTCAAATTTTGAAGTTGACCGGAAATGGTACGTCCCCTTATAGGTATCCTCTGTTTTTTTTTAGTTTTTCATTTAAATTATCTCACAAAATTCATGAAAAAATTCGAGTATAATTCTTGTATCAATGTGATGAAAATAAAAAAAAACTCAAAAATTTAATCAACCGGAAGTGAGATTTTTTCGTCTTAGAAAATTCAAAAATGTTGTGACCATGATTCTTTCTACACTCTTGAACGCATTAAGCTGAAAATTTATATTTGTATTATTTATGTACTAACTTAGAGCTGATAAGGTTCTGGTCAGAATTTGTAAACCGGAATTAGTATGTTTTTAAAAAACAATATTTAATTATTTTATTTTGACGGAACAAAATCTGACAACCGGAAATAGAACTTATGTCTTGTGTAAGTTTCCCTACATTTGCATCGAAAATGCTATCATAACCGGTATGTGTGAATGTGTATGTATGTTTAATTATCGAATTTTGTTTTGTGACCTTCTTTTATTCCTCGAATACATCGATAAAGTCATAAGTTGATTACATCCGAATTTTTTTTTACATCTCCATACTTGTCCACGCGTCCGCCACATATATATCCACAAAAATACCTACAAACATACCTACATACATTGCGTCCGCAATTATATATATTTACCTATATAATATTATATTAAATTCAAAATGCGAAATAACCGAAGAATGCGAAATAACCGAACAGTTGCGCAGGTATTTATTTATATGCACAATGTATGTTTCTGTGTACGTATATATGTATGTATGTACTCAGGTACGTATTACAGACGTAAATTTATGCAAATTCTAATTAGAATATGCGACCGACAAAGCTTTGTTGTAATATCGTGCTCATCTACGCAACACAAATTGGTTTATACGAATACCTTAAATTCAACACTTAATTATTAAGTTTAGGAATGAATGTGTGCGGAATCTTTATTCAGCAGCGAAATTTTGGCAACAATTATACCAAGGTACCGGAAATAATTACCTTATGTTTGTAAGCTTGAGTGTATATGTGTGTGTATATGTGTATGTTAAATTAGGAAACTTTTATTAGTCGAGCCGTTATATTTGAAAGTGGCGAACTATTTCTGTTTCATTTAATTCACAAATTTCTATCACTTATGATATGTTCAGAATAAACTTGAAAACACCACCAGTATTTTTAAATATTGCTAGATATTTCTCGAAATGAAGAAAAGTGGATTTATGCCACTTTCAAATATAACGGCTCAGTTCTTTAAGCACATGGTTATATACATATAATTGATTCAGAGAAAAATAATTCGCATTACTTCCATTTCAAGCTATTTTAAAAGCGGATCTTGTATAAAATTCAAAACCTATCATGATGTACTCGTTCGATGGATGTACTATACATATATGTACATATGTATGTACATACAAATGTTCCTTATTGAGCTCCTTTGTTTAAGCACTATGAGCCAGTTTCTATGGTACAACGGATTAAATAAGATAACTACTTTATAACATTATTTGTATAAAATTGTTATAAATTTGATAAATTAATGCAGTAATTTTCTTCCATCGGTGAAATTTACAATGAAATTAAAGAAAATATAGACATACAAAATTACTTTCCATATATTTAATTGAATTAATAAATTACTCATTTCCTATTCTTAACAAAAATTAAGAATAGGAAACCTATAAGAAGAGTTTCGATTTACAGTAGACTTATGTACATACATAAAAAAAGTTTAAACACCACTATAGACATTTCAGTAACTGATACTAAGTTTAAGTTTGATAAAATTAACGATGCTCAGATAATTCCCAAATAGACAGACACAACAAAAAGTAAAAATAAATGGAATCGTGATTATCAATTGACACTGAAAATAAATCAGAAAAGTCTCTGGATTAATTTTTTCGCGATCACTTTGTACTGATACACCAACATATAGGAATATACAGATAAAGTAAAAAACACATATAATATTGCATATAAATTATTCTACTAATGACCAATTAAGAGCCAAAGATATATTGTGTGGCGTAGACGACTTTAGATTGCTCTTTGAATATTACAGCCAACATTAAAAAGTAATCTTATCTCGAATACACTGCAGACCGATTCACAAATAGACCGAATTATATTCAAACGTTTCCGTCGTCGGTAGGTACTACGACGGAAATGCATCTGAATACAGTATCCGGATAAACGGTTCAAGTTCGATTATGCGAAAGATGTCTTCGGTATATAAATGGGGATGTGCATTCAAGAGTGCCGTGGCTCGGGGACCCGCGTCGTGCAAATTCGTGCCAAAGCTCTTGCAGACTCCGTGGCGTTAGTGCGATTTTGCAGCGGAAAATTGGAATTTAAAATGCATGAAAATTTTCCTACGCCGTTTTCCGAACGCCACATAATTATCAATATAAGCTTACTCGCTCATGTCCGACAAAAACAATCATGTGAAATTAAAACGATCCCATAGTGTGTTGCGAGCGACGGCAAATTATATCTGGCGAATCGTTTTTCGGCAGACGGCACTTTTACACGGCGAAGGGGTTAAATTACGGTATTAGTCACGGAGCGCGTCGTCTTTGGGGGATTCGACCCACCCCTATTCAAGGGTAGATTATAAACACATTTGGTCCTCGCACGTACGCTATAGATAGGATTCTTCCATTTTCCTTTCGGAGTTGAGTGCGAAATTCCCAGAAAATTTATTGTCATTGAAAACGTCTAGAGATATCGGAAATTCCCAAGACATGTAATATTATATTATATTGTAAAACTTAAAATATAGAAATGTGTACATCTTCGTATTACATATTTATTTTTTAATTTACCTTTATAGGCCTTAACGATAAACCCCAATGCGCCTTCCTGGCCAATGACAAACATCGATATACAAATTTTAGAATAATTTTTAACAAAGCATTATAGATACATCTTTAGATAAATTTTTATAAATTTTTGGTAAACTTACATTTTTGAGCATTATTTTTATATTAATCGTCAAATTTCGAGATGCTGAAAAATATGCGAGACATTTATAGACAAATTTGCAGCATTTTTATAAGAATCGGCGAAATTCGCTGAAAACTAAAAAAATGCGAGAAATGGGTAAAGGTTGCAAATTTTTTGGAAAAATTTCAATGAAAATCAGATAAATTGGCAAAATCTGATAGGAAACGATTGACCTGGAGTCACAAACCAAGAGCTGGCCAGCAGCAACCAGTGGGACTCGAACCCGTGACCGCTGTGTTCGTAAGCATACACGCTAACCACTAGTCCACGCTGCTGGTTGAAATTTACTTTGTTATTACCTGCTTCATAGAATTATAAGTAGAGTACGGATAGCCAAGGTGCCGCTTATTGTTCAATTGTTGTAAATGCTTTGTAAAAAAGGTTCGGCAAACCTTTAACAATGCATTTACAACATTTGAACAATAAACGGCACCTTGGTTATCCGGGCTCCAATTATAAGTCATAGTGATTATAGTGATAATCAAATTATAAATCAATATACTAATAATATATCTTACTAGTGTTGTACCCGATGACATCATCGCAGGGGGTTGGCATATTAAGTTATTACATAAAAAAAATTCGGATGTGACCAACCCATGACTTTATCTATGAATTTGAGGAATATAAGAAGTATAATATCACAAAATATATAATATCTATATATATCTAATATGTATATAATAAAATATATAATATCACAAAACAAAATTCGATATTGAACCGCATAGATACATTCACACATACCAGCAACATTATGAAATACTAATAGCTATAACAGCATTTTTGATACAAATTGAGGGCACTGTAGAGAGTATGGAAACATGCACAAGACAAAAGTTGTACTTCCGGTTCCGGTTTTGTTACATTTTTTTTTATTACTTAAAATCAATTTCAATATTATACACAATAAATATCAAGAGGATTAAAATAATTCAAAAGGTCAAAATAAAATAATGAAATATTGTTTTAAAAAAAATACTACTTTGTGAATTAGTGGAAGAAAAATCGAACAAGAGTAAACTGCCACTTCTGGTTGAGTGATGTTACCAAATTTTATACATAACTTTTTATTACGCTTAAACTCTTAGATATGAAATTTCAAGTCAATAAACCAAAAGGTTTTTGAGGAAAACATAAAAAACCTCGATTCTCTAAAGTAAAAGTAGATAAAAGATAAAAATATAAGGTTATATAGATTATTATTTCTTTTACATTTGCGGTTTGAGAGATAATTGAATTCAAAAACTTAAAAAAAGAGGACACCTAAGGGGAGATACCATTTCCAGTCAACTTAAAAATTTACGTCGTATCGAGAAGAATTTCAGTAACCGATACTAAGTTTCAGTTTGATAGGACTAACGGTGTTGAAAAAATCCCCAAAATACACAGACACAAACATTTTTTCTAGATCGTGAAAACGTGATCAGCGATCGATTCCGAGTTCGAATCAGTCAAAATCTCGAGTTAGAATGTTCTAATGATCACAAAACTTCATCTATAGTTGCTACGTACATACATAGATAAAGTAAACATTAAAAGAAATGTATCGTTTCGATCCGATTCAAATTTTTTTCAAATACCTTTTAAATATACTTAATTTAATTTTTTTATATGAAAAAAAGGATAAAAACTACCTACCTACCTACATGTAAATAATACAAAATACCAATAGAAAAATAAATTAATTAATTAACTAATTTAATAAATTTTCAATTGATGACGGTGAATTCTCTGCCAAGAGGAAGTATTCGTAGCAAATAGTATACATATATATATATATATATATATATATATATATATATATATATATATATATATATATATATATATATATATATATATATATATATATATAGAAGTTTTTTTTCTTTTGTTATTGTATTCGTATATACGCTTTAGCTGTGACGTACATATGTATGTATATTGAATCGAAACGACTATTATATTACGGCGAGCGTTATATCAGATAGACAGACAGGCAGAATAGCGATATTATATATCTTATGTACAAATATAAGCTAATTTTAGAGTGAATTTATTTTTCACTAGTATTTCGCCCGATGATATATAAATGGAGCAGAAGGGGGGTTATAAATAATAACAAAGGATCGATATATCAATAAGAATAACGATGAATCGATGTGAAAGTATTAAAAAAGAATAACAAATTCATACGCGGACTTGTGTAAGCGCGTTAACAAACATGTTCCTACAGCAATGATTGATTAATGAAACGCGAACTTATCATCAGGAAAAAAGCGTCACAAACAATCAAAATTTCGCAAACGCTGCTCATAGAGTGTGAATGATAAACCGGCACGCTAAAATGTGCGATTTTAGCATAACAATGTAATCTCGTTGAGCACGTATAATGTCAAGGCGGTAGTGGAAGACACGCGTCAAAACTTCCCACAACACAACAATGACGACGACGACGTCGAGAGGCTTTTCCACAGCCACCGCCGCTGGAGCAAACTTTACCGGAAAAGCGAAAATTTCTTTTCACGAGCCGCGGGCGAAGTTAATCGTGGCACAGAATGCGGTCTCTCGCACCACCCCTGAAGAGAGAGAGAGCCGAAGCTCGGACGCCCCTGCACGTACTCCATTATATTGTTCGCGGTGCGGCTCTCGAATTATCGGATCGTCAGGAATTTACCAATAATGGCGGGGCGAATAAGAAATGCCTTCCTCGGTCGGGGGAGACGTGCATCGGAATGTACATTACGAGAGGTCTTAATCCGTGGGGTCTTCGAGATCTCCTCTAGGCCGCAGTCTGCGAGAATCTTCTCCTCCTTCAGACATCGAACGAACATCGTCTACCTATACATATCCTATAGTACTACCTATGCGGGCAGGTGTGGGGAAAACGGAGACGTTTTTCGCCGAAGAGCCGTTGGAATTCCGAATATTAATTTAATAAGAAACGCGGCGAGAAATGTGCAAACGTAATAGGCAGACGTCTTCTTGCGTAGCTAGATAGCTGTGAAGAAATTTCCCACCCTCCCCCCCCCCCCCGAAAGACTTAATAATTATTTTGAATATGCGCTAAAAATCGACAACTTAAAATGAAATCAAAAATATTTCAAAAGTATTGACAAAATTCGGATATTAAATACATAGATCTAAATAATTTGCAAAATTTCTGTCGCCAAATCAAATACTCGAAGGTTTCAGATTGTCTTTGAAAGAAAAATAGAAGGTCAGTATGAAGTACGTTTACGAGTATCCATTTTGTGTCGGACCGATTCATCAATAATTCAGATGAAATTAGCAAAATATAATCTTTAATTGGAAATTATTGAGGATGCAACTTTAAACTTTCAATTCGTACTGAAATCAAACGATAATTCAAATGATTATTGAAATTTGCAACTTATCACTTGAAGAAACATACATATTTGCAGTAAAATAATATTGAAAATCATGTCAGAAAATAAAAAATATACGTTTTCCATTTTCATCCAAGATTAATTTTTTATAGTTTATTTACATTTACAAAAATTAAATACTCCCAATTAGCACACGTAAAGTTTTGTTTTGTTATAGAACGGACAGACTACGATATAATGAAATTTTGCAACCTCGGTGGGATTTAACGATCGTAAAATTGTACAAGGCAAAAATTCAAATTCATTTTATCTGGACCTTATTGTAATTTTAAAGTCGATTAAAACAACTTCCGAAAAAGATTTAGGCTATCTGGAGGGGGGGGGGGGGCGGGGGCCTGTCGAGTTTTCTATTATTTTTCAACACCAGCGGCGTTGCTAAGTTAACCCTCCCGCAAGTGGGATTTTTACTTTTATCATTAAAAGTTTAGACAAAGTAGAAAGTTATGTTAACACCGAAGAGGGTCGTGAGCAAAAAAGACGTGTACGAACAAACGCCAGTTCGAGTTTTTCCCGAAAATGAAAACCGAATATTGAAAGGGATACGATCAACCATAACACTTCAAACCTAGTGGATAATCCAAAACGTGCTTTACGAACAAATATCAAATTGGACATTTTTGGTGGCATTCGTTTGATATATTTGCATTGTATTTTATCGTGTGCAAAATTAAAACAAACCTCGCTAATAATGATATAATACGCGTTACGTGACTGAAAATGAAAACAAACACAATCTGCGGCACAACGGTCGTGTGTCGAACACGATTTTTCCATTTGCTGTGCGAAAATGTATCAGTCGGGATTAAAACATATAAACCTACATATGTATGTATGTACACACAGCGATCATAAGCAAATGTATATGGTATATTAAAGCGGGATAATTAGACAAAATCGCGCATAACGAAAGACGTACTGAGTAGGCAGATGGAGCTTATGAGAGAAAAAGGCTTTAATTTTGTAAAACATAGAACCGAATAAAATATAAGAGAAAGAGGCAGGCAACGTCGCACATTAAATGGCGACACAAAAACGACATCATTAATTCTTTTGAAACACTTTCTTGGCGGGGAACCGTTAACAGCATCGAGCAACAAAAAAGATATAATGGGCCTCTTCATGGTATATATTTTGTTCTTTTATATAAATATATACATATGTACATCTCACTTTTAATGAAAGTATTTTCTAAACTAAATTTTCGAAAAATATATTTGGTTAAGTTTTAAATATATATTATTTATTTATATAAAACATTAATATATAAATAAATCAAAAATATTTTAATTAAATTAAACTGAATGAAAATACATTCAACGATATATTTTCAAAACAATCGAGTATACATAAATAAGATTATTAACAAATATTTTTATAATTATATTCCAAAAATAGCGATATACAAATTGTATACGCATATGTAAATGTATTTTATATTTCAATACATCCTACTTTCTTATTTTATTTTGAATATGATATAGCATAAAGTACAAGTTTTTAAAAATCTTATCTTTGTTTGACCATATTATTATTATTATTAATAATACAAAAAAGATCAAAATAATATGTTCTGAGAAATTTCGTGTACAATAAATAGCGAGATATATAAACCTTCATCCAACAAAGCGTTCACCCTTTGCAAGAGAAGATAATTCTCCCAAGGTGGAAATCCGCACAAAGGAGGCATCATAAGCCAAATGTAAAGAAAACACGTATAACCGAAGCAGTTTTTTCCCCGTGGCAGTTATTTCGCCGTTTTTCTCGGATTTCCCGCCGCTTCTCATCATATCGCCGAGAAATGACTTTTCTGCACAGAATGCAAGGATTATAAAATTTTATCACAAAAACGTCTCCTTTTCTCTCTTCGCGCACGAAATAAAGCACCAGAAAAAAAAAATGAAATAAAAGAGATGCGAAACGTGCAAATAAAACACATACAATATAATATGTACAACGTCTCCGAAATTGATATTGAATTCTTGCAACGTTTCAATCCTCCGAGTCTTCTGCGATTATATAATAATAATAGTGCGTGAAGAAAAATATCGCGTCATGGAAACTTTTATGCGAAAAATGATTTTATTCGATTGGAACGACACGGAAATTTACATCTTTCACTCTACAAGGGAAAAACTTGTGACGTGGATTACGTGACGGCGGATTATTATCCGGAGCCGATTGCTTCACTCAAATAAAACTCGTTACTGAAAACAACCGGTCAGCGTTGGCGTGATCGTTAAATCGACTCGAAAGTAGAATATTTAAACTCCAGTTAGAGAGAATTTTCCGGAAAGGTTAGGGAGGGGGGGGGGGGGCGAAGAGAGTGTGGATGAAATCGCTAAAACAGTCTGAGGGAAGTCGGTGAAAAAACGGGGCAATCAGAGCGGAGGCTGTGGGCCAATCGGGAAACATTTCGTTTCGGGGAGGGGAAGGGGTGGGCGTTGCAATTACGTGTCGGCTTCCGGAACGAAGGCTTTCGCCGGAAGTGGACCGACGCAATTAGCGTCCGTCGACGCCCGATCGCCGAGCTTTACCGGAAGCACGAGGGCTCTCCACCTGCACCTCTCTCTGACTACATTTTTAACGAATGGACTGAAAATAGCACGTATGCAAATCTTCACACATGTGAATGTGTACAATCAAAGTTACTACATACATATGTATGTATGTATGTATAATGTAATTCTTTGAAAAGATAATTCATATTAACTAAACTCTGTTGAGTGAGTCGAAAAAATGTTTAACATTTTTAAATTGCATTACTCACTGTTAATCTATTGACTTGGTAAGGTGGGATATAATGCTAATATGTACATGCATATGTACATATGTACATATGTATTTACATACATACAAACATATAAAATCTCTTTCTGATGTATAATTATGTTGCCGATTTAATTTCAAAATAAACCGACAAAATAAAAAAAATTATCACAAAACTTCGTCTGTCGTTACTACGTACAAAGATAAGGTAATATATTAAGTAGATTATTTTTAAAAAATAATTACCTATCGACATATTTAATTGCCGTTATGTAAAGACGGAAGAAATATAAGCGATTCCCATTCATCGGTGATGTTTTGATCTTTATAGTGTACCTATTAGTAAGATAAATAGAATGGGATCTTAAAATCTTCTAAATTTAATTTAAAGCAAAATACGGGTACCTAACGATTTTTGATTTAATTATACTTAGTAACAAAAAATTACGTATTTTACTTACCGGACCGAAGAGTAATCAATTTTAACTAAGTTTGAATCACTGAATTCCAATTTGAAAATGATTCTCGTTAGTTACTTCTTGCTTACGAGTAAAATGTCGTAAAGTGAAAATATTTGCGAAAGAAGCTCATAATATCACAGACAAAAAAATGTGTTAAAAATGTTTTATTTGACTTTTAAAATTCGCTAGATAATAAATACTAAGTATTTGAAAGCAATAAAAATCACAATCAATAGAGAAAACATCTCGTTATTGATTTGAATTTGACTACAAAATCTTTGAATCTGTAAAAATTGCGCATTTTTTTTAAACGCTCATATCTCATTGGTCAAACTTAGTACAAGTACAAATTGATGATTTTTTGCTGCATAGTGTTATTAACATCGATTATTCTCATTAAAGCTATAACTAATAGATCGATTTTTTTTTTTTGTCAAATTCATAAGCGCAGTTCGAAATTAAATTTTTTACACACAACAGTGAACTTTTTTAATTTGACGCCATTGATCACTGCATATATTCACCGTTTTACACCGGATGCTATTGAAAGTGTAATCTGCACACACATAAAATTTAATCATCGCATAAATACCGATATACCGAGATCGCACGATCAGTCGATCTGCATATTATCACTATTGTTTCGAATACTGCACACAACGTACCATACACAATATGTAGGTATGTCAGTTCAATTTATATAACGCAGCGTTAAATTGGAATTGCACTCGATAGAAAACAATAGTGTTGGTAAATGGAAAATTACAAAGCACTCACCTTTAACGGCGCTCAACTTATTGCCGACCATTTGCTTTGCAACGAAGGCCGCCATCTTGCTTGCGCTTTCTTAAAGTATAATTTCTTCTAGGGGATGTTTCGAAGTTGACTCGAACACTCCTCAGCAGTCTCGAGAGTACACTTCAAATTCTGAAACAGAAATAAAATTACCACTTATTTACATGCTACTGGTTCACTATCTACCTCTCCATCTCCATCGTTCTCTCTCCTTGCAAAGTTTTACAATTTAATGCGGACGTTTAAAATTGTAAATTATGCAACGTAATGTATCGCTTTGTATGTAGTTTAAACTGAAAGAGCTCTCTTTGAATTTTTTCCAGTTGATTATTATATTTTACTTCTTTTATTTCCAATTAATTGTATATTGTATGTATATATGTATGATTGTCATATCCAGATAATTATCTTTTTATTTTAACCTCTTAAGTAAGATTAATAATAATCAGGTCTAACAAAACGGAATTTTCAAACCCAAAAATACCGTCAAGTCCAATGAATTTTTATACGACATACATATGTATATGTCGATGGCTTGGTGCGCAGATATTGTATGTCCATTTTTGAATTTGTATCGAATTTTAAGTTAGATGCTGAAATAATTCAGGTTTTTCCTTCCAAGGTAATATATTTGGTATAGATAATGGTATTAAACCAAACGGTTTGGCTTTAAATCAAAAGCATTTAGACAGCCGCCTCAAAAATACTCAAATTGACGCCATTTACAAATTCTTTGATCATAAATCACACGTAATAACTATGTTAAAAAAAAATTAGTTTTATTCATTGTAATTTGCCTAAGGCCTTTCTCTAAAGTAGTCATTAGTTCGGTGACCTTTTGATCACGTAAGACCTTGACCCCTTTCCCAAAAAAAAAAACTAGAAGTGTGGGGTGGCGGTATTTTGGGCTGTGTCCAAGAAAGAAGCCTACCCCAAAACGAAGCCGCAGATCGATGTTCAAACACACAGCATCCACGGTCCATACATGTGGAAATTTCCGCGGTGTATTTTACGCAGAGGCGCCGCGGAGTCCAGACGACCGGCGCCGACGCCCTCCCACCCCCCATCCTCTCAACCCCGCTTCCCTATCTTCAAGGGGTCGGAGGCGCCACCCTTCGTCTCTCTCTCTAGGGAGCATGCCAGTCTCCAATGAAGACCTCTTCTCGCCACGGGCACTGGTGACGGCTACAGGGTGCACTTACATACAGTAGATACCACTAGCTCATATCCGACGGCTAATCTAATTTATCAACGCAGAATGAAAATAGACAGGACTATGATAATTAAAGTCTCTGGTATCATGTTGAAAGTAAATAGTAATAATAAGAAAATTAAATGAAGTTTGCCGGAAGAGTTTGTAATTTCCCCGGTGACTTCGAAATTGACCCGACGTGTAAAGTTTAAATATAATAGTTCTAACCGGGAAATTTTATTTTCTTTGTTTCACAATTGAAAAAACAATACAATAAGTAAAAAATACGAGCTTTAAGCAAAATGGTCTGTTTCTCAAAGTTGTTCAACTTGGGAAATAAGGCTAAAAACGATACCTTACCTCATTTATCATAAAATTTAATTTTTTGTCAATAATTAATTATAATGTAACTTTAGAGAGAGTTCTCAAGTAGTCTTTATGGCAAAATATATTTTTGTACGTATGTATGCACATCTAAAAGTATAATTCTAATTCTAAATATCGAAAATCTGTAAAAAAAATAATAATATCCTTGATGTTGTGTTTTACCATTGCAATACACTTAATTTATATCTATTAAATCTATTAAAAATATATACAAAACCGAATTATGTATAAAATATATTAGCGTGTATAAGAATTGTAAATAGGTTTTGAGCTATTTTTCCTATTGTGCTGTAAATTAGAATAATATAATATTATAATTATTAACAAAAAAAAAATTATAAAATAGAAAATGATCAATAGATCAGTAGCTGTTAAAATAGATATAAGATGTATTGTGAACATAATTCAGTAATAATAAAAAAAAGCATTTAAAAATCAAATCAAATACGTACAAAAAATTATGTATTGAGATAAGAGTGAACAAGAACTCGGTATATGTATATGTATACATGTGCAAACATTTTTAATGTTTCAGTATCACCTACTTTGTAAAGGATTCCATTAATTAACGTAACTAAAATACAAAATAAAATTTGTAAACTCTGTGTAGATTTTTGTCGAACATGCAATGCTTCATCATATAAAACTACGCCTGAAAATGAGGTCAAGTATTTTCCCCTGTATGTATGCGTCCGTGCGTATTACACCGATTTTTATGTTGATTTTACGTGTCATTTGTAATATTTATAACGATGAAAACAATACAATCTCATCTAAAAGAAACATTTGTTATTCTGTTTCCAGTTGCCGGAGAAGAATGATTGCTTTTTTTTTGAAACTGCTTTGAATTGTATTCCTGTCCTCTTATGCTCCCATGTAAAAGGACACTAATGAAATATGCCATTTTGTTGGATGCGAAACGAATTCTTATTTTTACACGAGGAAATTCGATCCGCACAATTTCCATGCACATGCGGCGACGGTCGGAGGAAAACCAACGAGATAATTCCCGTCAGGGTTCATTTCACCCAACATTTTCTACGGAATATTTAACATCATCAATTTACCACATTCCTCAAAGCGGAATTAATTAAATAGCAATTGACGTCTAATGTTCTGTCTATGTATAATAGTAATAAAAGCGAGTATCTCAGTAAATGTAATAACATTTGTATGAAACATTCTCAACACTGTACATGCATATTTTCATATTTATATTTTAAATAAAGGATATTTATGAATAAAAATTGACTTACTATGGCCGGTAAACACATAGGCAGTGTTTTTAATAAAATGTATGTGTGTGATATTAAATCCTTCAAACTTCATATAAAAAAAGTATTATTTTAAGGATTCAGTTTCAAACTTCCATTCATAGATATCACACATCTTTATTTAAAGTATCGATAAATATATGTATTCTATTTTAAAGGTTTGACTTTTTTCCAAGGAATTTAACGATAATATTCATAAATAATTTCACATCCTCAGATATCGAAATTGACTGTTTTTTTTTCGCATAGCATACACATGTACATTTCAAATTAAACCTTTCATTCAAATGAATAGCACAACCCAATGATCAATAAGATAGATATCCTTGATAGCATATTGAAACATATGTATATAAATTTTATACAAAATTAAATCACCACAGTTATATTATAAATTTTATAAAAAAAATAAATCCTCAGATGAAAACAACTTTGAAAAAGCCATATACCAATATTCAATTGAAACGATAGAAAAGTTTAGGATGTATGTTTAATTTACAAAACTTTAAGAAAAAAACGTGAACTCTCATAGAGTTTTCAGAAAATTCAAACGGTCAATAATGAAAAAACACCAACGAAAAATGCAATAAATAAAAGCTTAAATGAATACCTCATTTTATGTGAATATAGTCGATTTTTCAACATCATATTTAAGAAAATTATTCAGAAAAATCATAGATGGTTCGATTTTTAGCACAATAAAAGACGCAAGCAAATTCTAAAAAGTTGTTTTTCAGTGAGAATTGAAAAACACTAAAAATTCAAAATTTATTTCGACCTAAGTCAATGAATGATGATAAATCGACCCGATTTGAATAAATCGCCAAACCAAACGATAGCCGATTTCTCGCCGGGGATAAATTACGTATAACGATCGAACCGGCGATGTAATGTAGATTTTGCCGATAGCTTTGCGTGTCATAACCGAGAGCGGTACGTAACGACCGGGTTCCGAACCGGGCAGAGGATCGCAAACGACGCAGCATCCGAACGATGATGGTCTCCCGCGTCGAAAATTATTCATGCATTTTCGGCGTCGGCGTCGGACGTTCCGATCGGCGTCACTTCCGACTTACATTATGTAAAGCGTGGAACACACCGCGCCCCGCCCGAAAGAAATTTACATGGAGAAAGCTCCATCGGGGTGAAAGGGAGCTTTATTCGGAATAGAACCGACCGCAGAGACCGACCACGGTGCTCGCTATTGCGAACCGCGCCCGTTATACGAGCTCGTAAAAGAAAAAACCTCGGTTTAGACCCAGGTCGGGAATGTGTGTAAGCTTAACATTTCAAAAGAATACCTCAGTTGAGCTTCCACCTTTTTTCAGTGGAGCGTTGAAAAATCTTAGCTTTCAATGTATATAGAGGAAAATTATTTTTATTCACCACATGTACATGCCTTGTGGGCTGTAGCACACGTTTTCAAATGAACGACAGAAAAAGCATAATTTTGATTTAAATTTAAACTCTCAACTTTTATTGCATGATCAAAAAACATAAAATGCGTTCTTATGCAACGAGGGGATTCGTAAGTTACTTGGTTAAAATCAAAGGAGGTCAAAACATGCAAATAATTAGGAATTAAATCAACGTATTTCCAATAGAGTACACGTAAAATAAAAATTATTATTATAATAATTAACCAGCAGCGTAAATCAGTGGTTAGCGAGTAATGACTTCAACTAAGTTCAATCCCTGCTGCTGGCCAGACTTTGGATATGTGGCTCCAGATCAATCGTTTCCTATCAGAGTCTGCCAATTTATCTGATTTCATTGAAAAGGTTCCATAAAATTGACAAAATAGTCCTATTTATCATAAAATTCGAGTTTTCATCATCTCAAATTCGCTCATTTATAAAATGCTGCAAAAATGTTTGTCAAATTTATCCATATACATATGTACATATGTCCCTATAATGCAGTGTAAAAATACTCTATAAATTGTTTATCAATGTGGTCAGGAAGGCGCATTTGTGTTTACTTGTTCGGCCTTCTTGGTAAATGTATATGTATGTACATACGTACATATATACATATATAAAAAACAATTTAAATCTAATACAATTTGCAAAACAAATTAATTGTAAAGGCAATTAAAAATTTCAAACACAACAGCAGATGCGCCGTCTTCTGTTCAATTGATTTATTGCTTTGACAATATATGTATGTACCTACATACATATGTACATATTTATGTTCATATATGATATAATCACAACTTTGAGTACGCGGTTGTGCTGCAGCTGAAATATTCGTCGTAAGTGTGTTGTTAAAACACCATTATAAACAATGTCGAATTTCACCTCGCAAAACTCTGAAATCTCACTCGATCCCGCTTGTTTAATGGGCTTCGCAATTATTTCACGTGTTTATCTCACTCGACTCCAATTAGCGAACACTGCGGTCGTAGGCAAACTTTGGCACGCAGGCAACGACAAATTCGGCACAATTCGACACAAATCGAAATAAATTGAAATTATCCACGCCAATGGACCGGCCTGATTGAATTGGCATCTATCATTATGTGAAAATTAACGCGGAAGACAAATCTGCCGACAAACACATAACAACCGCTTAAATTATCCATAATACATGCCTGCGTGTTGACAAAAAAGAATCAAAGATCAAAAAAAAGAATCAAAAAGATCAAAATGCTGAAAATGAAAATTTTCATATTAAAAGTTAACTAACTGCACGTCTACCTACGTATGTACAATTGTACATATAGATGTTAAAACTTCAACTGACCAGTCGACCTCAATACTAATAGACACAAGTACAATATAAGAATCACCTGCTTAGAGGTCTATGACAAGGTCAAAGACGATTATTATTGATGAAAAACGTTACTTTAAGATCATATTAATTGAAAACATGTGTTAAATTCAATATATTGTTGTGTAAGGGTGGGTGGAGGATCCAAGTAAAAGGCCAACAGTCGTTTCACAGCATTTATTGATGATTAAGGAGATACACGCAGTGTCACGGCTAAGTCCAGAATGACATGATATCGCTTACGTACCGCCTTATAAAGGGTAGATCTCTCAGGGCGCCTAATCTGTTTACCTGTTGTATAGTCACGTATTCGGATATGTATTTCCACGACATTGGGTCTTCCCGTACCGATTCTGAGAAATAACTAATAACGGTCATTGTTTAGCCTAAATGCACTTAGAGTCCAGATATAATCCTTGGAAGTATAATCCTTGGAAGTAAGTGCATGCATGAAATCTTCAGACCAATCCCCACTTTTTCAAATATAAAATATTATATTGTTAGAAAACGGGTAGTCCTGGTCACGTTGACTCGATTTTTTTTTTTTTTTGAAAATCGATCCACCACAAAAACGCCGCTGACATAATCATCAACGACGAATCACATAAAAATCAAAGCGCTTCCCGGTTTGATTGTAAACGGATCCTCAAAGGAATTTATTTGAACGTACGAAGTTCACAAAGCGTAAAAAAAATCAGAACCGACCGTAGTGGGCTTTAGAATTTCAACGTAAAAGAACACTTGTGTCAATTACCAGAAGAGTATAGGTAATTGGGTCAATCGAGGAAATACTACGATCCCTCCATACCCTGGAGGGTCGTAATCGGCTGACGGTCTAATCTCGTACCAGCTTTCCATCCACCCCCACGAAATCTGCGGAGAATCTTTTTTTTCCTCGCTTCGACGACAATTTAAGGATAAAGACTACATATATTTGTATTCATCAAAATCTTTTTGAAAGATTACTTGTATTGCAAATTTTGTTTCTCACCTTGATTATAATTGTACAACCATTCTTGAACGTTGTATTCTAGCCGTGACAAAGTCGTCGAAGTAATCTGCGAACGAGAGGCATTTTTCAAACAGACATAAAAAAGCAAAAAGCTTTCAAGTCAAAAATAAAAAACAAACTTCGACCAAACAAAAACTGATCAGTTTTCCACTACTACCAAAAGTTTAGACGTTTCTGCTTTGCCGTTCGCACCAAGGCATAAGTCCATTTTCAAGGAAAAATCTTTCTTTTGAAAATGCTACATTTTCATTTTGAACAATAAAGAAGAGAAAACGAATAATATTAAACATGGAAAGTCGATCATTTCTGTACATAAAACAGATAAAGAAATATCTTGCAAAAATTTACATACATACATTTAACTTGCTTAAAACTTGAAAATATTTAACACATTCGTTTCTAACCACTTTACATATGTTTGCGTATATTTGAATTTGCTCAAGTTTCAACGAAGTGATGTGATAAATTAAACCAATTTATTATGTAGACAAAAAAGCTGTCGTTCAAAATTACACTCGGTAGGGACTAATCAAGCTTGAGGCATAGTTCAAAGCACAACGACTCCTAATTGATAAATCTTCCCTTTGGGATTGGAAAATGTGGGATGGGTGGTGGAAAAGGGTGAGTGGCGCCATTTTATCGTAAGTCCTACGCGGTTATCTTATCGCGGACGGGCGCCAAACGTCGCGATCATTAGTGGCGCCATTTTCACCCATTTTAGGCGCCTCGTGAATATTCATACGGAAAAGGCGCCCTGACAACAAAACGATGCCGAAACATTTTTTCCACTCCCACGGGAGCTCTTTATATTTATATGAAATTAATTCGAAAAGCGTTTCGTACGCAAAGCTTTTGTTTTCACGTTGATTTAAATCCGGTTGAGGCGATCGACGTAAATAATAGAAATTTAAATAAATTATTTCACTGTATAATCACATTTACATTTCGCTCCTTTCATCTACAATATATGTATGTAGGTGTTTTTATAATAATAATTTAAAAACAAATATAAAGGAGGGAACAATGCGTTGAATTTTCAATTAAAGGACGTCGAAAGCTGAAAAAAAAATCAAATAAAGTAAAAATCACGAACGTCTTGTCTTGTCTTGTCTTGTATGTCTGATTAAAAAACTTGAAGAATGTACAGTGAAGGTTAAAAAGTAAAGATGGGTAGATGATAAGAACGAGGAACCCTCATAAGTACGTCGACTGTTTGTTATGAAACATTAAGCGCACGGCTATGCTCGAAGTTTGCCTTGATAAAGCCGTTTTTTAATTCTTGACTGTGCGTCTGGAGTACGTACACAAACGCGAAAAAAAAAACAAAAATATATACAAGAAAAGGAGGCCATTTTCGTAGAAAGTTTTCACGATAAAAAAAATTGTTTGAACTCTCGTAATTTCCAGAATATTATCACGAAAAATATTATTTGCTTATTCTTATTTTCTTATTTTACAATATTCATTCGGTGGTCAAGTTGAAACGAAATTCAAGTCACATAATTAATCAAAAACACGATCTATGGACGAATAGTCTTAAATAGCATTGAAAATCCACGCACGAATACAAAATAACTGATCAGGCTCGTTTTTTATATGTCCAATGAGTCCGACTTCAAATATAATGATTAACCAATGGATCGCAAAAAAATAAATAACGGAGACATATGTAATAGAACACTACTTATCCGTGAAACCAGCAACATAGCTCAGTAGTTAACGTATAAATCTATTAACTGAGTAGTCATGGTTTCAATCTCTGGCCAGTTGTTGCTGACCAGACCTTGGATATATGTAACATATGAACATATGTATATGTATACAGGATATGTATTTCCAAGTCAATCGTTTTCTACCACAGTATGCTAATTTATGTGATTCCATTGTTGAAACGCTTCCAAATAAATGGAAAACCTATGTATACTCATTTGTCACCATTACTTGAATGTAATTTAAAATGTATAATAATAATATTATAAATTTATATAAAGTACATTGTATGTATGTACAAATTTGGCCATAGGTGTCGTGTAACCTTTACGCAAAACCTAAAATGGCATCGCAGCAAATATAATTTTTTAAATAATTAATTTAAAATTTAATCAACTAAATCAGCAGACCACACAAAAATTAAAAAATCATATAATACAAATATTAACTGTATCCGTAAGTATACTTACATATATGTATGTGCTTCTAAAAAAAAATGTATAAACATTTTAAATTCAAGTTATGGATGAAAATAAGTCTTCGATAAAAAGTAATCCCCCTTAAAATTAAATCAAACTACACATTGCAATATTAGAAACCGTCAAATAAATTTAAGAAATATTTCGAACGTGATTCGAACTCTGTTCATACTCCAATATATGTACATAGTACACGTAGGTCGTACTTACATACATACATACATACATATGGATGTAAATACGTTAGGGGTAATAAGGTAAGATTTAACAGATCGATCTCACTATGTATATATGTACATACATATACATTCGAAAGCATATACATACATTCATATGTACTTTATACTGTATGGGATAAAAGGGAGTTCAAAAATTTGCCCACTCGATACCGGTCGAGCACCTCACGACTTTCCGTAAGGGATTTTTCCATAAATAAATATGTAGTTGGTTTTCGTCGGATGAGTGGACGGGATGGGGGTTGGGTCCGGGATGGGAGGGTTTGATCCGCGTTGCGTTAAATATGTATTGGGGCAAGTGCGGCCAGCAAACAAAGGTCGCCGTGTCGCGATTTGAATTGCAAACGGCGGCCGTTCGCTTTCGTTACGCGACCGTTAACGGCGAGCCGAGTGGCCGTTATTAATGGCGCTGGTAGTGCGCCCCCTACTTACAAGATTGCTTCTGCCTGATAAACTTTGCTGTATCGCATACATATGGATGTGTACCGCGAGAGGTATCTACAAAAACCATCTAAAACCCCTCACCTTCTAACGGACGAAATGCCGTCTCGAGACGCTTCCGTTTCCGAACATTAAAACGTTCGATGGACCCTCAAAAGCTTTACTTTCTTCATTCATTGTTTAAATGCGCTCTTATAATAATAATCTAAACATTGAAACCGCTATATTCTTATTAACTCACTATGGGCCGCAAACACATAGATACGTTGTGTTTTTTATAAAACTTAATTCAAAGGCCGTCAACACAGCGTGTGTGTTTTTAAATCTTCCAAACTTCGTACAAAAATAAAAATATTTTTTTAAAGATTTATTTCCAACTTCCATTCATAGATTCCAGCTTCCAAACTTCCATTCACCAGCATATCTTTATCCAAAATATCGATAAATAAATTTGAATATGTGTATGTATATATATTTAAATGGTTATGCTTTTTTTTTCAAGGAATTTGTTTATAGTATTCCAAAATAATTCAGAAAAGATTTCAATCCGTAGCAAACGTCTCAAATTCAAATGAATAACACAATGATCTATAATATAGACATTATTTGCTAAGTGAAAATATATCGAAATTTATATATGTATGTATATTGTATACAAAATTGAAGAGAGAAATCACCACAGATTTTCTACGTTTATTAAAATTTGTATTTGGTATTATGAATACTATGTGAAGTTATTATTTAGAAAAGATTGTCAAATAATTAAAATGTATATAGATATAAATATTTATTTATATAAAAATTGGTGATAAAAATCCGATACCAAAAATATGTATGTATATTAACTTTCATAGCGGGAAAAACTTAATTTAAATGTTTCGATCATTAATAGATTATTTGTTAAATTGATGAAAAAATGGAATTAAACACGTAGTTTAACTAAATTTTATAAATTATGGTGCAAGTTAAAATTCAATATTTGCAAACAATAAACACGTTGAGGTAAACTACACATTTGATTAAATGTAATTTAAAATAAATTGATACAAATTAAGCTGGGGCACATATTTGTGCGAAATATACATAAATTATTGAATTCGGATCGTTTGAAACGGATAATGTCGTAAAGATGTGAATTTTTAAAGAGACCGTTACTCCCCTCGCTGATTTTGTGCGATCCGAACAACAATAATTTATTCGAAAGTCTTACGATGCCGGAGAGCGCTTAACAATCGAAAGTTTTCTTTGTTCTCTCACACAAAAAGCGGAGATCTCTTCGAAGGAGATCTTTCGTCGCCAAAAACGACAAAGACGGCAATTAAATAAACACTAACGATGCGAATTTCCTTGATTGACGTTCGTCCCCCACATTCACTTCCTGGACTTAACTGTAACCCCAGCGGAGAACAATCTTTCCCAGTAGATGCGCTCTTTGACGACATTGCTCCGCTTTACTTCGCAATGAGAAGTTCTGGCGAAGTTTTTCAACACCAATTATCGCTTAAAGTTTCTTAGTGTGCGCTCAATATGCAGAAACTTCGGATTATTTGCCTAATTATTTCCGGAAAAATCATCGAACCGCAACTTCTGCAACTACATAAATCCGACCCAAGATAAATTCACATTATTAAAATCGAGTTGACCCCAATAGCTTGAAGCTTTTTAGAGGCAAAATCTTTGATACACTCGATTTGTGTAGACTTTATTCATGGGGATAATAAAAGAAAGAGGGTACGAAAAAAATACATATCTATAAAAAAAGAAAATATATCTCGTAAGTAGGCGACCATTAAGAGCATTTTAAGGCACTCAAATTTGTGACGGTCGCATTCATACTCAATGGCAGAAAAGTCCTTGCACTCAAATGAGCCTTTTATAGTATGTCTTTCGCGCGTTTTACTCATTCGTGACAACTTTTCATCCACCTCGCCATTGTGCAAGCAGATAATCAGACTGCTGTATATATAGTACACGCCCAAGAAATGAGGCACTCTCACCTTATGAGCCCGTGAAATAATGGACCAAAGTACCTATATAAATGCCGCTAAGTTTTCAAAAGAAATGAAAAATTTATATAACGAAGATTTCGCCTAATAGAAATATAAAAAGCTATTATTTCAAATGACTACTACACAATAAGCATTTGATATACTATTTTAAGACACTTTCGATCTATATTTTATAGATGTACTAGTTGATTTACCCAGCTTCGCTCAGTATTTGTAATATAAACAGCTTAAAAATGGCGGATCTAATAGTAAATATTCATTTGTTTTTTTTATTAACTTTATTTGAATCAAAAAAAAAATAGAAACTTTGATTTGTTTGGTTACCAACAAACCTGACATATGTACATAGTTACAAAGTTTCTTGCGAAATTATATATTAAAATATGTATGTATGTAAGCTTTATAAAAACTCAATAGGTTAGTTAAAAACATAATAATATTTCAAGTATCGATCGAGATGATATCATTTTCTTTACTTTATTTTTTATTTATAATAATATCTAAATACACATACGAAGTAAATAAAAGTTATTAATGCGGAAAAACAACATTTATTTATTTATTTGAGAAATACGATATAGCCTATGAACCTAGAGAGTTTATTTATACATAAAGCTATAAAAAAATTAAAATATCAAATGAGATAAAAAAACAAAAAATAAAATGAAAAAAAAGAACTACAAAAACCTATTCATTTTGAGGAAATCATCAAGTTTATTTTTAAAAGGTTTAAGCTATTAATTCATTAGTAAAACTACTCCAAATTTTAACCACTATAATTGAATATAAGAATTCTTAATTATTTCGAAGTAAATATCTTTTTGGAGTTTGAGAGTATGACCTCTATGATACGTTACGTTATTGTCGAACGTAAGGAGGTTTATTAATAATTTTATAGACTTCAATTAGATGTATACATATGTATAATATTAATATTATATACGTAAATATGTAATATTAATTCATGACAATTTCACCATAGTAACATACCAGGTTTCCCCGATACGTCACTATATGACAAATCGTGTATGTTTATGTATGTATAGGTATATTACATAAACACATAAATCACCATATTACAAACATGCAATGTTAGTCAATAATCAACGAATGCTGACTAATAATTTGGCTTAGGTGACTAATGAGAAACATAAGTTGAAACGCAAATACATGTAATTGTATATTTTTAATACTGTAGAGCCGATACCGTAATAGTGTGTATATTTTTACGTTAAACAAAAGAAAAAGTTTTAATTTTTCATGAAAAAAATATATCATTCTTCCGTATGTAAGTTTAATCTAATAACCTTACAAAGCGAAATGAACTTCATTATCGAACTACAACGTCACGAATAATGACATTCATTGTATAAACCAATTTCTATCAGCCATGCTGGAAACGTTGCATCGCAACCTCAATGTACATAGAATTGTCTGGTTACAAGAATATCAAATTTTGCAGTGTTAATTTATATATAACAATGCTCTTTGTGTCTCTCAAAATCCACTAATATCCATAGCCTAGACCACTCGTCTTTTCTCTTTGACACAATGTACGTCACAAAATTACGATACGACAAAATTAAACAGAAATTCGAAACGGATCGTACGTAGGGTTAAATGTGTTTCCATTCAAACCCGTCTGTAAAGTTCTGCGGTCGATTCTTTTTCTATTTTCGGTCCGAGGACAGTTTACGACAATCCGTAAGATCTGACCAGCGCCAGTCGTACAATGTTTCAAAGTTGCATCTCCGACGTCCAGCTTCACATTTTCTTAGATTCCGAAGACTATGGTCGGTCATAAATTCTCATGTCGCACGGTGATGTTCGTCGTCGTCGAGAGCTTTATGCGCCATAGTTTTCTCTGTCGTTTTACACAGCGATGGGGTAGGAAAAATTGAATATTTTCGCGTTTGTTTCACGCTCAACTGATTTATACGAATCAATTTATAAAACGTTTAATAAAATGTCGTCGCCGCTCCCACGTGTAAAAACGCTCGAGTAGATATTTCAAACCAACTGCGAAAAATATTTGTGCGGGGAAAAACTTTGCTAATTCGATAAATTGAGAGGCAAAACATGTATCAAATTGTAGGAATACAAAATATTTAAGCGATTAACACGGTTGAAATATTAAGTTTCATAATTTAAATGTCCGAAATGAAAAATTAAATTACCTGAGAGTTGAATTTTTTGATGGAAAGCAATCGTGTTTCGTTAGATAAATAATACTCTGAAAACAAAAGAGTCAGGTTTCCTATTAAATAAACCAAGCTTTTGTTTTTTTTCTTGTTAAAATAAAATACACGTTTGAATTAATACAAAAATGGTATTTTTATTGTTATTAGCACAATGATTGAATTTTCCAGGTTTCTTTGTAATATGTGTATTCAGAAAAATGTAAATAAATATTTGCGTATATATGTAATATTAAAAACAATAATCAAAAATAATTTTGAACAAATTATCCGTGGAAAATATATGTGCTTCATTTCATATGAAATTCAAATACCAACAAAAGTCGTTAAATAGGATTTGATTTACCAAACGATCGATCAAAGTGCACTGTATATTGAAAAGTTATATAACAACGTAGTGTATAAAAATGGGTCAGATATTAAAATTTCCCTGCATATTTTAAAACGTGCGACATGAAATATTTTAAATTCTAATGTTTTTATATTTTTAATCAAAAACTGAACCCTATGTTATTTTTTAATGAAAACAGTTTTTTTCCCAATTTCATTTAATAGTAATCTATATATTTCCATTTACTGTTTTATAAATTTGATATACTTTTACACTGACTAAAAATACATTGAAACCTTACAACTTTGCAGTAGCGTTTTAAATTCATGGAATATATTATACTATGTTCATTTTTGTTCGAGATAAGTAGTCTAGTCGAACGATGTGCAATACGGTCACTCTTTTCAACCAGACGTTAAGATAACAAGGGCATTGTACAATTTTGCTTTCTTTGGATATTTTATGGAGCAAAGGAAAACAGTGTTCACTAGATTGTATCAACATATGATCCTCGGGTGCATTTCGTTAGCTTTGAACATAAGTGAGCCAGCAAAGAAAGCTCCTAAGCCATTTTCTCGTAAGCTTCAGGTTAAGCTGGAGACGACCGCTTCGCGCAAACTTTGCGAATATCAAAGTTTTCCTATGCAAATACAAACTGGAAAAAAAGGTACTCGACTGTCGCGAAAAATGCTAAAATATAATAAGATAGCATACATATTACAATGACTGACGTAAACAAGAAATTACCGCGACGTAACTGTTGTAACAGTAAACATACGAAATAATGTATATCTCGTTCAACTTTTTTAAAGTATCGCGACATTATGTGTGATGCATTAACTTGTCACTTTGCCGTATTACGTGACAAATTGCCGTGAGATGAATTTTGCAAAGTGCTTTTTGCAATATTTCTAAAGCGCTCGTGGCCACTTCTATCTTCCATACGTACAATATAATGACGCTCAATGATACTACATACATATGTATGTACATCGACAAATATAAATAGTATTCTATAATATTTGTATTCAGCGAAATAATGACCAGGTGAACGCATTCAAAATGCCCGAACGCACAATGACGTTGACCATTTTATAATTTTATGCGTTTTTTATATCAGAATTATGGGCTTTAAACGGCATCAGAGAACCAATAAAATCTATACGTGTAATACATATACATATATAAATTATACGAACATATTGTTAGAAAATATTTTACGGCTTTGTTTACCAAAAGCAACTGATATTTTTGTAATTACATTATAATTTTTCATATATACATAATTTTTTTTTTTTTTATGACAACACATATTCCTGGCCAATTACAAATATTGCAGCATTTTTCATTATATAAGTAACTGAATTACGAGACACTGAAAAACTCGCAAATCAATGAGACATCTATCAAATCGTACATAAACTTATTTATTGCACATTAATCAAACATAAATTATTGGTGACCTATTGTATATATAGGAAGGATTTTGGCCAATTTTTACCGGGAACCGTTTCAACAATGAAATCAGAGAAAATTGGCAAGCTCTGATAGGAAACGATCAACCTGGAGTCACAATCCAGGTCCAACCAGCAGCATACTCTGAAAAATTCATTTTCACTGGAGGCCCGGCCCTGGGATCGAACCCGGCACCTCACGACGCTAAGCAGAAGCTTAAAAACCGAGCTATGCTGCTGGCTATGTACATATAAATACATATGTACATATGGCTTACTCATACTTTTATTCATAAGTACCTATATAATGATTCGACGAGACAATATTGTGACGTCCATAATCAATATCAGGCAATTCCACTTAAAAATATATGTACATAAATTATTTAAAATTATGTTTCCATTTAGATAAAGAAGCGACAATATTGAACGTACGTGTCACCATCATCATCATTCATAGCCATTCACTATCCACGGATGAATGAAGGCCTCTCCACACGCTTCCATTCGTCTCTGTTTTGAGCAACTATTATCACTCTCACTCTACACAGTTTTTTCTGATTTCATCCACCCATCTCCCTTGTGCCCTTTCTTGCACCCTTTTACACTCTCTCGTCCACTCTTCTATCTACGTGACCCACCCATTGTGCCATTTCTATACTCTCACCATTACATCAACCACCATTTTCATACTTATAGCTGCGTATTCCGTTTTATATCTCTCCTCGTTATGCTAAGAATACATATTTGTGAAAACAACCGTATTCTGAGAAGCTTGTATTATATATGTACATATATTACCAATATTACTCGTCATGTTCAAAAATTGAGCATGTTTTGGATGTGATATACATACATAAGTATATATAAATACTACCTATGTATACAATAAATTTTATTCAATACAATTTATATTCAATAAAAGTATGAACGTTTTAACAATTTCCTTCAATAGGAAACTTATTAAGTAAACAAACTCTTATACGTATACAATATTATATTTTCATATTAAAAATGTACTTGCATATAATCAAATTTTATGGTTTTATGTAAGCTTTAAAACCACCTTATTTTATATTGGATATTATTTTTACATCAAAAAATAAAGTAAATATAAATGACATCGTAAATTAAAAGCATTAGTTTCGTAAAATTCGATAAATATCCTAAAAAGAATTTACAAAATTTTCAGATTTTATTAATTTGAGCGTAAAGTAATGACAAAAACTATTTATTTTCGGATGATCCATTTAAGAATTGGCATTAGAAGACGTTGTACTTATTATGTTATCTTTAACATAGCAGTACTCATAAGAGATTAATTGTATTTGATGTAATTTGAAGTATGCATAAATAGAAAACTTCCAAAAAAATTTTAAATGTTATAAATATGAGCATTTTAAAATTCCTTTTATGATAAAAGTACTTATATGAAATACTTCGCACATTATTAGATTTCTAACTGAACTAGATAGAGTACACGAAGCTAAAAGCACCTTTATAAATATTAAACAGACACCGGCATAATACTGTATGAATTGTATGTGTATGTACATACATACATATGTATATTGTACGTGTCGAAAGATTTTCGCTGAACGTTTAACGTGACTGGAATCGCATTTATGAGCGATATAAAAGCGATAACGCGATATTGCGACCGGGATACATTGTTTGCGGCCTAGATGCATTTATGCAAATGGCTTGCATTGATGCATCTAGCGCTTAGTTTCGAACATTGAACTGCTAATCGGGGGCAGCATAAGCAAACCGAGGACTATCGGGGCTGAATTTCATACGCATAAAATTACCCTTCAAAATATATACACATAATATTATGTAGATGTGTTTATTGTGTTTGCGTTTAAATATTCCCAAATTTTTTGATTCCACAAAATTCTTGTTTGCGTACGTCGACACTAATTGGAAAAAGTATTATATAATATAAGGAGCGATCGTTTCAGGGAATTTTGTTTACATTTAATTAATTGCTTGTTATGTTATCTTTGACGCAGAAACTCGCGTATTAAAAATCAATAGCTCGTTAAGAACACCAATAGATCAAAATACTTCAAATAAATAATATATAAGTTAATGACGTTATTATTAAAACAATAAAATAAGCTTATATCATAAGATCAATGGACTTTACATAAAATTACTATCATCATCATCATCATCATCATTTACACATTTTTCTATATGTAATTTCATCTACCCATTTCCCATATGGCCTTTCTTGCACCCTTTTACATTGTCTCAGGAAGCATTCGAGCACTTCTTTTGTCCATCTTTCGTCTAGTTTTCCAGCTACGTTACCCGCAAATTCCATTCCTATCTCTTAATTAATGTAGATATAAATTAATAGTAACGGAATTATTGAAGGTTTTAATTATAGAAAACTAATCTTCTTTGATACTTACCGCACTGTGATGGATAGCGAGAGACCAGGAATTTTATTTTTTATATTCAAATATACTGAATGCGGAATCTTCATATTTTATGTATCCCTCATCAAATCTTCAATGATTCACAGTATGTCATTACGAAATAAAAATATTGATCAATACCAACAGAAATAATTATTTTCGCGGGAAGCTTATCGTACACGTGCCTCACATATGCGAAAGACAGGAGGAATTCAGTACGCTGCGCTCAACGGTCAGCGTGAGAATGATATCCGCCGTGGAATAACGGCTCTACTTATTTTTTTCATTTCTTACACTTAATTTATATTATTCGATGGTTAATACACAATTTTTATAGCTAATTGCATTAATTAACCTCGCAGATTTAGCATTATTTCAATTTAAAACATATGTTTTTAACTGAACACTTGGCGTCCAGTATAGTGACTAGCGGATTTTATTTAACGCAGCAAGGAAAGTGTTCAATTAGAATCGTATAAAGATATATACATACTTATGTACATTGAGATATTTACATGTGTATGTACATTAATGAGTTTATAACTTTCAAGACGTTTATAATCTATCATGGCCTAATGGAGATTATCTGCTGTTATTTACAAAACTCTAAGGAATCTTATTAAACACAGCTGTTACTGAACAAGCCGATTTTACAATAAATTTATTAAATATTGTCTAGTCACAGGAAATCAATACCTACTAATGGAACCGAGAAGAAAAACTGAAACATAAATCTAAATTTAACAAGCAGTATAGATGATTTCATCGATGATCGAAAATATCGACCTTTAGAAGGTGATTTTTTTCTATTTGTTTGGGTATATCAATTGTATTGTAAAAATATATATTTGAACATTGGAGAAAGCCTTCCAGTGTTGTATTTGTTCGAGGTTAAGGTGTGCTAGATAAGAGAAAACTTCTCGGAAGGCATACAAGCGGCAAAGGTGTTTCGGGAAGGAAGCATTTAAATAAATGGAGGTCTCGCACACAGTTATTCACACTTCAGGCACATCACGATAGGGCCTCCCGTCAGATATCTCATATTACAACATACATATGTACGTATATACACATGTATATGAACACGACATACCCCACATAATACAAATTCGGGAGATTTCCACATCATCGAAATGAACTAAATAATAAATTCCAGAGCGAGGTGTATTATGTGAATACGTTGGAAGTTCTACAGATAGCGTCTAAGATTTTCAGACAGGTGAAGTATCAGAGGGCTTTCAACTTTATAATGAAACGAAAATAAGATCGGATGTCGAGAAGGAGACCGCGTTGGCTAATGGACCACGTCGTGTCGACTTTGACTTTATAGTCAACGGAGTATTCTTTAAGTTGCAACTTTTTTATTCACAGTCTTAATCTTCTTTAAGTGCTTGCAAGATAGTAACATTGTATGTATATTGATCGTTTAATTACGATATTTTATTTAATATAAATATATTCAAATAACGATTACTGTCAATTTTGTATGATAAAACTACATGCATATTTGGTTTAAATCGAATATTATAGAATGAACTTATTCCACTTTAGAAATAACGACTCAAATAAATCATGGTACCGAAGATTTATTGCCAACGTAGATTTTTTCGTGGTTATATAATTGATTTATCTATCAATTTAAGCGATCGACTGTCATAGCAATAATATCGCATCGCCTCGAGACAGGAAATTTTAAAAAATCAGTCTTAAAGGAGGAAATTTCACGAGGGATACGAAAAGTGTTCATAAAAACGACCTTAGCCAGCCACCGGCGATAAAATACCATCAATCTAGATTACTGTCTCTCAAACCATACGAGACTTTTCAGGACTTATTGTTGAAGAAAAATATATCTAATGTAAGAATATAAAATGTTTTATTATATATACATATATATTGGATTATATTATATGAAGAGAGATGGAAAACGTGAATGAATGGTTCAAAAGGAATGAAAACGTTCCCATGGAACATATATAAGTGACCTCTTTCTGCGAGAGCTTAGTGTGTGATATACGAGAGTATATCTACAAAAGGAAAATAACACACTTTTGTTATCATCGCGAATGATGAATGGCCTTATAGTGCTTCATCGTGCAAATTGAAAACAATTGCAAAATACGAGAAATAGTACATCAATCGATACCCCGAGCAATTCAAAGTAATGCGCTGGAATTATCACTCGTCTACAATAATTCTCCTAGAATTCGGCAGGGTTCGCAATTTAATTGGCAATCTGTAAACATGACGACTATCATTAAGGAACTCAAATAATTAATACGTGTATGAAGGGTTTTCCTGTCGCCTAATACCCAAGTTAATCTTATTAAGCTCGCTAATGGCTGATTTCTATCGTGGGCCAATATTTCGCCTTGCCAATATCGTACAATTACCCCCAATATTACATTGTAATCGAACACATATTCAATTAGGTATATCTACGTACATATCTTCTTCCTGATCAACTCAGAATTTAAGCATTTTGATTGAAATATTACTTCGTCATAACAAGACTTTGTCTATAGGTTGTTTTGATATATTTATTATAATTTTTTGTACATATGAAAATAGATACAATAAATTGTATTTTTTTGTGTGTTATTTCCATATATAAAGCTAATAAAAACCTTGTAAAAAAGGCTCGATTCCATTCCTTTGAATATAAACACATATTTTTGTATGAAAGTTATATATGTCATTTACCGTCGTATATTTTATTCGAGCTTATACCATACAACATATTGTATTATATACATACATATATACAAAAGTCGTAATAAATAACGTTTGTAAGAGCTTTTAAAAATTTGAATTTTTCAATGTGTACAAATGTAAAAGAATTCCAAATATTATACATACATACTGATATATTGCTTTCCACGTATTATTATTATCTTATATTCAGATGACTGTTAAATGTACGTGAGGCTTTCTTCAATTTATTATTTAATAAATTATTGTACAATTTAATCAGTGGAAAATTGATTAAATTTATTGCGCAACGTGAGGGCTTCTCCATATTACATATTAAATTAGGGCGCGCTTTGCAAGGCGGCACGCGTGCGACCTTTTCGCCAATCCAAGTTAGTCCGAGGAAATCAATAAGAAGACCATATAATATGGATGCATGAGCGTAGAACAAAGGCATTTTTAGCCGACAGAATGGGGACGCCGCTGGGATGGTGTGGGGGGGGGGGAAGTGCTTTCAGACGAAACAAGGCTAAGTGCGAAACGTCCATTGTGAGAGACTGGTGCTACTCTTCCGCATAATGGTAGGCATTTGTCTCTGCGAGATGATTTCATTTCAGGCATCGACTTTTGATTGACAATATACGGAGGTGGAGGTATGTAAGGAGAGAGAAAGAGAAAGTCAATGGAAAAAAGCTTCGACGCTTTTACTACACTTGCTGTAATCACCTCTCCAGCGAACTGGAATCAAAAACTTAATAATGTCGAACGAATAAAATATATCTCAAAGGAATATTTCTTTTTTGACGTCATACGTCATCGAATTTTAACCATATTTATATGTGTGCCATATTTATAAAGAAGCCAGAAAAAAAATCTAGAAGACAGTTTTCGATA
Organism: Arctopsyche grandis; assembly: GCF_051622035.1. Taxonomy (NCBI): domain Eukaryota; kingdom Metazoa; phylum Arthropoda; class Insecta; order Trichoptera; family Hydropsychidae; genus Arctopsyche; species Arctopsyche grandis. The sequence goes on from NC_135360.1 coordinate 19,941,109, forward strand.
ATTCATATTTGTAGATAGATTCATAGGAATAATTATACAATCTTATGTATATATAAAACACCAACTAGATTTCTATTTGTATTAACGGGCGTTGCATTACCAGGCGTTACTCGGGTGCGATTAATAGAATTAACAAAGTACACACGAAAGCATTTTGTTTTCGGCAGATTAAAGTACGTACCCAACCACCCCTAACTCCACTTCGAATCACCCCCGCTACCCCCATATCTAATATATGATTTTGAAAAAGATTTTGTATGCACGTTTGTTTGTTTGGTTCGTAGAGCCCGTGACGTTCAATTTAATAAAAAAAACAAATGAATATTCAAATAAATTTAAATAAAAGAAAACTATTCAAATAAACTTAATCAAATGTTTAATATTGGTCATGTTTAAGCAGTATATATTAAAAATACCAAGCGCAGCCGGGTAAAAACACTAGTACATACATAGATTTTTATAACTAAAGGTTAATAGATTTAGTTATATAAATAAAAGTAAAATAGTATTTAGTTTCAGAACTTAATCTAAAATGAACAAAACATATGTATGTATATATATGTACATATAGCAGTGGCGTTTCATTGGACTAGAGGAACTAGGCTAGTCCCCTAAAATTTTTAACTTAAAATTGAAAAATATCAATTAAATTATAATAAATTCAAATTGTTGTCCATATTGATATTGTACACTTGGATTAGTAAAATTCATAAATCGGAATCGGCCCGACCTTAGTGGAAGTGGTATTGGTAGTGGATTGTTACGGTATGGTCCGACACGTCATTCGCTTGCACGGACTCGCCATCTCAATTCTGTTCCCTACGTGGTACTGACAATTTGTTATGTATGGGCATGCCATCGAATACAAAAGATTTTTTAATGTATTCGTCTCTTCAATAACTTATAGAATTTTCACTAATATTCTGACTTGTGTCTATCAAACATCATTCTGAACTTTTTTTGTTAAAATAATACAAATTTACACAAAACTTCTTGAATACAAATATGACGAGTGGCTCGGCTCACGAAACTAATCAGTGTGGAGCGCGCGGAAAAAATATCAAGGCCTTGAAATGTTGTATTTCCGATCGATTGTTCGAAAAATTAATTAAGATGATTAAATTTTTAAGACAAACAAGATGCTATAAAGAACGGTACGCTACTTAGGATATTTGTTAGCACAAAAATGAACAATAGCATTCATCACTTCAAGACAGATTATTATAATTCAAAAATATCCATAGTCCCGTGTTGTTGTTGTTGTTTTGTGTTGAAATTTAATTGAATGCGAAAAATAGCTAAATACAAGTAAATATTCAGGACAATTTATTCATAAAACGAAGAACAAAGACCCATATAAAAAGAAAATAGCTCCATAGTGAAGATTCAATTAAAAAATACACGTATAAAATTCATCGAAGTTAACAAAAATCAAATTTACTGCTAGTGAAATAGTAAAATAAAACGACCAAATTAGGTTGCAGACAAAACGGTTGAAGGAAAAACCATTTATTGTAAAGTGTTCATACAAAAATTTCACGGTAGGAAAAAACACGTTTTATAATCACACATTTTGAAATACGTATGTTGAAAATACGTCGTAGAGTTTTCGTAGCCTGCGGCATAGAGCGGCAAACATTGTTAACACGTGTACATTGTGTCTTGTGTTACCGAAGCGTCGAGTTCTCCACTATCGCGGTGTATTAAAGGGCCCAAGGGCTGAATGGGTCAGAGCCGTCGAAGCCTGGGTGCATTCAAAGGATTGCCTTTTTGTAATTTTCCGTTGTGTGTGTGTATGTGTATGTAAGTACGTACACATGTACATGTGTACATGTATCGTTTACCCAGATGATATCGCTATGCTTCCTTGTCATACGACTAGACATAAACGAATATTGAGGAAATTGTTCAAAAAATAAATAAACCAAGATAAGTTCGTATGTAATATAATATTAAAGCACTCGTGAAGCTTTCGTAATACCGTTGTTTATAAAAAATAGATTGAAATTTTAAGTAGAGCAAACATTTGTAACAACTGTCACAACCATTCTACGCTATGTATGTGTTACTGTCAAATGTATTTACCAGTTGTAATATATTTTTAATAATAAAAATATGTTTCACAAGACACGATGGGTTTAGAATCTGACTGGTCAGAATAAGTCAATATGTATCTGTTCTTCGTTTACATTTCTTTCATCCATTTTTTGAATTTGATTCACAGAACTCAGGTTTTGAATGCGACCTGATTTAGATATATGTATTTTATTCACAGTATTTTCTGTAAAAAAAATCTGAACTATCAAAGCCTATATAATTACTGCCGAGCACCGGGTAAACTGCATTTTCGCCTATATAAACATATGTCTATCCTCTAGTTATTTTGAATTTGAATATGAATTATCTAAACCACTAGACAAAATATACATATGTATAATAACTATTAATACACTTTGACGGCAACATACATATGCATTGGATGTATGTGTCAAAAAAATCGATTTTTCTTTTATTTCTCTCATTTATTTATTGATAATTTGATTAAATTTAAGATTTTTGAAAATTTTAATTGCGATATTGAAATATTTTAGGTCTATAATAGGTTAATCTACAATAAATAAATAAATAAGAAATACCATCTCGAAACAACAATAGGTGAATAAACAAAGATCGATCACAATAATTACTTTCCACAAAAACTGTACAAATCGGCAATAAAGATCAATAAAAGAGAATGTAATTCAATGAAATAGTCAAGTTGAAAAATAATTGATGAAATTACATAAGAAGATTCAGGAAACTTATGTAGATGTGATGAAAAACTTGTTGATAATGATGAAGAAATAAATAAAAGAACATATGAACATAAAAACATAAGACAGCAGCATGGCTCGGTGGTTGCGTTGATACTAATCACTGAGAAGTCGCCGGCTTCGATCCCGTGATCTAACCTCGATTGAAAAGAATTTATTTTTAGTATATTCTGTAATGCTGCTGATCAGACTTGGATATTTGTAACTCAATGTCGATCGTTTCATATCAAAGTTTGCCAATTTATCTGATTACATTGTTGAATCAGTTCTTCCATCAAATTGGCAAAAACCATCCTACCAACTATGTCCCCACTATTTTAATATGATTTCAAAAATGTATTATCTATTACATAAATGTCAAGCTAAATTTCTTATATACATATATATACACATATATATATATATATATATATATATATATATATATATATATATATATATATATATATATATATATATATATATATATATATATGTATATATAAATATAGTATTTAGGTATAATCTTCTTATACATACATACATATGTATGTCAGGTCACAATGACGGTCACAAAAACCATTTATGAGCTTAAAGAAGAATATAGCATCAGTATGTCGTCGCCTGACAGAAAGATTGTTAAAAGAAAGGATTTTTAAAATGTCGGAAACAGTAGAATGGGTATAGGTAGGAAAAAGGTAGCGTAAGGATTTAATAAATTTAAGTTGAACTTTCTCAATACAATTAATATGGGATAAATAAAAAGGTGACCAGATAATTGAGGCAAATTCAAGGTGAGACCTTACAAAGGAAAAATAAAGTAATTTAAGTACATAAGGATCATTAAAGGGTTTTGTTGAGCGGAGTAGGAATCCAAGAGATTTAAATGCTTTGTTGGTAATAAAAGAAATATATTCAGAGAAATCTAGTTTATTATTGAGTATTACACCAAGATCCTTAATAGAAGATGACGTGTTAAGGATTGAATGATTTAATTGATATTGATTGGTAATAATTGACTTATTTCTAGTGAAATTTAGAATAGAGCAGTTTAAATAATGATCTTTTTAATAATTGTTTAAATAATGATCTTTTTATTAATTTTCTAGATTAATAAAAAGATCATTATTTAAACAATATATAGAGAATCTATCTAGATCTTCTTGTATCTTATGACAATCGTCTATGGTGTATATTGGTTTGTAAATTTTTAAATCATCAGCGTAAAGAAGTATAAAGGAATGTTTGATGATGTATGAGATATCATTAATATAGAGTAAAAAGAATAAAGGACCTAAGTGCGACCCTTGTGGGACACCGGAAGGAATATGTCTAAGTGATGATTTAAAACCATTGAGAATAATGATTCAGTATCTGCAGCGTACGTACGCGCACGACTAATAAACCGCATTAAATTTTGAAAAATACTGTACTTACATGGTTTTGAATGAAAGCTTTGGAACGATCAAAGTAATTATAGTCGATCTTTATTTTTATTTGCAAATAAATAATTGAAACTGGTCATCAAAATTAATTAAGGCTATGTAAAACCCTGCATATTTTAAATTATTTGGTTAAGTATCTACATAAAAGCGACATCCGAATCATCCGCGAATCATCCGCTTTTCGTTAAATAAATAGACATTTTCTGTAGCGCTTCGTGCGTGATTCTATACCCCGCTGTCGAACAAACTTTTCAATACTTTACAACGACTTTTCCCGCACGATTTTCTTTTTCCCCCCCTTTTTCAACGACGGTAAATTTTCTGAAAACTAAGTGACAACTCGCCTCCCTCCTTCCCATTTCACCCTTCTCCACCCAGCACACGCTTCCGACTTTTTATGAAGTCTGATGAAGGTAATATGAAGTCGACTGGTTGCAGAGGCGGCTGGCTACTAATGAAAATTGAGGGTGCTATCCCTCTACCGCCGAATAAATTTTAATTCAAAGGCGACCGTTTTCCGAGCGGCTTCCCGCCAAATTTACGCGAAACGATGCCGCTGACCCAGTTTTTCCACTCCACTTTTTCCATAATAAAAATAATAATGCGGCTCAACATTCACTGTCTAGATGCATTAGCGTGTGCATATACTCACGTGACTAAACAAAAAGTAATCAACGAATCCGTGGCAAATAATTTATACGACGTGTGAAGCCCTGTCGAATCGCATGAGCGGCCATCGATAAATAATTCATAGTGAACGATGTGTATGCCAACTTGGAGGAATTTAATTAAAGTCCTCCCCTTCCCCTCACCCGACTCACCGTCTCTCACTCTCTTCCCCTTCTGACGGAACAAGTTTATTAAAAATTCCATCTAGATCTCTCTCATCTCCAGACAATGAATTGGAGATTTTGCAAAACTGCAAATACTGCACTAAAAGTATCGTCAAAAATGCATCGTCTTGAAAAACCCATTTCAAGTTTGAAATAGGAACACTTTTATTTGTGTTTTCTTTCATGTGGTTTTATATAATAATATTTAGGTCGATATTTATGTTTGTGCGAATGAAATCTTGTGATCATTTTTTTCAAACTTTACACGTACACATAATATTTCTGATGAGAAAATAATAATCTTTTAAAATTTGAGTAGCCCCCAACCAAAGTTATTTAAAAGCCATTTACAACCAGAATATAGTGCACTGGTAGAGCTATTGCATACCAGTAGACGTCGTGGGTTCATGTCCCGGCCAAATACCCTGATGCAATAAATCGGTATATTTCCCCTCAGTATCTCACAAAATTGAATTATTAGCATTTCGGATTTCTTTAATCATATAAAATGCTACCTGCATATTGTACTTCTCACAAAATTTCTGTGTATCAAAAAAATTGTTGATTGTCCATAGATGTATTTCATAGATCTATTGTATTCAATGTCCTGTTATGTTTGAAAAATTGTTAGTACTCATGTACACAAATAATCTAACCACATGTATCGCCTCGGGGTAATTATTGTCATAGCACATACTTACATATGAAGTACATATGTAAATGAAAAAATTAAATTAAAGTCTTTGAACCGTCATTAAGTAATAACAGAAGTCGTGTATGAATAGTGGTTACTAAGTCAATTAATTTACATATTATCCTTACATTATAAAAATTGTAAGTAAATGTTTTTGGCAGCCATAAGAATAAAAAAATAGCACGTTATGAAACATTTTAGTTCAGATTGGAATCATTTATAAGTTGATTAGTATACAATAAATCTAGTATAGTATGTAACAATTAAAAATAACGAAAAAATATCATTTAAATTTTAACATACATAATGTTTAAATCTTTATTTTTCAATAAAATTAAATATTTCTTTAAATTAAAATTATAAAACTCTGATAACACAAGATACAATTCAATAATTTTTCATTTTAATTACTACTACATATACTATTAAATTACAATTTAAATCACATTAAATTAATTTTATTATTGTAATTAAATTACATTTTCTTCAATTAATAATATAGGTTGAATATTTAAAACATTACGAATTATATTTTTATTAAATTATTTTATTTTATTTCATTATTATTTTATTTAAATTATTTAAACATTATGAATTATATTTTTTTAGGTACATTTACGACGTTTGACATGTAAATACATACATATATACATGTGTTAATCGTCCGCGAAAATTATACATACACACATATGTAAAGGTTTTTACTAAATGAAAATCTGAAATGACAGGTTGAGACTGAAAGGAAGGTGCAGCTTGTTGACTATTACAGTCGCAACAGCTCTCTTCACGTTGCGAAGTTGTCCGCAAAGCTTTGTCCGAACAAACTTTGAGCTTTGAAAGTGCGGGTAGGGTTTGCAGACCGCACACCTTGCGCAAACAAGTGAAACGTCGACAACCCAAAGCAACCTATTGCACGTCTTCGCCTCCGTATCAGTCTGTTCAATTACATAAATCAGATAGCAGTGAAGCCTAAGTGATAAATTCAATCTTAGGGGTCCTTCACAGTGCAGCTAATTTCATCCGCAGCTGTGTCTTCCTCGGTTAATTGAAGTATTCAATAAATTCCCCTACTAAAGCAAATATTAACAAGGCGAATTTAGTGATGATTTTTAGTGAAAATTTTAAATACAAATAAAATAGATTACTATAAAATATTTCAAATAGTTGTAAACAAAAGTAAAAATCGTACCAACTGACATTATATTGAATGTTTCACTTCGCACTCTGAAAACATTAAAAATTCATACAGATATTTTCATACGTGTAACTTCTACATACTTGTTAAACAGTTATATGTGTATATGCTTTAGCAATCTTATATTTACATTGTATATACATATGCATACTTACGTATAAAAATGTTCCATAAGTAATATCGAATAAAGTTAAGTAAAAAGTCTTATTTGAACCAGCGAGTTTCGATAGGTATTACTTCTACAAATTCTAACGTTAAGATTCATAGTCCTGATAAAGCATTTCAGAGGGGATTTCAAATAGAACCTTAGAGGATTTTAAAGGAGGACAGAGATAAAAACAATATAGACTTTACTAATTCCCAGCGAGCACTGAAACGAAAAGATCTCATCGGCTGATTGCGAAATTTACAGTCTGAAAAGGGACGCTAATGGATTGAATCTTTCTTTCGATCATAGCGACAGCGCGTTACGAAAAATATAAAAAAGAAATATACGCACCAACATTTCCAAATAAATCGTTAAATTTTCAGACGGCGCAATATTGGCGAATCGACAAGTGAAAATTTGTGCCGTACATACGTACGTAAGTAAACGCATATTTGTCGTGGTATGTATGTTTGCGGACAATAAGATCCAATCTCATCAGTGCTGTCGTCTGCAGGCCATTGTTACGTTCGACGATTGTTTGAAGAAGTGTGTGTACTTACTTAAACTCTCCCGATTTGTTTGCACACTTTAATCTCTTTGCTACGCCCCGTTTTCTCTGGCAAATTTCTTCAGGATCGCATCCTGAAAAAGTCCTCCTATCGTCTCGAACGGTTGGAAATGAAAAAAAATATATAGAACTGCGGTCGGAAAGTCTCGGTCGTAAGCTTTTCTCTCCACTGGTGAATAAAATAAATGAAGATGGCCACTTAAAATTCTGTCCGCGAACAATGTTAGCTATCGTTCAGCGATTATTCAAACACTTATACGTCGCATTGAAGTATTGTAATTTAAAAACAATATAAAAGTTAATATAATTCAATGAAAAATAACTGTGCTTTAATTTTAAATTAACCTCACATATTTTATTAAATTTCGTTGTATTATTATGGAACGGTAAATAAAACAAAATTAGATAATACTGATAACTTTTCGCTCCGAAGGCAAGTACCACAGATAAAAGTTAATTTATTTATCGGAAAAGCAATATACCGTTGAAAGTTCGTTTTTGAACGTGATCAACCGATTCGCATTTGCAATCGATAAACAACTTTACAATACATATACGTATGTACATACATACTTACAGCTATGGAATAAACGTTTTTATATAATAAATGAATCTGTAGTCGAATATTTATTTTTTATTGGTTTAATATTGTTGATTTTGAGATAAACGATATTTCCACTCGTTTATTGTTGATTTCTAGACAGAAAAAGGTTTTATTTACTGGCTAAGATTTTCAGAGCTAATTGAATTAGTTCTGTTTACCTCCGCGAAACATTTATTTTGTGTACACAGATTATATTATACAAACAAAATCGTTCATGTACAAAAATTCACGAATATTCCTTGAAATATTTTCAAATTAAAATCCACGTTGTTATTAAACAATTTTTGTTTTTTTATTTTCTCACGGTTTTGAAATTAAAAATTCGGCGTGAGTGGAGACGTATTGCGTCATTACGAACCGAGAGTTGTATACGCGACGTCGTTTTGTATGAAAAAAAAAAACGATTTAAGAAGTGTATTCACTTCCTTTTTTCTCAGAAAAATATAATGTGTATTCAGCAAACGTCCTTTTGGTTCGCGAGTAAATAGATGAATAGCCGAGTCTCTTGCGTATTTCCTAGATTTTCCCAGCCATTCTTATGTTTATCTTACCCAGTGCCATATACCTTCGGCTTTTCATCTAAATTACCAGAGCAAATAACGAAACCGAAGAGAGTTAACGCGAAAATAAAAATAATAAGTTACTCATTTTATACGACTAAGTCGAAACCTGCAAACACTCCCCCAAGATATCTGAATCTAAATAAAAATGTATATTTGTCCAAATTCATTTGAAATTTTTCAAATGTATAGCTTTATATTTATTAAACTTTCGTGTATCAAATTTTATCCATATAACAAAGAAACAACTATTGAGGTTTCTTGGAATATTGTATCAAAGAGATACAACACAATATATGAAATCTTTTATAAGATAAAATAACTTTTAAATAAATATTATACATCTTGGATCTATTCATAATTATTGATCATCATCATCATCTACAACCATTTACCATCCACTGCTGGGTGAAGGCTTCTTCAACACGCTTTAATTCGTCTCTATTTTGCACAACTCTCATTCCATCTCAATCCACACATTTTCCTAATTTCGTCCACCCATCTTCCCTGCGATCTTTTTTTTTACCCTTTTGCATTCTCTCGGGTACCATTCTTGCACTTCTTTTGTCCAACTTTTGTCCATTTTTCTATCCATGTTCTACCAATTCCATTTCAATATCTTCGTTCTAATCACTATGTATATCCACTACCCTTGTCATACTTCTCACCCACGTATTCCGTTTCCTTTCTTTGAGTGCATTTGACTTTTTGTAACAACTTGGCATTCAATGTCCAAGTTTCACATCCTTACATCATCACATTACGTCATGGCAAACCGCATTGATCGAAGATCTTTTTCTTCAGGTTAAGTGGCATTCTTGATTTTAAAAACGCATTCATTCGTCCAAATGCACTCCATCATAATTTCATACGTGTCTCTACTTCTTTTTCGTTACTACCGGACATGTCTATTATTTTTCCGAAATATAAATAACTATCGACTACTTCTACTATTTTATGATCCATTGTGATGCTATCGGGCATGCAATATTTACTTATTGATCATATTGAAGAAATTTGATCTGTAACATTCAATATTTAATTTCCGTCATTGCCTCAGTGTTCATATTTTTTAAAACGAATAGTAAATGTGTTTATTCAAAGACGAATAGTATGCGAAATACACATGCATCGGCATTACCGAGTTCGTCGGTTCCAAAATGGAGTTAATTAGCGACACGCAAGCCAATTTTCCAGAACTAGATTGCCAACACACACTACACCGCAATTGCAGAAAAAGGTCAAAGGCTTCATAATGAATGGGAGTTTTTCCTGTGCTGGCTTTGTTCGAGTTTACCAACACTGTTGGCGAGACCAGTCGCGCCGAAAAACTGAACCAAAGGCGGATCCTTTCATTTATATTTCAAATAATAATATATACACGAACATATTATTTATGTTACAGTTTAATAGATATTATTTGTAATTATTTTTCTTAAATTAATTCAATCGTGATTTTGTCTAGCCACCGTAGGAAAGAAATTCGATGATTCGAATGAGTAAAAAAATTTCGCGAAATTAAAATATAACTGGGTCAATCTACATAAATTGATAACATTGTAGGTTATACGGTGAAAATATTTTATTTTTCATACGTTAAGCGTCAACGTTCCGAACATAAATCCCATTTTAGCGGGCTTTGTGATTGACAATCTAGTCAGCTGATTTTAAATTCGGTCCAATTTAAAATATATCACACAAACTTCAACAAAGAGTATTTGTTGAAATATCAGCAATATATGTACATAATTGAGTAATTTTTCTTAAAGTAAAGGTTCCTTCTAACAAATCAACGAAAGAATTCATACGGTTTTTTTTTAATAATCAAATTACTATTTTTTATTTGAATTGAAAAAAAACAGTAGTTCACTAATATATTTCAAAACAAGCCGGGAAATTTAAAACAAAATTTATGAAATATTTAAAAGGTATATATATAGGTATATACAATTCAGTATCCACGATCCAATAGTTCAACACTGGATCTTAAGCAGTGAAATAAAATAATGAAAGAGCTGTTTTGTATCGTATTATGCAGATACCAAATTAAAAATCAAATTTCCGATTTCGAATGCACATGTCAGATGAACGTACTACGGTACAGAAGTCTTGGCGCAACGGAGATGAGGGAAATCTATTTTCACGAGCGGAAAAGTCCCGCGTTCTGTGGCAAGAAAATAATCCCAATTCAAGTTGAACTTATCTCGAAACCGAGGCTTTGTGGAAAAGACAATCTCATTATGGCCCGCGCAATTTCTTAAGCGACAAAAAAACTTAATTAACAAAAAAGCAAGCTGAAACCCGACATCGTCGCTTCTCGTGTTTCTCGCCAGCTTTTATTCAGAAAGTGAAATTTCAATTTAAAAAAATACACACATAAAAAAACGAATTATTAAGCGTTTTAAGAAAACCATATTACACCGTAGTACGTAGCTGTAAATTTAATTACACTGATATTAGCGGTGTGTAGATAAAGTTACGGTTTTCTCGAGCTTCCGCACAAAACTTTCAATACGCGTCTTTCAGAAGCTTACAGCTCCAGCAGATTGCTAACGAGAAACTGAGTATAGACAAATTAGTGGAAATATCGTCATTATACGCAATTTTACGACCACGCTTATGCGTTCGGAACTCTAATGAAAGACGTTGTTAAAGACCACACACTTTACTGAGATGCTGTCGTAAATTTAGAGAATTTCCTCGGAACAATGTGGCTCAGGGAAATTCTCGAAAAAGGAAGACAATTCATCCGATATCACTAATTAACGGTCCATTGGCCGAAAGGGTCCCCGTGGGAATATCAATCCCGATAGAGTTACCGCTGTACGGGAACTTGCGACAACCGAACAGATTTAATCACGGCTCAAGTTAACCGTAAATACACAAAGGCTTCACGGAGATCGTGCCTTATCTCCATCCGAGTGACTTAGGAGATTTCTTAGACAAGAGCAATCGAAGTGTCTTAGGTGATTCGCCCATTAATGCAGGCGCCAATGGGAAATAAATAGGGGGGGGGGAGAGAAAAACGAATACGACTGTATCGATTATGGCGATGTTCGAATTTGAACAAAAAGAAAAAGATTTTCGGGCTTCACCAGAGATGAATATTCATGAAGTGATCAAATATTCAACGGTATCTTTTGATATCGAGGTTTTAATTATTTCCTAATAGGCTTTTCGATTGAGAGAAAATCGAATGTAAATTATTCAGTGATGAATTAATTATAAGGGAACATTCACAAAGAATAAAATCCGAAAAGAAATACGATACAGAAATTAAATAATTTTGAAATAATATTTAACTTTATAAACACGTGGGTATATGTCACAAACGTCATGCACGCAAAAGTCTTCAAAATAATTTAAAAGTGTTTCAAATGTAAATAATGAACAGGCAAAATAATATTCGATAAAATCGTATAGGCTTTTGACACGCGTATAAGAAATGGTAAAAAAAATGGTGCTACTTGTATTGCAATGCCTGAAGTCACGAATTATTTCATTTTTATTAATATACAGTATCATTTAAATATGAGGCCTAAATAAAAGTTTAAAAAACCCGTAAATCATACAAAAAAAAAATACCTTTCAAAAATTGTTTTGTGGAAAGACTCGGGGCATACCTGGAACAAAAATAAAATCATGTTATATCTTTTGTACAAAGTACACAGGGATTTTAAAATATGTACATGTTCTAAAAATATTCTAAGCTTTTATATAATATATATATATATATATATATATATATATATATATATATATATATATATATATATATATATATATATATGTACAATGTAAATTCATGCAAACATCATTCACAGAGTATGGAGATATTTTTGCAGCGTCTTATAATAGAAAATCGGTAAACCTCAAGACGCTGAACAACTTGAGATTTGCAAAAGAGATAATAAAAGAAATGCCAGTTGTACAAGAACCGTTGAAAATCAGGAAAATCAGCAAACTCTGATAGGAAACGATCGATCTGGAGTCACAAACCAAGATCTGGCCAGCAGTCACTAGTGTGTCTCGGACCCGTGACCACTTTGCTCGAAAGCATAATATGCTGCTTGGTGCATATATAAGAATGTGTGTGTGTGTTTATATGTATGAATATATAAATGAGTGACGCATTTTCGTGAAACTCCGTTGAATTGTATAATTTACACATTTTTAATAATACTTTTGAAATACATCAAACACGTTTATGTCGAGATTAAAATGAAATTCACGAGCAAAACGAAAAACGTCATACATTTTTCACCGAGTAATAAATTATGAAAAGGGTCGAAATTCCGATTCTCGTCGCAATTTATAAATAAAAAGTCATAGATATACATTGTATGTATTTATAAATGTTTGTTTGTATGTACATATGTAGGGTTGTGTATTTTTTACTGTCATACACAATACACGTATAAAAAAATATGATCCTTAGAAACAATTGCTACCCGCAGGCTTATTTACGATCACTGTATCACTTTTTCGCATCATTTCTTCAACACAGCACAACAAAGGCCTGTTTTCTTTTATTTATTTTCTCGGTACAGCGTATGAAAATATTTCTTTCGCCACTTTTTACGCGTATTGATTTCACATCGCTTCACTAAGTACACATTGTAAATATGTACACCGAATAATAACCGTGAAATAAAATAATCATCATAAAAAAGTTTTTTATAGCGCACGTCATAATTAATCTGTAGCAGTGGCTTCGATCCACGCACAGGATTTTAGGTAAATCGTGCATGAAATTTTAATTAGTCTCCGGATTAATGAGGATTTGCGGTTGAGAGCTGCCTCCAACCTCTGTCTTTCCCCTCCAATCCTCCCATTTGCTCCCCAATTTCATATTGTAAGTATTAAGCTTTACCGAATTCGCGAAACGCACACTTGGATCTAATTGATGATTCTTAATTAACTTAAATAATATTCAGCGTCGCATTATTTTTGAAATTAATTCAAACACAGAATTCATGTTTTAGCTCGTTCAAAGGATTATTTAGCACTCAAAAATTCAAATAAAAAGGCTATAATAAAAAAATTTTAAACATAAATACTGTTTTCCGAAGCTATTTCTTAATCAACTAAAAAAAACAACAACATAATTAATAAATTTTTTGGATACATACATACTACATACAAATGTAGGTATAGTATTCTGCCAATTAATGAATTAAACAAAATTGATTTGATCGGTAAGATGGAAATTTCGCCAATGCAAATTTTGTCAATGTCAATTAATTAAAATTAGTCAATTTTTTTTTTCAAAAATATCCAATTTACGCACACAGACAACGAAATCCATATAAAACTTATAGATAATTTGAGCTCTAAGCTATCAACAAGCAGAACCGGCTTTTATAATTAAATTGTATCGTTATTTTTACTGAATTTATGAAGTTTGTAGATTTATGACATTATTCAATGTTACATAACCCTTCTTATGAACACCACATCTATCTCATATATAATTTCAAAAGGTTTGGGTGGTAGAATCAAGAAAAAACCTATATACATATTGTTTGCTATCAATATTTCCTCTTGAAAATAGTGCCAAGAGCATTTAGCGCCATCTAATGAAAATTAATTTTTCTATTGCTGTTTTATATTATTTATATGTACATACGTAGGTAGTTTTTACTTATAATACACCCAATGAAATTTTCATCAGGTCTATCACTAGTAAAATATATAATGCAACCCAAACAATTTTCATTAGCACCTATGTATGTGCATACATATGTACACCTTAGGTCAATACTGTTATTAAAAATAAAAATCAAAAGTACTCTAATGATAATTTTATTTTAATATATGAGCCGTTATATTTGGCATACGTCCACTTTTCTTCATTTCGAGAAATATCTCGCAAAACATTAAATATAATGATTTTTGTTTAACAATATTTAAAAATACTGGTGGCCGTAAAACGTACATATATTCTGCTTATCTGAGATTCTGGACATATCGAATGAAAGAAGTGATAACAATTTGTGAATTAAGTCAAACAGAAATAGTGTTTTTGGAACTCAAAATTAGACTTCAACCACTTTCAAATGTAATGGTGCATGTGTACATATGTTTGTAAAGATTTTATTTATAACTTATTTACTGTGGGCGAGCTAAGAATACACAGCACATTTGAACAATTAAATATGTATCGGATAGACAACATGAATTACATTTAAACTACATACAAGTAAAATACATTTAAACTACATACAAGTAAACTACATTTAAAGTCCAATAATGAAAGCATTTGTATGTTCATAGTATCTTATTAACTAAAATATGTAAGTACCCGGGATAAATTAATAGAAACATTAGAACAAAATAATATCTCATATTGGGGAAAAAATTACATGTAAAATTCCACACACACTCCAAAATTGTGACTTCTGCGACCAAATCTGCAACTCAATTCACCGTTCATATATTTATTTTATATGTGTACGTACGTATACGATAGGTAGTGTGGGGGTGGTTTTTAGCATTTAAAAAAGAAGTTGCGGTCTCGCATAAATCAGGGGGCTAACCGTGAAGTGTCACGAGCGTCCCGGTCCAGCCCTGTTGTTGTTCGGTGTTTCTTTTATCGAACTTTGGGGCCTCGACGAGGGCTTTGTTCGGTCGCCAAACAGATACGCTTCTATTCTGGGACACGGATCGATGCTGAATGTGTCGCTTGGCCAATTCCCTCTATTCTACCCCAAAACTAAAATATTAATTAACCAAGTTTGTGACTTTCCCCCCCCCCCCCCCCCCCATTCCCAATTTCCTATAATTCGGTTTCGGTTCGAAAAGTGTCGAGGGTTACTCTCTTCAACGGCGGTGCACATTGTATGTGATTACGTGACCCAGTCACGTACCATTAACCTATATTTCTATTTCAAGACTCGTTCTCACGCGAAAACTCTAAAACTGTTAGTTGCCTGACTGCACGGCGATTTTCCATATAAATTATTCTGTATGACATTTTAAAATTCCCTATGCTTCTGGTGCTAGTGAGTGGATATATAAATTTCGATCGATATCTCGCCGAGCTTTTAGTCCTATGAAAGCTTTCCGAGAGTGTACACTACTGAGCGCCGTTGAGAGTTGAACAAATGTATTACGTTTCGTATGTAAACTTCACACAATTATTTTTAATTCAACTTCAATCTTTTCAGCTGTAACAATTTTTTCAGTTTATTTTATACTAGCTTTATTACCCGGATTCGCTCGGTATTTGTAATATAAACCGCTTAAACATGACTAATCTAATAGTAAACATTTTATTAAATTTATTTAAATAGTTTTATTTTATATAAATTTATTTGAATAGTTATATTTTATATAAATTTATTTAAATAGTTTTGTTTTATATAAATTTATTTGAATAGTTATATTTTATATAAATTTATTTGAATACTCTTTTGTTTTTTTTTATTAAATTGACTGTCACGAACAAAAAAACATATATAGTAAGTCTCTTATAAAAAATTATATGTACACCCCCGGGGTCTGCGCCCCCTAGGGCTCCGCCCTCGGCGCCTACGCCCCGGGAACTTCGAATCCTTTGAATCGGAAAAAAGCGAATTATTTGTTCGACGACGTCAGAACAATAGACTGTTGATGAAAAATACGTAGTACGATGGTACAATAAACATACATATACGAACCAACTTTAGTGTTTTATATAGTAGATGCATCATCATAGTTATTCATTTTTACTACTAAAAGCTTGTCCAACTCACTTTCATTCTGAGAAAAATTCAATTTTCTGATTTAAAATTTTTGATAAATTCACAAACTCAACTCACATTTAGTCATTATAAATGTATCCACCCACATATTTACATATATATTTATTAATTTATAATTACAGTTAAGCTATAGTGACATTACAGATATGTCTAATTAAGAT
The DNA here is from genome assembly GCF_051622035.1 of Arctopsyche grandis. Taxonomy (NCBI): domain Eukaryota; kingdom Metazoa; phylum Arthropoda; class Insecta; order Trichoptera; family Hydropsychidae; genus Arctopsyche; species Arctopsyche grandis. Next base: position 19,957,854 of record NC_135360.1, read on the forward strand.
TAAATATCAAAATGTCGTAAAATGTAAACAAAAATAAAGCTTGAAGATAATGTAAAGTAAAAAACAAAAATAATTGAAAAAATGAAAATGAAATATGAACAATCCAATGTGAGAATGCATTTACGATCTCAAACTACGCAATCCCCCAACCAGATCAGCATATTTGGGATTGAACGAATCCAAGTTAACAGAAATCAGGTTGAGGAGCTTGATGCCCAATGTACACTTGGGTACCATTTGAGTATCCTTAATATAATTATGCAATTTCAGCCTCTTCAATCTATTCACTATATTCGCTAATTTAATAATATAATACTTTAAAAAAATAAAACAAAAAGCTTTAAATATTAATAACATAAGATAGTGTTAGGTGATTATAAGTAAATAATTTTGTTCGAATTTTATAAGTTCACAAATGAAGTAAAGAAAACGTGAATTGAAAATGTTTAAAATTATATAAAATTAATAAGAAAAAGGATGGGTAAAGAAAACTTAATTTTAAGGCTGATAAAGATTGTTAAAATTTTGATGAATATTAATTATTATGTTGAATAAATAATTCTTTTAATTTAAGCGTTTTTGAAATTAACACTTTGGTGTTGGTATTTTTGTCGCGTGCAATCTTGTTTACCATAATCGTGGATTAATCTAGCTAGAATACATTTGAATAAAATTAACTAGTACATACTATACATATGCACTTTGAGTTTGTGGTTTTATTTATTGTTACGAAAGTATTTTTACTTTTGAAATGGATCATTATTAGTGTATATGTAGAAATTACCGTGGCACGAACTTTAACAACTCTTCTACAGAATGAAAAGGCCAACGAGATGAAAAGAAAAGCTTTATTTTCAACGAATAAGTTCTTGCGAAAGTATTTCGTAAAGAACGTTAAAAAAAGGGCGTGAGAGCGCACTTTAAAATTCTATATCGGCCTTTTTTGCGATGCCGCATAATTAATGCTTAAAGTTTTGTTCAACTGGAAAATAAATTTTATCTTGTATTTGCGAAGTTTTTCTTGATTGATAATAGCAATAAACATGTTATAATATATAAAGCGCCATGTTTGAAAAAGTTCAATCATGAAAAAACTCATCTAGAAGTAATACACGCAAAAAACATGATAAATTATATTTTTTATCCACAAGTCATCAATTGCGATTAAGAAATTTCGGTCGTTGGTGAGGCGCAAGTGCGCCATCGATTGGCGTTTCGGTGGCGCCAATTAATAACTGGGGCGAGGCGCCTTTATTATAATCTACTTTCGACGAAGTTTGAATTGTTTGTGGGATGTTTCCCAAGCAAACAGTGGAAGCGCGAGAACCGGAAATGACGTCACAGCATCAGGCGGGATTATAGCCTAGGGCCGGCCCTGAACCATTTAACCTTCGGCGTTCAAAATTGGGGCTGCATCTGCGAAACTAAGGTTTAAGCTCTTGGAACAATGGGATTGTCAATAGGAAAACTCACTCAAGGATACTTTTGAGAAGTTCATAAAGTTCGGAGCTTACTTAATGTGTATAATATAATATTACATACATAAATGATAAATGTATTAAAAATCACTAATTCACATGTTCAATAGCCAGCAGCATGGCTCGGTGGTTGAGTTTTTGTCTAGCACCGAGACGTCGCCGGGTTCGATCCCGTTTTATAAATAAAATAAAATAAATCTAATTGACTTAGATTTGGTGCTAACTCAAACTAGTTAGTTATTTCATAAGGAAATAAAAAAAATATGTTATTCATTAATACTAAAAATTCATTCAAATAATGAAATAAAACAGATGACCGCATATTATGATAATAAAATATTTTAATGTGATAGTATGTATTTTTGACACTTCGACGACAATAGTTTAATGTTAAAGTGTAATACTGTACATATAGTGTAATTAATTTTCATATTATAAATACTAAATAATTTGAATTTCATACTTTAATAGTCAACAGGCAATATAATAAACTATTCGATCCGTAATGTACTTGAAACGTATGTACATACGTACTTATGTATAGGAATAGTACGGCTAAAAGCCGATAAGCCTTTACATAATAGCTATTTCAATTTAACGTTGACAGCGTTATTGAAAGCCTTATTTTCTGCGGTGAGGTCAAAATGACATAAATCTGCCTAAATGTCACGGAAAACTTTAAGAAAATCTTTCAAAACTGTCACGAAAGTATCAGTAATAAATATTGGATTGACATTTTATTCAAACTCAAATCGGGTATATAATTTCATCGTAGAGAAATGACCAAAAAAGAAGCATAACCCCGCTGATGATTTTTATGATAAAATGAACATAGTTTTATAGACGATAACTTTCCGAAATCGGTCGTTCAGTAACGAGAAAAATTAGCACGATTAACGCGAGCATCAAATGTTTAATGACATCAGAGGCTTATAATTAAACGTCGGCACACGGACAAGAGCGTATGATACGCAGAACACCTATATATGTACAAAGGTAGGTTTTAACATCAAAACCACGAACCGTAAAATATTTTACAGCTGCTGAGGAGAGACCGTATCGCGAACGAGGACACCGGCGCGATAAGGGTCACAAAAACCGAATTGTATAACCGGGACAAACAACGTAACAAACGACAGGATAACTTACATCGTTTCCCAAATGCGGCAACCGGGATTTGTACCATGCATACGTACACGCATATACATATACATATATATATATATATATATATATATATATATATGTACGTGTGCACACACACAAATATGTAAAAATTTATGTTTAATATTAAATGTAGGTATGTATTTCACAATGTATGAAGGTACATATTTGTATATAAATGAAAAGCAACAAAAAAATATTTACGTATAATGTTTTATCCATATTTTCATCTAAATTTAGCAAATCCATTCTTGCCAAAATTACATCAAACTGGTAAACACATTTTATTGTTGTTGTATATGTGGGTAGACAAAAGACCTTCCTTACATTTTGTAGTAGGTAACCATAGAAATGTATTATGTAAAGAGAGGCTTGTAAAAATTTACATTTTCTTACTTCTTACTTTGTATGAAAACAAATCAAATATCGTATTAGACAGTATACATGTATTGTACATTCTTATTGAGTCAAATTTTATATAAAAAATCTAATAATACTCACACTAAATAAAATACAATAAAATGTATTGTGTGTCCAATTCAATTTACGATTTCTTGTTTATATAATATTTGCTATGAAGAATGTTGTAACGTAGAGATTAGGTGATTGATGCTCGTCGACCACTGGTTTACTAGCACTCATCATCTGATCTCCCTTTTGCGCCAAAATGGCCTTGACGTATGAACAAGCTGTATACAACAGCCAATAAAGTCTCTAGACCCATCGACCAATGATCTGTCTGTGCGGAGATTACCCATTGGGTATTAATATTGGGACGTGCGAATTCGCTATATTGTCACGGATATTCCATTGGATCCGTGTTGTTGAAGCGTGTGGAATCTATGGTCGACTTGGGTATCACTTTTGATCCTCAATTCAGCTTTCACAACCACATCAAGACAGTCGCTGACTTGAGATATGCTAGGTTATTCTCCAACCCCTTGTCTTCTCGCTTGCTTTTCAACTCGCTTGTTAGAAGTAAGCTAGAGTATAATTCGATTGTATGGAATCCGCATTAAGCAAACTACTCTCTTATTATCGAAAAAGTGCAAAAAGCATTTCTTCGTTTTCTTTATAAGAAAGAGTATGGGTACTACCCATATCTCTATCCTACTCCTTTCCTTTTGGGCATGCTTGGGTATAACTCCCTTGAACTTCGGAGAAACTTCTCGTTAATTCGTTTCGTTCTCCAGCTACTGCGTGGTAACACGTCATGCCCGTTGTTGCTGGAACAGTTGGAACTTTATGTCCCTAATAATTATCTGCGTGATAGACATCATCATTTGATGGTTGTACCTCCTAATCGCACAGTTCTTTTTCGAATGGCTCCTATACCAAGAGCTATACGAGAAATCGTTGCGGCCTTCCCTGAATGTGATATTTTCCACCTTGGTGAACGTAGATTATCTGATATTATTTTAACATATTTATCATTATTTTCTTAATTTGAATGTTATGTATGAGTTGAATCTTGATCTAATCTCTTCCATTTGGGCCTCGCTGTGATTTTATTTTTATTTTTATTTTGTTTTATTTTATTTTACTTTTTCTTTTTCTTTCTCCTTATGTACTATTTTTCTTTTGTTCAATATGAAAATAAGAATGTGATTTTTGGATTTTTACACTTTTGTACATTTATTATTTTTCTTGTGTATTATTTTTCTTTTGTTTTCTGTTTTTTTATTTTTATTTTTTCATTTTATCATGTTTTTCTGCTTTTGCATTATTGCTTTTTATTTTATGTATTTTATTTTTTATTGTTCTGTTTTTCATAATCAAATGTAGGCCATTGAGGCGCATTAGGTTATTCTTGTAAAGCCACAATGGTCCAAAACTACTATAAATAAATATTAGGCGGTTTTGCTTCATTCGGAGCTGGCAGCCTGACGGATCAAGAACAATAAACTCCCTCTACCAATACTTCTGCATCTTTCACCTCGATCTCGGAAACCCCTCGACACGTCACGCTACAATATGAGCTCATACATATAAAAATAATAATCATAATATTTCATGTATTGATATATTATTTCGTATTTACATCTCTGTATATAAAATAATATATCAATACATGTGATCAAGCGTACTTAGAAACGATGCAGTCGAACTTTTCCACGAAGACTATCTATCTATCGATGATTCATATATTAAAAAATATAAAATTTTATTTCATTTTTATTACATTTCAAAATAGTATAATTTTTGAAATCCGTGGATCGAAAACAACCAAAACGTTTACGTGCAATATACATATAGATTTATGTATAATATAAACGCAAGTCCTGCTTGCAATTGAAAGCGGCGATTCGAATAATAGCGGCGATTCGAATAATACCGGGTTGCACTCTATCTGAGGTTTTAGAAATGAATAAAGAACCCTTATTTGAGGAAGCAATTATGTCTCACCTCAGATGGCCAGTATACAGATGTGTATAAGATGGCGGTGCTTAACAAACAAGCCAGCGTGGGCATTCTTTAGCCGCAGACGTATTAAATCTACTTGTAGTGCTGGAAGCTGAAGTTTAATTAAAAAGTTTTGCATCCAGACAGTCGGAATTACGACCGGAGGCATCCTACCATCGGCGATGAGCTTCCCCAGAACTTTGCTAGCCCGGAAACCAAGGCGGGTTCTTCCCTCAAAAAAAGTTAAAAAAAAAAAGGAAAATCTTTTCACCGAAACCTAAAACCTGACTATTATAAAATTAATAAAAACGTCATTTGGTATTTGAAAACATTGAGGAACTTTTTCCATCGGAAAGCCCATGGTATTGTTATGCGACGCAGACCCGATATAGCCAGTTTAGTTCGAGATAATCGCTTTGGTAACTTTGCTTGGAATAACTTCGTATCGTTGTATGCAGATAAGACATTTAATGCTTGAACTATATACGTCCTTCGATGTGGAATAAACTGTTCATAATATTCAATTCGGCCATAATATAACAAGTTTGTAATATACCCCTATTACAAACAGTAAATCACTTACGAAATTCATCTGATTCATATATGTATGTATGTATTGTATAAACTTAACAAAGTATAAAAGCCACAGATTACCTAAACACAATCTGCTATAGATCGTAGACTTTAGAGAATCTTTAGTTAATATTTTGTATTAGATATATTATGAGTATTTATAAGAATTGTAAATAGGTTTTTGAGCTATTTTTCCTATTATGCTGTACATTAACATGAGAATAATATAATACTATGATTACTAAAAAAATTTAATTAAAATTGTAAACTAGAAAATGATCAGTAGATCAGTAGCTATTAAAATATATATAAGATGTATTGTGAACATAATTTAGTAATAATAAAAAGCATTTAAAAATAAAAAATCAAAAAAGTATAAAAGCAAAATTCAAGTTATAATATTATATGAAAAATCCAATTTTAAGAACAAACTTAATGTATGAAATGTATACGTATTAAATATCCAAATGCAAAAGAGCGTTTCTACAGCGGCATTATCAATATACTGTAGGCCTAATATTATACGTAAGACGCAATTAAAATTTTAAGTGGAAATTATATAAAACACATATACACACATAGGTAATAATATTTTGTTATATAGATAAAATAAGAACGAACGTATTCTGAAATATAATCTCAAGCAATAAAAAACTTTTCTTTCAGTTCGCTTCGGAGCGTTATAAACACCTCAAAACATTCCATTATCGTTGCGAATCGTTTAGATGAGAATGTTGAGCGAGCAAGACAACTTCTGAAGCGGCATATTTAACGCTTTTATTTCATATTGTGGAATGTACGTTTGCGCTGCTACTAGGTACATGGTAGCTGCAAAATAGTGCATCTCTCACAAGCATGTGGCGAATGTACACCGGTGCAACGTTAAGCCAAAACTTAGATAAAATACTTTGACTTGACACGTGCTCTTCACTCACATAACTTGATAATAATAATAAAATAAGCCAAAGCTTTCGGGGAATAGTTTTGTGTGTGTATGCGAGTGTATGTAACTTCAAGTTAGCTTTCGGTAAGTCACAAAGTGTTATGCGAAATGCTCGCAACGTGTTTGTACGCCATATAATAACCGTCAGGCTTTGTGAACTGCCTCGTTTCAATATTCATTATCTTAATAAATAATTTACGCGTTGAACTTTGTAGATTTACTTACGGACTTTCGATACAACCAGCTTTCTCTAATTGAATTTACACAAAATTTTAATTGGATTTATAATTATTCCACAAAAATAATAAATTCTATGTTGCCATCAATGCGGCTTATATTAACATTTTTCACTGAAAACAATGCTCGTTTTCAATCACGAATGAATTACTCGACGAATGTTCATATACCCAATTCGTTTGAGCAATCACTATTTTTCGTTTAATTAAAAACACATACAAAAAACGTTACACCCTATGAATTTCACATACAATTTCAATGCTTTTATCTCATCAAAGCGTATTTAATATAATCTTCATAAATGATATTAAAATATAAAGCCACTTCCAAATTAACGCACTGATATATTATACAAATACGGACACACAGTGCATGGGGAGACATCACCAGCGTAATTTGTTGGAACAAATTGCCCACTAATACAGTTCTAATGTACCAGGGGTGTGGATAGGGCATCCAATCCCGGAAGGTGTTTTCAGCACCGGGATTGCGGTGCAAGAAATTTCCGATCCCAGGACCCCGGTACTAGAACCGGGAAATTATATGGATAAGAAAAAACAATATTTGGTGGTATGGAGCTTAAATTCTAATAACAATTTTCGAACTTTGGATCGCTTACCATCAATTTTAAAATTTTGAATCTCTTTTTTGACTTTATTTAATAAATCTGGTGTTGTTGGATTTAGTGGTAGAATGTAATTCTTTGTTAAATGCTTTATCAAGTTTTTCTTGTAAGGACCGTTCAACTTCTAGTTCGACTTGCTCTATTACTTGTGTTTCTGCATCTGACTCTGAAGTATTATCTAATGATTTGGACGTGCTAACAACTAAGTTTATTATTAATGATTTATTTAAGGGCTCAAAATTTAACAATGGGTTTTTATTCATGTCGTCCTGTTCGCCCTTATGCATAAACTGGAATAAAGAAGAAACATGAGTCCGACGTTCGTTTATTCGACGAGCAAGTGAATCCTTTCCTAAATTGTTCATCATAAAATTCATAGTCGTGTCAGCTGAAAGAAGTGTTGCATCACGACGACAAAATGATTCGGCCGCTATCTTTACAGGTTCTATCGTTTTCACCAAATCGTGAATCACTTCAAATTCTGTCTCTTCAAATGAATCGAGTGAATTCGAATCAATCAATGACTTTAAAATACAGTTTTTTACTTAAAAAAATCGCTGCAACATAAAAACATGCTGTTCCAACGAGTTTTGACATCAATTTTTAATTGAATTTCTTTTCTGTAGTATTAAATACATATATGCTATAATATTTGTTCGGCACAAAATCATTCATAATATATTCAAAAACATCTTTTTTATAAAAATGAAAAAAAATATTTTCATTAGCAAAATAATCCTGAAGTTGACGACGAAAAGTGCATGCGTCCAGAACACGTGTTCAGACCGATGCATCGGTTGAACGGTTTCATCGGTTGAACGTGTACAGACCGATGCATCGCGATGGTTGAAACACAACTGATTCCCAAAAATCCGTATAAAAAACAACATTTTTGAGCGGATGACCTAATATAACGTGGTTTTATGTTTTATAAATATTATTTTTGTAAAAATAATATTTTTAAAGAAATTTCTGCCAATACCGTAATTCCAGTATTGAGACTAGTTTCAGCACTGGGATTCTCGGTACCAGAAAATGCTGGGATCCCGAGATTGGATACAATAGGTGTGGAGTTGGAGTCGGAGTCGGAGTCATAAAAAATCAGCCTACTCCGACACCTTTTTTATTATTTTCTTTAATTAATAGTATTACGGCATGTGTCAACTAGACCAATTTTATTTAATTAAATCCACTAATTAAGAGGGCTGTACACCCGAAACCTTAATTTCGTTACCGTTCCTTTCTTCGATATATATATTGAGTGTATGTATATATTGAGTGAATGCGACAATATATATATCAATATATATATTGAGTGAATCCGACAGTTGCGCTTCAACCAGATAAAACGTATTTTAAATTGACAAAATCGAGGTTTCGTATTCTTCTATTTTCTCCTCCAAAACTAGACCAATTTAAAAAAAAAATCATCATCGGTATGAGAAAGATACTTTCTGTGCATCTATCGGCGTATTTTTTTTTAAATCGACCGTTAAATAAGCACGCTGGACTCGTTTCGTGGTTGTAAAAAAGAGGCGATTATATAGATGTTTGGCGGCTCCTAGCTCCTATAAAAAATAATTAATCAAAAAAATAAAACGATAGATGCACCCCAATGGTGGATATCGATAGCATATGAAAAAATAATTTCTCTCGTGCCATAATTGAGGAAGGGAGAAGTATAGTATGTTTGTATGGACAAGGCGCTGCTGTCCAGCCCTATTAATGGAAATTTAATAATTTCTTCATTCAAATCATGAATTTAAATTATATTATAAATAAAATCCTTGAATTGCACGTATTTTTATAAGTTGTGGCCAAAACCGATTTTATTCTTCGTTGTTTATTAAATTCACACAAATGCACACTATATGTAAATATACTTAATTTTTTTTTATACCTATTTTATTACTAGTAATTTAATAAATTGGGTTATACGTCAATTTTTAGTGATTTTTTTTAAATTTTCTTAATTTTTTAATTATTTTATTTTATGTAATATTAAAAAAATTATTACTACAAATTTTATACTTTGGTAAGAAAAGTCAATCTTACTTGGAGTCGGATTCGGTAAATTTTGAAGCGACTCCACAGCCCTGCAACGTGTTTTTAAAATAGTAATCAGGAAATCAATGCATGTAAATTAGTTTATAAAATTAATTATGCATAAATATGTACATAACACAGTTATTTCACGCATTACTGAATATAACTTATATGTATATTATAGTATATAAATAGCACTATACACGAAAAGTTAATAAAAATTGATGAAGATGTACATATATACTTATGTATGTCATACATACCAAAAGAAAAAAAACCCTTTATTATTAAAATTAAACAACAGAGTATGTATCAACTAATGTTCACGTACATAAACGATTTGCCGGCTAGCGTACGCAACGCGTATAATAAAGTAATATTTATCTGACGAAAAGTTTCTTGTCTGGAAACAGTGTTGAGCACTCGAAACTTTATCATTCATTACACAAAGCTGAGCTCCCCGAAAGTTCACAGGAACACGTCATAAATTTTGAACTGATCCGACGTCACTTACACCACTACTGCAAAAAGTTATTCGGACAACTACTATAGTGTACGCGCAAACAATACGATCCACGCAAACAAAACCCATCGACTTTCTGCCTTAAATTAAATACGTTCAAAGGTAAAGCGATCTGTACAAAATTATGCATGAAAAGTTGTCCGCCTAATAAAATCAAGCCGCAAAAGTTTGAGGAACAAAAATAAACATGACAGGTTTGACTTAGACTAAAAACGATTTTCGAATTTTAACGCGTACAAGTCGAATAGAATGTTGATATTTGAACATTCTTTCTCATTTTATAAATCACCAAGCGTGAGCTATATGAAACGTGACATTTACGAATTTGAAAAAAGAATTTGAGTTTCCGATAGATTTGGAATTTTCTTCTGAAAATGCGAGTCATATAATTCAAAGAATTTTCGCAAAGAGCAGCGATTTAATGGCGAGGAAAAACGATAAGGGACATTACTTGCATTGTCGATGTAATAAACTATATATTATATATACTTAAATACATGTACATATACATATATACTGAGAATAATATACAATTTTTTTTATATATTTTTATATATAGTTAAAAGATTAATACATAAAACATATTTTTTTACTTCCCGATATATGAATGAATACATATGTACATACATGTGTATGTTTCCAATAAAACTTTGCTATTTAATATTCTTATCAGACATCAATGTTTTCAATATACATACATATGTACATATATACCTTTTATTATATTTTATTTATTTTTATTTATTCACACTCGTCTTTATAGACCGCTCCAAAGCGACGAGTATTCTAATACAAATCTAAATTATATATAAATACATGATTATTATTTTATATTTTTACATTATATACGACGTCTATGTATGGTCAAACATTGCAAAGCATTGCAAGCATTTATACAATTCGATCAATACAAGTATATATATATATATATGTACAATGTAAATTCATGCAAACATCATTCACAGAGTATGGAGATATTTTTGCAGCGTCTTATAATAGAAAATCGGTAAACCTCAAGACGCTGAACAACTTGAGATTTGCAAAAGAGATAATAAAAGAAATGCCAGTTGTACAAGAACCGTTGAAAATCAGGAAAATCAGCAAACTCTGATAGGAAACGATCGATCTGGAGTCACAAACCAAGATCTGGCCAGCAGTCACTAGTGTGTCTCGGACCCGTGACCACTTTGCTCGAAAGCATAATATGCTGCTTGGTGCATATATAGATAAATAAATATGCCTATAAGTAAAAGTATGTATAGGCATAATTAGGAAAAAATTGTTCACAAAAGGCTTTGCCTTGATGGAAAAATCGATTGTGTGCAATTTACAATAATGGCCACTACGTGGTGCTAGTTACTGAAGAAAATAATTTAACAATTAAATAAATCGCATAGAACTTGCATTCACTTTACAATATAATTCATTTTGTAAGTAAATTAAGCTCCGTGTTCACTTTTAAAATAAAGCCTTTTAAATGAGAAGAGCGGAAAGTGACTGATGGCCCTTGCAAAACGAGAAGCTTATTCGCGGGGTTCTGAAAGATTCGAGATGATGAAATATTATTAAACGGATAAAATTAGATTAGGTATGTATTCTACGCTTCCCAATATTCCGTCTTTGATGTAAGAATTAAACAAGCCCTTCACTTTTTAATCACTGCTCGCAAAAAGGCGTTTCAAACATAATTCTGTTATGAAATGAAATGAAATTTTCAAATTGAATCAAAAATTAAGCGACTTTTCATTGACAACAAATAATAATAATCCGCTATCAAAATTTTAGCAATTAACTGAAATCTTATAATTAGCTGTAAAAAGAGATTTCAACCAATATACATACGTATTTGCATACAAATATACATACATATATATATTCGAACGCGATTTTTAAGCTTTATGCACACAAAAAAGACCCAATCTATGATTAATATTTGTAAAAATGGATGTTTGATTTATGATATTTATGTATAGAACATATGTACATAATATCATTAATATAATCACCATGGTTTCATCTGTAAGCAATGAAAAGTATTAACAATAGTACAATCGTGAAAATTTATTTACGGCTTTTATTTAAATGAAATGAAATGGATATACGTAAATCATTTCAGATGTCAATACAACGGCGCCACATTTCATACAAATCGTCAGACAAACATTTTATTACGCTTGACGTTCAAGAATTGAAATTAAGTAATTTTTAACAATAATCCACAAATATTTCAAGACATAAACGGCAATATTGTATGCCATTGATCCACTTGAATTGCGAAAAGCTATCGAAATTTTTGACATTTGGATGGTCAAATGAACAATATTCCATATTGAAACTTATTTTAAGTATAGTTTTAATCAAACTTATAGTTTTGATTCAAACTCATAGTATTTTATTTATTTTATATAAATGATGACATTTCAGGTGGGTACGAACTTCATTTGATCAATGTACATATGTAAGTATAAGCAGGGCTGTGAAGTCGGTTCAAAATTTGACACATACCGTAATAAAGAAAATAATAAAAAGGAGTTGGAGTCAGTTGTTACAAGGCTTTTTCTATATATTCCTACAGTCTTCCGATCGTTTTTAAACTTAGCCATTTTGCGCGGTTTGGTCAACGATGGAAATTTAAACCAATTTTGATAGTTTGGTGGTGGAAAATAATCGTAATAAACAGGTCTAAATTTGCGTAATTTTTGAAGACGGTGACGTTTAATAGCTAGTATGCTTATGTATTTGACTTTCCACTACCCACTCGTCTTGTCAGATTTTAATTGTTTAAACGCCTTTAACTTTTTCTTTTTCACACTACAATATCTTATAATCTGTCATATATGTTTTTACTTCACTCATAGGTTATATTATTGAATATAAAAAAATGTTTATATTATAATGGTGATTCGATATGCTTATTATGGCCAAATACCCCAGACTATCGTTGTGACATTTGGCTTGTAACTGACATCTCGCTGTACGAATCGGTCGATCTTTTTGTTTTGTTTTTTTACAACTCCGCTTGAAATGATCCGACTCCGACTCCAAAGCCCTGGTATATATGTAGTTAATGAATGCTTCGAGACTTGAAGTCGTTCGATAAATTATAAGATATGTTTCATTTGTATTAGGATGGTAATAATATGTTGATTAATATTTTGTTGATTACCTAGAGAACAACGCGAAAGTTTATATGAGAACGGAACTGGGTAATTTCACGCTCTAAATGAGTTTTCCCAAATTCGAACTCAAAATTCAAGATTAGAAATAGAAATAGATTAGAAATTTCACATAAAATTAAGATTTCACTTATAAAATAAATGTTTTACTTTAAAATGTTGGGTAACCCTATGCAAAATATGAATTATTTGCCATCGTGTGCCACCAGTTATTGAGCATTCTCCGCCGATATGATATAAATACACCAAAGGACGGACAGAGGGGGGCACTGGGACGAACGAGCGGTTCAAAAGGGACGCTCTCCACTGCCGTGAATTGTTTTCAATGGATAATTCCGAGGAATTAATTATGAGGCGAGCCCTGGACCCGGGGCGGCGGTGGAGATCATAAGATCTCGCCAAGGAAATATCTGGGTCGGTTTTGCGGGCATTATTAATCACGTGGCGGCGTTTTCTTGGAGCGTCCACAATTTCGAACCCCCCATCCTGTCGGGACTACGTCGGGATCCGGCCATATTTCACACCAGCCACCGTCCCAGTGGGATAGCACGAAACGGTGGTCAGTGTAGGAAACCTCTCCTATACTGGGTTGGTCCCGATCGTTTGTCACGCGCGTCCCACGCCGACTTGATCAATCATACACGAAAAGATCGTGCAGGACGGAAAAAATGTTCTGTACGACGCAAAGTGATGTATGCTAGTATACTAGTTTAGGTAGCGAAATATGTACATATTTTTTCGATCATAAATTTCAGCTTTCAAATATACGTATCTACGTATGTATGTATACCATGTGTATGGATTCACTAATGGTGTCTCGTTGGATGTTGGAATTATTTCACGTATGTATGAATGCACACGCTCAGTGTTCGATATACATACATACATACAAATATTTGCATATGGGCCGTTATAATTGAAAGTAACATATGTCCACTTTTCTTCATTTTAAGAAATATCTCGCAAAACATCAAATGTAATGTTTTGCGTTTAACAATATTTAAAAAATACTGGTGGCTTGTTATATATAATATTTATTCTGCTTTTCCGAGATTCTGGACATATCTAATTAAAAGAAGTGATAACAACTTGTGAATTAAGTTAAACAGAAATAGTGATTTTGGAACTGAAAATTCGACTTCCGCCACTTTCAAATATAATAAATAAAATATATTGCTAAAAATTGTTATATTTAAAATTTTAGTACGGAAAAATCAAAGTTTTCCATAAATTTTCATTAATTTGATAGACGAACCTCAACTAATTGATAACGTAAAAGATCCAATAAAAACCTTTAGTAATTCCTAATTCATTACATAATTGAATGAAAACATATATACGTTTTTTTCTTAATGTTATAAATAATAGAATACAGATATTCGTTGAAATAAATTTTAATTTATATTAATTATAAATTAAAGTTTTTAGCTATTAATAGTTGATACCGTAGAATTTCTGCGAATAAAAATGAATAAGTTTGATGTACTATCGTATGTCTAATATATTTTACACATTATATTGTGTCGTTTCGCATACCTTTGCTTCATCGCGCCCTCGACCTATTATTACTAAATCCAGAAAATCAGCAGAAACTTGAATATAACCACTGAAAAAGACGTGTTTAAGAATGTGAAAAATATATTGAAATTTTTTTTAAAAACCCCAGTTAAAAACCCCAGTCAAAAAGTAATTAAATCTAAATCTCATATAAATATTAGCCTCTCTACTCATTGTTATCCAAATTTCAGCAATTGTTTTTACTTTTTTCACCTCGTCTAGTAAACATTAGAAACTAGCTGGTGTCACAGTTACGACTTATGTAAATTCAGTGAATAAATTTAATGAAAAAAGAAAAAGCAACAATTTTAATCTAGAAACTTTGCCACTTGAAGAAGAACTTTTATATCAGATACAACTAATTTCTCGGTGTGAATCTTTTGCGAACGAAACATTAAATAGATAACGCGCTTCTAAAATTCACATATGAAAATTTCATTCGAATGCTAGCTATACAATTGTCCCCGGAGTTTTCGCTCTCACGCGTGTTAAACACTTAATTCGACACGTGTGACGTTAAAGTTTATCGCCTGTAAAAACGGGAGTGAAATTTCTCGTTTCTCAACTTGGAATGAGAAAAAGGAAAATGAACACCCTCTTCTGTAACGGCCGTATTGTTTTTAGAAATAAATAAAGTCCACGTACAGGTAAGCACCGCCATAAAAATAAACTCTTATCTCGCGCTATTACCAATAGTAGTAGGAATTAATAACAATATCTCACAATATCTCACAATACATCACATATACACAAATACATACGTGCCTATTTTCAAATACATATATACATACATACATAAATCTAAGCTAATTTCGAATATAGCATATGATGTAACCAGTTTATGCAAAGAGGATATAATAGCATTACGAAAATGAGATAAAAAATATGTGTTTGAGTTCGTCGAAAGGCGATCGATCATTTAAGTCTCATTATAAAAATGAGGCAACCTTAATGCCCGAATAAGAAAGTTTTGCAAATGGGATAATCTCATTTCGGCAATTCAGCAAGTCCGAGTTCGCGCAAAAGTTTATCCCGTCGAACTAATCGAATTATAACGGTCTTATTTTACGTCCGGATTATAATTCCGATACAAAATAACACCGATAGGGATTATTCCACAAAAGGGACAGATACTTTCACCGAGATAACCGTTCTTTCGCATTCCCTTATTCGATTGCGAGAAACTCGATACGCTAATTCGTTACGGTATCCTCCTTATCGTGGACCGACGAAGGAAATTAAATATACGAGTGAATTTAAAAGAGATCTCGATTTGCTACGATTTAAATTGAGTCGAGCGCATTGTGTTATAATGTTTTCATTACAGTCAAGGATCACGATTGCAGAAAGTGAATAATAAATTATTTTATACTGCGCCAGGTTTTTGAAAACTACAAAAAAAGATCAATCGAAGCAAAGATCGGAACCGAAATGAAATGGAAGTGTTGTGCAGCAACCTTTTATGTGTACAAGCTACAATCTTACGTAATGTATGAGTAGATAGTTTCCGATACATATGGATGTACTTACATACATATGTACATATGTATGTTCGTAGACAGAAACTGAGTCACACGTGTAACGTTTCCAATATGAATCCACAGGAAAAGCTCTGAAGCCACCGGAAAAGGGAAAAAGTCCAGTCAAGTTTGTCGGAATTGATACTGCCTCTGGGAGAAAATGCTTTTCATTTTATAATAGATAAAAATATGTATCAGTTATGTTTAAAAATAAAATCTGAGCCGTTATATTTGAAAGTGGCAGAACTCCAGTTTTCAGTTTCAAAATTGTTAAACATAAAACATTAAAAACGTTTAACAATATTTGATAATATTGTTGGCCTTTAATTAGAGGATGCAAATTACCGGAAATTTTCATTACCGGTAAAAGATATTTGTCACTCTCGGTTCACCGGTAATTTACCGGGAATTTTTAAAGTAACAAAAAAGGTAATATTATGGAATTATATTATGATATAAAACAAAAAAAAATTAAAAATATACTTAAAAAACAATAATTTTACATAAACATGCACGTGTTATTGCTAGAATAATTTGAAAAATATCTACAAAAGAATTGATTTCGGTTTGTTGAAATATCAATGTACATATACATATATACACATATGTATATACATATGTACATACTAGGTATGTTGACTGGAATCACTACCATCGATCAATATTCCTACGTTTGTCATTACTGAAACGAATGAACTATACAAAAACGCACCAAACCTCTTCACTGCAAATATCATCATATAATAATATCGTAGTTCAAAAATATTATCAATTTTTCAGTAAATATAATTTTCTGTAATTATAAAAATAATTAGAAATAACATATTTAAAAGGCTCGTATATATGTATGTATGTATAATATGTATGTATAATATGTATGTACAAATAAAAAATTTATGTATGAACACGAAATATTATATGAAAGTACAAGTGACAGGCGGTGTCTCGACCTAAAATATGAAATATATTTTGTTGTTTGTTTTTAATAACTCTGTCAAAATAAAAATTTCACAAAACATGTTTGCCCTCGCGTCGAAACGAAAGCGATGAAAAACAAACGAGTATTCGGCAAACTGAAACGAATTTCCTGAACTTATCTGAATAATGCTATCACAATAAAATCCATTACCGAACAAATATTAAATATTTTCTGCTTTTAAGCGCGTATTAAACAACAAATTTCAAGATCGCCATTAATGTTGAATATTTCATCGAAACCATTCAAAAGTGCTTAAAGTTTGCCAAAATTTTAACGGGGCTTTTAAGTCTCTGAGTTTTGAGTTCACAAAAGATTCAAATTAACGTTTAATTAAATTTCGTCGAATTCTCACCGAGAATAAACAATAGGAGAGTGTCACATTCTGGAAAAACATCGATTAAATTTCAACTTTCCGTTGGAATATAAAACGTTTACCTAAGCCAATTTCATTTGAAAAAAAATCTCACAAAAATCTCATGATTAGAAAATAATTGATAGCGAAAAATTTCCTTCGAAACAACTAAATTGACCCAGAAACATTTTGCGTGTTTCTAGCGAACCCTTTTTTACCCTATACGGAAACGTTTTTGGAAAGTGAGAGCGGCTCCTCTAATCGTAAAATAAAAAGGACTTTAATATAAATTCAGTGAATATATAAGAATTTCTGGAATTTTATTACGGGCCATGGGACAAACGCTCCTCAATATAAGTTGAGTTTTATTGAAAAGGGTCTTGTGATTGAGGTCGACTTATTGAATTCAGTCAAGGGCTAAGGTATTTGTTTTCCCAATACGAATCACCTTGGTGGGTACACGTTTTTAGAGCTACATACAAACATAGTTTGACATCTTCTCGATAAATCATTATGAACGTATTCAAGTTTAAATTTACAAACTTTTACCGTTGCAGTTCAACAATTCTCTTTTTTTCTTGTAAAATATCTCGCAAATTGCATGTAAAAATCACATCGACCATTTTCGATGATAAGAAGTTGAATAATTGATTTTGAGTATAACGCTCCAAACTCAATTTAAGTATTTTGAATTCAATTTCCATAAACAGAAACAACTCTGAAACTTTCAAACTCTCAATGTGAAACGATGTCATTCGTCTTTAAGCTACCTTTATAAAAGTTATGTCACGGTGCACGGTATTGATCTCACGTGGGTATAATACATATCAATTTAGACACCATTGCAACTACTAAAATATATACAATATACATAAATACGAAATTAATATATCTTGTAAAAACAGTATTTAAGTTACATGGTTTAAAAAGGTTCAATTTTGATCTATCGACTATTAGAAAACACAATATAACCACGCACTAATGTATGTATGATATAATGTTAATACTGAATGCTAATTAATCGATATGGTAAGCAAATAAATAGATCCCATTTTCCAAAGTAGCTTATATCAACTCTCGCTAACGATTAAAGTACTTTGTAAATATATTGTTTTGAGAGATGGGAGTAGGTCTTACAATCCTGGGATCCCGGTCTTTTCTAGTACCGTGAATCCTGGTTCTGAAACTAGTCTGAATACCGGGATTACGGTGCTGGAAGAAATTTCTTTAAAAATATTAATTTTACAAAAATAATATGGAAAAATATAAAAATACATTACATAATGAAAAATTGTTGGATGAACAATGACAATCATAGTCCATTTGCTTGCTCTGACACGTTTCGATGCCGGGTCGCCGTTTCCACGAAATTGTATGAACGGCCTGAATTGTGTCGCAGATTTTGTGTTCAACTGCAATGATATTTGAACCATATATTGAAATTTCTCTTTTTATGAGACCTTCAGAATTGAACATGATCCATTGTTTTTCAGTTGGACTGTGGATTTTCAAATGTTCAGACCTCGTTACACGGTGTGTCTTGTGCTAAGACCCTGTTGTTTCTGTTAATTTACGAAGATTATCAGTAAATTGTTATAAGAAAATTTTATTAAAATATGTATATGTCCAGTTCTTCGATATATCGTACTATAAACTATGTATATTAAAATTAATTATTGAATAAAATTCATAGGTGTGATATTTTTTTACATAATTTCAATTTAATTGCAGTTTTTATACTAGTGGATTGTTTCGTTGCATACTTACTAGACGGTACAAACTATTTATAAAAAACGAATTAATGAATCAAAGTGATGTTTTTTACTTTGTTTAATTACTTTATTGGATGTTTTTTGTAAATCTTACAGAAATCCAGAGATGGATGCGAACCGAAAATTTGAAGAAACTCAACAAGAACGCTTTTGTTTCGTTTTGAAAATTTGTAGCCAAACTCTCAAAACGAGAACGCCAATATGGGAGTATCTTTTGCGTGAAGCATCAGGAGAGTTTGCAAAATGCAATTGAATGCTTTTGAAATATGAAAATATGCAATTGAACATTTTTTTCTTATACATTTGATTTCCCGATGCTAGCACCGGGATCCCAGGATCAAAAATTCCGCAATTCCGGTGCTGAAGTAACTTTCCGGGATCGGAAGCACTAGATGGGAGGAGAGGTAAATTCAAGCTTTGATATATGTATATAAATCAGTCAATGAATATGTCATCAGATATAAATCAGTTTAAAATCGATTGCAAAAATCCGTATCCACATACATCATCATCAGATTAATATAAAATCATGTAAGTAATAATGGTAATTATAATAAAGCATAGCATAATTTATGATAAAGTACATAGCATACATAATTAGTCAAACATAGTACGAACATTTTTGGAGATTTTTCAGCGTATGCCTACAAAGTTGCAATGAATTAAAAAATTATGGACAAAAATCGATCAAAACATTCCCTTTGAAGTTTGTACTCGAACCGTGACCTTATATTCTACAAATATAGCAGTTCAGTACACGGGCGAAACTTTGAATAAATTGAGTACGTGCATATCGAGAGATGATGTCGCCTCAACATTCTTGCCTTTTATTACATTCCCCCGTCGCGAATTGGACGCGAGAAAAGAGTTTGAACCTGGAAGAAGAGTTCGGGGGAGGAAAGGAATGCTGTTGACCTCTGCGCTCGCACAGATTTGACAGCGGCAAAATTTACGATGGCATCGAATAGTGGACGCGATCCCATAACGGGGCCTAAGTGCTTATCTCTTCCACCCCTTGGCCTGTACGTGACCTGCGTATTACAATGGGTACTTTTTATGATTTCGCTCCAGCGGGACATCCCGTTCCTTCGAGCTCACACCGGAACCCAATCATCCGTAAGGGAATGCCTTATCGTTATTGGGGCAAGTCCTGCGTGCCGAGCGAACAAAATTAAGGTCAAATTCACTCCGAGAAATATCTCACACGCAAAGTAACCTACCCTGTCTGGCCACCATCGAGAGTTTCCGACTTCATATCTTTCCCAAAGTGATCGAAAAGTCAAGGTCGAGTGGACCAAGGACAAATATAACATATGAACCCAATTTGAATATAAAATATAACATCGAAGGATTTTAAATTGGCATTCACACTAAAGCTCACGAGCCATACATTTTGAGGAATGTATAAATATAATATATTATAAGTCCCATATTATGATAAGTCAAGTGATAAAGCTCGATATTTCCACGAATAATATGAAAAACAATATTCAAATTTGATCAAAAACCTAAATTAATAATACTTAGAAATGAAATATGAATTCGTATATTTTATATCTGCATATTTATTTATTTTATTTATTTAATACACAGAGAGAAACTTACAGCTAAAACAAAGATAATAAAATAAATAGTTCAACATAAGCCAATTAAAAGTTTCTTCAAATAGCATAAAAATGAAAAATGGAACTTGCTATGAAGGCCAATAAAAAAGAAAAAAATAAATAACAATACAAAAAGAAAATAGTGACAAATTTGTAAATAATAGTAGAAAGTAATAGTACATAGATTATGGTGAATAACAGTATAAAATTAATCAAAAAGGATTAAGGTAAAAAAAAAACAAAACAAAAGAAGAAAGAACGGGTTAAAAAAAACATCTTGCAAATAAAGTATGAAGTAATGCATATGGAGATCGTAAAAATTACAGCTTGAAATAACTTTATTATTTATTATTATCGTTATTGGTTTGAAATCATTGAAATACATACAGAATAAAAAAATAATACCTAAGTATAAGTAAAAGCAGTCGATAAACTGAATTAAATTTGAGATTACTTTGTATTTTATGAAATGGAAAACGTAATATAAATATGTATTATAAAAATAGACACGAATTCCAGCGAAACTGTTCTCCTTGTATTAAAAGTAAAAAGAAAAAGTTACGAAATCGGTCGGTTTTCGCATCGACAGGATAAAAGAAAGCAAAGAAACCCGAAAAATACAGTAAGCCGAACGAATTTCGACTCTTTCAAACGCGAACAATTTGCGGCCAACGCAATTCGTAATCAGATTACGAATCCTTTTATGTTTAAAGAATAAGCAGAATCATATCTATACAAAATACAGCAAATTGTATAAATAACAAAATAAAATGAATAATATTTTTCAACGAGATATTTTTGAAGCGTGACGTCGTTCAAAAGTGCTATTTTCAATGCATAGATTTGCAGTCGGCGTAAGTGCGTATGCAAAACAAAAATAAAATAAAAAATTCACCTCGTAAAATTCCCCCTTTGTGCGTTCACATCTTTTTGGTGCGATACGAATTTTAACACGCATCCAACTCTTTTCATTTTTCTTTTCTGTATAAAGGAAAGATCAAGCGCCTTTTATAACTTGTATGGCAGTTGAAGACGTTTTACTACGGACACGGCGCTGACAGACGAACAGGTTATAAATTTTGAGAAGGGATGAAAAAAATCTTACAGTATGGATCGTAGAGCAGCAAGGACGCACGACTTTTTAAAGTTTAATTAACGGTCTTAAGTGGAGAAAGAGAATTCCTGGAAAAAAAGACAGAAGTTTTGCGATCTATTTCCAGATGTCTCTCGGGTCTACGTCGTGAACGCGTAAAGGGTAGATTCGTTTTACGATGAAATTTTCCGACGTTGTCAGAATAAAATGGCCAATAGGTAAGAAAAGACGCCGGTTATTGGCCGCCGTTAAATTGTAGTTACGTCTACAATAAAATTCTCTAATGAGTTGAAACTCTAAAAATACGTTGAAATTCGTAAGATCAGAATGCGATTTCAATTAAATGTACATAATAAATATCATATAAATCGGACTTATTCCGAATGTGAAAATATATAAAAAAGTATTCCAAATTAAAGCCAAACTTAATGAAATGCTTCAGCAAAAATAGGAATAATTTAATTATAGGTAACATAAAGAAAGCAAAAACTGCAGGAAGTGTTTTCCACAGAGGTGTTCAAATGTATAATGCCCTTTCTGAGAGCTTTAGAGGTGCTATTAACATTGGTGCTTTCTTGAAGGGTGTTAATGGGTACCTCTGTCGAAGATGATGTAATTGTATAAGTTTAATCAATGCAATGTTTGGCGTTATAAAATATTATGTTATGGCTATTAATATTATAGTTTGTTAATTTTGTTATATTGTAGTTATAATTTTAGTTGTTACTTTTGTTATTTGTTACATATTCACTAGCAATTTGCTATTAAATAAATAAAATAAAATAAATAAAAAATACAGTAAATCAATATATTGTTGAACCCAGACTTAATCTAATTCAATCAATATAAATAACAAAAAATCAAATATGTACTCGTGTCTAAAATACGAACAAACACATATATACATATATTTATACGACATTGTTTAAAATTGGGTACTAACATTCTTACAGAATTGACAATAACATGGATTGTAAAAAGTGAGTCATTTAAAAAATAAATTAAATATATGATGAAAATAAAACCTGAACGATATATTATTTATTCAAAAAAACTATATAAGTAAATCCTTAAATTTAAAAAATTACCAATTAAAAAAACATCATTGGCTTGATGGATATTTAAAATACATATGTATATATTTACAATGTACGTACATATAATATACTGCGAATCCATAACAAATAGGAAGTGATTAGAATTTTTATTCAGATCAATTTCCAACAGCTTCGACACAAAAATTTATGCATTTTTAAATTTAGATTTTTTTTCACTTTTTAGCGAGGGGAGTCTGGAAGTCTAGACCGGATGTGAAGTAAGACGCTTTAGCCTAGTGAATCAAAATAATGACGTCTATCGGTTATTTTAGAAAGTTCGACAACTTCCGCTCGGTATGCGAGATATTCTCAGATCCGAATAAAAAGATTTCTTAATATTTTTTACTATTTCATATTATTAAAATTTTCTCCATTATGTTTTACCCGATAAATTCAACGGGTAATTGAATGCAACTTAGCGATAAGAAGTACTAGATTAGATTATAAGCTTGCCTGTGATGACGCGG
This sequence comes from Arctopsyche grandis, assembly GCF_051622035.1. Classification (NCBI taxonomy): domain Eukaryota; kingdom Metazoa; phylum Arthropoda; class Insecta; order Trichoptera; family Hydropsychidae; genus Arctopsyche; species Arctopsyche grandis. The sequence continues at coordinate 19,981,463 of NC_135360.1, forward strand.
TATATAATCTTTCAAATAATCAGTGGATAGTTTTTGGAATAATATACATAAATAGATACACAATGTTGAGATATATTAGATCACAGTTTCCCAATGTAAACAAAATCGCATCCCTATGAGCATAGAAGTCACGAGAGGCTCAATATAAACAAATGTGCCCCCCCTCCCTTAAAAATGATTTTGTTTTTGATCTGGTGAAATGAAATGATTTTGTATCTGCAGTATTTTTTCACAACTATTTTATACTAAAATTTTCGGAAGCTTATACCTATGTATACATTAGGGTTTCTGACCCGGGTCGACCCGGGACAGACTTTCCCGGGAATTCACGGAATTTTTGTTGTCCCGTGTCCCGGGAATTCTTATCTCGAATCCCGGGAAATGGATTTTAAAAAAAAATTGAAAATATACAACATTTTCACGTCTGCTCGAAGGGAAATAATAAATCAAATACACAAAGAATTGTAAAATATTCTCAAAGGTTTGTTGTTTAGCACTAAGTACAGCGCATTCCCCGAACGTGGAAGTTTTATGAGCGGTTCTGTGCGTTTGGGCAAAATAATTTCTTGTAATTCTATTTTTGAAAAATCTCAATACCGAGGACTTGACCTTACCGATGAATTATTCCGAGAATTGAAAATCAGAATCGAAGTAAGAGGAAGCATGAAACTGATTTTTTTAACACAAATTTTAAATAATTCTAATTTTATACCGAACAAAGCATTCTTGAGTGTTGTAATAAAACCGAATTTGTATCCTACGGTGAAACTATTATGAAGCGAGTATATCCTTCTTGTATTGACGATTCCGCAATGGTAGAAACCAAATAAATTGTGTGTTTGACGATGAATGAAGAATTAAATAAGGAGTTACCAAAAGCAAATATACAAAATAACGTAAACAAAAATAACCTGGACTTTAAAAAATAAATTAAAATACATATATATATATGCTGACAGGAGAAGAAATCAATAATTAAAAAAAAAAAATTTCGTCCCTTTTAACAATAAAACCAACTTCGACCGAAACTGAAAGAGTTTTTTTACATTGCTGGAATTTTTTTACCAAATCTAGAAATAGGCTTTCGAATTCTCATTTAAATATTTTAGTGTTCTTTAGAATCTACTTTAAATAAGTTTAATTTTATAATCACATTTTTTCCAGCTAATAGATGTATGTATGTACATATTATGTATTGTTTACTTTTTAGAAATAAATAATTATTTATTTTATTAATAAAAAATATATTAAATTGAAAAAAAAAATTTTTTTACATGTGTCCCGGGATCCCGGGAATCCCGGGAACGATCTCGGGCTCCGTCTCGTGTCCCGGGAATTGAAAAAGTCCGGGAAATCAGAAACCCTAGTATACATTAGTAAAAGATTTGTTTTTTAAAAAATTCAATTTTAGTGCAATATTAGTTGACATACATACATATGTAGATATACACTTTGAACTTTGATTCTATACATTGTCGAGTGACCTTCAATTCACTAACTTAATATAAAACATTAATTGAATACCACCTCTATAGCGTGCATGACCTTTCACCCATTCAGGGTTTTTTATATTCGCGTTCCCTTTCCCGTTCCCGTTCTCGTTCCCATTCCCACTTGTCGGAAAGAACCAGACCGCGAACTTGACTTGACTTGATTAAAAAAAAAACAATAGAAGGCGGTGAACACTTTTTCAATTATTCAATTGTTTGTTTATTTTACCCTAACAACGTAGGTTGCGAACTGATTTGAAATTATTTGCCATGCAATGCCACTCATTCCCGTTTTTGACAGTTTCCATTCCCGTTTTTGGGGAATTTTTTTTACAGAAACCATCGCGGACATACACGCAATAACTCTTGTAAGTTTCATTGCAATCGGTTGAATGGTATAAGAACGCATACATACGTGACAGAAAAACATTGATTTTAAAATATAAAGATAATCTAGTATAAGTTTATAAAATATATAAACAGACACGTCTTAAAATATCTATGAATTAATTCTATATCAAAAAATACGTAAAATTTTACATCTTTTCCGAGGCTGTGCAAGTCGCAAGTGCGAAACGCCAAGCAATAATTGTGAATTCAATGATGGCAACGACCTCCGGAACGACTGCCAGACCCAGTTCCGCAGATTAATATTTGATGCGATGCCCCCATCTCGTTTTTGGCCGACGGGCTTGGAAAGCTTCCAAAGCTCGGTCCGCCATTGTGGGGAGAAAACCTCCGGGAGGGAGAGAGAAATGGGAGGGACACAAGAAGCTTCGCCGTCGAAATCTCCACCCCACATAAATCGCGGTTATTGTTCTCGTGCAGATCACTCGGTTGCCAAGCGCGTTCGCTATCGTAAAAATTATACCCCCATTTTATGCGAAAACTTGCGCAAACTTTGTCAATGCGTTTTTGGAAATTTCACTGCGACATTTGCAGACTTTACAGTGTACCCGAGGCTGGGATGTGCGGCCGTTGTAAAATCCGGATTTTATCCGAAAAGTTACAATTAATTAATTTCAAATATGCCGATGTCACCCACTCACCCTTATCATACTGCTCCGTATTGTACGGATACATTTAAACGAAAGTAAGAAATAAAAGAATCGTCCATTTTGTATTTGAATAGAAAAAGTTTATGGTTGTCGGTCGTATAGCGGCGATTTAATAGCAGTCTCAGGTGTTTTCAGGTAAGTGCTATACGATATACGATCATTGCCAACTACAGATAATCTAGGTAATATACGATCTTATCTACACCTGGTGGTAGTCGTTATTATTGACTCATGAAATTTCAATAGAAATTATATTATAGTACAGGAAGACTTAAAATTTCTCAATAAAAATGTGCTGAGGATATAAATAATTTTATATTCAACTCTTGTATTATATTGAGCGTTACATATACATAAAATATACAGCCAGCAGCATAGCTCGATTGTTAAGCTTCTGATTAGCGTCGATAGGCGCCGGGTTCGATCCTTGGGCCCGGGCCTCGAATGAAAATGAATATTTCAGAGTATGCTGTTGGTTAGACCTGGATTTGTGACATCAGGTTGATCGTTTCCTATCAGAGTTTGCCAATTTTCTTTGATTTCATTGTTGAAACGGTTCCCGGAAAAAAATTGGCTAAAAATCCCTCCTATTCGATATGTCACCTATAATTTGTTATTAATTAATGTGCAATAAATAAGTTTGTGTACAAATTGATAGATGTCTCATTGATTTTCGAGTTTTACAGTGTCTCGTAATTCAGTGATATATAAAAAAAAATGCTGAATTGTAATTTGTAAATTTGTAATTGGCCAGAAAGGCGCATTGGGGCTTACCTGTAAGGCCTTCCTGGTATATATGTAAAATAAAATAAAAAAAAAATTATACGAACGAATATACACATGTTTGCCTGAAGAAAATGATCTTCGATCAATGAGTTTTGCCGGTGATGACTTATGGACATTGAACGCCAAGCTGCTACACAAAGTTCAATGCACTCACAGAAGTATGTAATTTGGTATGCTTGGCGTAACGAGGAAAGACAGGAAACGGAATACGTGGGTGAGAAGTATGACAAGGATTGTGGATATAGTGGATAGAATGAAGATATTGAAATGGCAATGAGCAGGCCACGTGGCTAGAAGAATGGTACCCGAGATTAAAAGGAAGACCGCAGGGAAGATGGGTAAATGAAATTAGGAAAATGTGTGGGGTGAGATGGATAAGAGTTGCGCAAAACAAAGACAAGTGGAAGCGTGTTGGAGAGGTCTTCATCCAGCAATGGATGGTAAGTGGCTGTAGATGATGATAATGATAATATATTTGTTTAATTTTTAGATAAGATTTACATTTTTTAGATTATTATTATGGTATTACAACAAATTAGCATTCACTGCAATACAATAAATTCCACATTTGCAACGGGGCCAAAGAGCATTTCATGTACGTAAATGCATATATATATATATATATATATATATATATATATATATATATATATATATATATATATATATATATATAAATATATATATATATATATATATATATATATATATATATATATATATATATATTCGTTGCATTTCATTGCCAAAAGAGCCGTCGGCGTTTGCGCACATAAGAAGAGACAAGAGCCCTAATAAATCTTTTGTTTTGGAAACGACTGCAATACGTACAACTCTCGAGATAACGTAAAACACCGTAGAACCAGAGGAAAACGAACAGGGACACAGAGGATGGGGAAAACCCCATCCCTCGAATACGGGGAAAAATACCACTCGGTGGCATGAAAATGCATTGCCACCATCAGCAGCCCGCATTAATATCGTATAATTCAAGTACATCTGCTTCAACCCGACTCACCGCATTATTTATGTAATGAAAAAGGCAAAAAGAATCGCGCAGTTTCCCATCAATATACCGCACCGAGGCTACGTTCAAAAACAAAATGAAATATTGTGATTAATCGACTCATTTGGGGACGTCCACCATAAAATTTGTACAATCTCCATAGTCGATGTAAATTATAAATTTATTCAACACAGAAAAAATGCATATGTGTATGTTGAAAATTCAATCATGATATGAGTGAAAATTCCGAGCTATTATTATTAAAATCTTTATTAAAATGATTTAGAACAGATAAACGTCATCCTGAAAATACGATTTCATCTCGACAAATATATTTTTCTCCTTACAGGTGATTTTTTTACTTTATCTATTTTTTTACTTCTCTAGAGTAAAAGTACTCACCAAATTTAATGAACCGGAAGTGGGATTTTCTCCTCTTAGAAAGGTCAAAAATGTTGTCGCCTGGATCCTGTCCACACCCCTGAACGTATTATGCTGAAAATTTATATTTGTATTCTTTATGTACTAACTTAGATTTGGTAACGTTTTGGTCAGAATTCGTAAACCGGAAGTAGTATTGTTTTTTAAAACAATATTTCATTATTTTATTTTGACCTTTTAAATAATTTTTATCCTTTTGATATTAAATGTGTATAATAATTATACTGATTTTAAATAATAAAAAAAATTTGAACAAAATCCGCCAACCGGAAGTAGAAATTTTGTCTTGTGCAAGTATTTGCATATATTTACGCTCAATTTGTATTGCTATCATAGTTATTAGTTCAATATCGAATTTTGTTTTGTAACCTTCTTATATTCCTCAAATACATAGATAAAGTCATGGGTTGGTCACACCCGATTTTTTTTAATACCTGCTTACAAATTGAATTCTACGCCACGGCTTAGTTTCCGCTACATATAATATCCAGTTACTATTACCTCTTATGGTTATCTAAGATGTTTACACATCAATGTAATAAATTTAACGAATTGTAAAATAACCAAATGAAAAATAGCACAACAAAAATTAAACTTGAATAAAACTTGAAACTAAAATTAAAATAAATAATTCTCAAGATATTTTTAGATAAACTAAAATATTTTGTATTTGATAATATTATACTTTATCTAATTCATAATCTGCGATTCCTTGACAATACCGTTGTATTAACGTTTGCATAGCGTGACACAGTTCTACAATTACAGTATGTTCCCCAAATTAAGAACTAGCACGGAAAACAAATAAAACCATTATCCACAATAAAAACATATACATACTAATTAAACCTACACTAGAGATATAATATTATATGAATCTGATATAATTTCGAAAGAGACTTCAATTCAAATAAATTTAATAAAAAAACAAATGAAGATTTACTATTAGATTCGCCATGTTTACGCTGTTTATATTGTAAATATTGAGCGAAGCCGGGAAAACAACTAATTTAATAAATGAAAGAAATACTAGAACAAATTTTAAAAAACGATTAGTACACTAATTACATGTTTTTTCCAAAAACGTATAACGACATCAAAAGTGAATTAATTCAAGTAAAGTTGGTTGTTTAATTCGCATCTTGGTTCAGAAGGCACTTAGTTTCGCATAGAAATTTTTTTATGCTCACTTACATGAAGTATAGTTGATATATCATCTGTTCTCTGTTTAACATAACACAAGTTTTACGTCCTTTTAAAACGATAACGTAAGCTTTACGACCGTTAAATGTACAATGATGAAACAAAATTTAAATTTTATTTACAATAAAATGCATATGAGCGTACTCAGAATATGCTTATCGCGCATAGCTTGCACACTTTCATACCTTGTACATATATGCATGCAATTTTTGATAAAGTATTCAAGTACGGCATGAGAAAATTTCTCTCGTGTATATTGTTAAATTTATTTACGGATATTTGCAACGCTTTTACGACGCTTAAAAAACTTTCATCTTTTTTTCTGTATACAACGAATGTAATAAAATCTGTTGCGAAATTGCGGCGCGTTATGTAAACGCACATTAATACGCAATAAAGCACCTATACTTTGTGGTAAATTTTCAATTTCAGATAGATAAACGCAATAAATTTTTCCGATAAAACGGTCCGCAATCTTAAGCAGGAGTATACTAAGGCTGGCCGGCTCTATCCAAGGTTTTGACAGTTTTTTAAATTGGGATTTTATGTGAGAAAAATACATATTTCAAAAATAATTTTTGACTAAAAATTAATTAACAAAAAGTACACTTCAATTTTATGTTTACATATACATATACATATATGCACATATGTACATATATGTATGTAAAAATAAATAAAACTAAATTTAAATCACGATAATATGATATTTTCTCACTCATTAACACGAGAAGCATAAAAACGAGAAAAAAAAATCTATAATGGCAATCTTTTTCTTTACAAGACTGATGAAGAATAAAGAAGCAGAACGCAGTTTGACATTCATTATATTTCGAGCGTATGACTTCATTATTTCAGAACGATGGGGAGAGTGAGAGCCGCGTTCACATAAATGAGGATAAATTACGCAAAAAAATGATAAAAAGTATTATACTTACATAAATATATATTTTTGGTACCCAACGAAATAGCGTAAAAGCCACAAAATGAATAACAATCAACGATGGAAAGGGAAAGCAACATCCGAGGGTGAGGTATGACAGGATCGGCACGCTAAGCATGCCATACCGTTCAAAATCATCTCGAGTATTTGCAGTATATTTTTCATAGTGAAAATTTTATACTAAATTTGATTTAAAATTCGCTCGCTTCAAATGGTTTATATAACGTTGAGCTTAAAAGCATTATGATGGGCAAAAAATGGATTAACTATGTATGTTTTAAAGCAATCGAAAAAATTGCATTACGTTATTTATGACATGAATTTTGAATTTTACATTGCTTTTTATCAGTCCTAAAGAATATATTGATTTCTGATACTCAAATAATATTATCAACAATAAATCTAAATTTTATCGATGTTTTTTAAATCCATGCTAAAAGTTGGTACTACATTTAGCAAAACAATCCACTCCTGCTATATAATGTTTAAAAAAATAAAATAGTTACTGACAAAGTTAATTTCAATAGGAATACATATGTACATATGTATGTAGTTATATTTTCATCTATGATAATAATTAAATTACAATTTATAATCAGACTCAAATTTCCAACTTGACTGACCACGAAGATTAGTAAGACAGTTGCCGAGCTCAAGACAGACAATGCATAATATTATACACATCGAGGGTTAGTTATTATACTCCGAGGGTCATTAAAAGGCTAACGATCCCTGCAAAGTGACCCACCTAAGACACATATTAAGGCTTTCGCGCTTGCCGAGTGGAACATCGCCGCTTATCTTTACGCCCGCCGCAGTCATAAAAAACGCATAAAAGCCCGACCGGGAAGACTCAGCTGGCCGGGAAAACCTGGGCGAAACTGAAGGGATGCATCGCAAACATTATTTTATCATTTCACCTATGCAAATTGAGTCTCGACAAACGTATCCGTGGGCCGGGAGTGGCGCACACTTGCGGGAATACTAGTCACTCGGCGGTAGAATTATACCCGTAATATAAACGCCTGTGGCCGAACGACGAGCTGGCATAATTTTTAATTAACATCGGAGAGGATGGGGTGGAAAAAATGATATTTCATTAAGAGATAGCGAGCGTTTTCGTGTAATTTGTGTGCTAAAATTAAAAATGAGTTTTAAAACGTTTCACTTTTGCTTAATTACGTTTCAACTATTCGTATAATTGCGTATGAATTACAATAGATTTTTTAATATATTATGCTATTTGTTTTACCCGGCTTCGCTCAGTATTTTTAATATAAACAGCTTAAACATGGTGAATCTAATAGTAAATATTCATTTGTTTTTTTATTAACTTTATTTGAATCGAAAAAAATATATCGAACCGTCGTCATAGAAACTTTGTTTTATTTTCGATGTTCTCAACCAAAAATACTTACAAACATACATACAAAGTCTCTTTCAAAATTATACATTTATATCTTTTATGTATTGTCTGGCCACAGTGTCATATTGGGGTGACCTGTAAAGACACTGTGGTATACTTGTATATTAAAAATAAATAAAAAAATATGTATAAGAAGATTATAGAATTAACCACAAGTTTTTCCTACATACAAAAAAAATGATTCAAATATTCTATCTATGTATGTACATATGTATACTTTTTTGATTCGTTCCCATACTGTTCCATTTTCTTCTTTACTACTTCTACTCGTGAGGATACATGAGATTCGGAACTATGTATGTACGTATATCTCGCATAACATTTATTTACTATATTGATTGATAAAGCGAAAATTTCACTCTGTAAAAATAATAACGACAAGTTTTCCTAGTGATTCAGTCTCATAATTATGCCAAAAACGTATGAAATTTTGTAATAATTCCCGTATATGACCGAAATAAAATAGTGGTAACTCTGGTATTTTCATTTCCGCAAGAAATTCTAAGCTCAGGTGTATGTAATTATATGTACATAACAAAAATTACATAACACCGAGAAAAAATTAAAGTTTTTGATATTTGCAGAAACAACTTTGTATGTACATATATACATTCAAATTAACTAGTTTTTTTAATAATCGTAAATATTATAGCGTGAACGAATGGAGGGGTTTCCGAGATCGGAGTGAAAGACGCATCAGTAGTGGTAGAGGTAGTTTATTGTTCTTGATCCGTCGGCCTTCCAGCTCTTAATGAAACACGAACCAAAACCACCTAACATTTATACGCATCGGATTGTTCATATGTCTTTTTGTGAGGCCTTTTTGGCGCGTTACGAGATCAGTGGATCAGCGCTAGCCAGTGGTCGACGAGCGCCAATCCCCTTAATCTCTACGTTACAGTATTATGATTATTATTAGATTTTACAAAAAAAACATTATGAGTGTAAATAAAAGTTTCAATATCATTTGTTAAACGTCTCAAATTCCAAAGTCGCTTGATCCATTATTGGGATAAAACGTTTTGTAGTGAAAACTTAAAAGCCTTTATTTTAGGTTTGTTACTCGATCTTTCTTCCTTACAGATCGTTATAAAAACCAATAAAAGGCGTCGCGCAGACTTGAATTTTTCTCTCGGCAAGTGAAGCGAATCAAGTTACACATGTCGCACAAAAAAACTTTGCGGGAAAACTCTCTAAGGTTTTCTCTCAAAAGAAAACTACGTTTGATATTGCGACTAACTTTCTCAGAACATATTGTGCCATAAACTTTGATATCGTTTTCCTTTTTTCAATATCTATCTATAGTCATTCATACGATATTTATGAAAAACTTAATATATGTACTCCTCTATGTACGTATCTTCGTCCAAAACGGAAGACTAAAATGTTCAACTTAAATATTACAGAAAAGTTTTATATGTGGGCGATTTAAGTTTACAAAAAAAAACTTTCGTAAAAATAAAAAAGTAATACTGACAATATCAAGCGACAATGACGATGGTTGGCAGCACTTTACTCCCCTTGCCAAAATAAAATATAATATTTCGAGCCCTGTTATGGGCGCTGACTTCGTAAATTTTCCATCTTAAATTATGCAGAAATTTACTTTCAAATTTAGCCAAGCCACAGCAGCGATGTTCTCTTTCAAGCCAGCCGGAAAATTTGCAATAAGGGAAAATTATGAATGTTGATTATGCAAGGATTTTCGGACAATGAGATCCGTACATAAATGAGTAAACAACATCTCACAAAATTTCAAGTGTAAAGCAAACGAGTAAATAGGAACACCAATCAGCAAAACCGCAACACGATTAATAAACATAAATATTACTATTACGTTTTTCCATTAGTTGCATTTAATCAGACGCTTATTCAAACTTTCATTCAAACAAACTCGTAGATTCGCATACGTACATACATACATATTACATACGTACATATGTATGTATGTATGTATGTATGTATATAAAATCCATTACCATGGCATTATCGATTCGCGACAAACTTAACCGCGCGAAAGACGCGATCGGACCGTTCAGCCCGTTCAGATTCTAATCCTGACAATATTCAACGTGGAAAATTTTATTTATGCGAAACCTAAACTTGGGATATTGTAGAGTACAAAAGCTCACTCGCTTATTGTGTGTGCCGCGTGTTTATGCGGACACGTGCTCCGAATCCCTGGTACTGGCGGATCGCGATTCCCAACACGAAATCTTCAACAACCGAATAACAATGACACGCACAAATATATGTACATATATTATTGTAAGTGTATTATATGTGATGTACGTATCATGTAATACGAAAAAAAAGGTTTAAAAGAACGAACGATATGAAATATTGAACTAATCGTACCCGAGGTATTTCGCCGAACGAAGCCCGCAGCTAGTATCGGCAAACGATAAATATCTTGCCTCGCAGTCGAATTACTCTGAAAAAATAAAGGCCCGTGGTAAGCAGATGCTCGTTTGTACGAATAATCGAGGATATTCGACGTATCTAAGTATGTAGGTGTGTCTTTGAACACAGCTAGGTGTATAAAGTATCGGAAAAGGCGTCCCATCCCGTATACCCTTGTTAATTCTACAAATTTCCTTTCGCCATCTTTAAGTGAATCATTTATGAACGTAGATTGTATCGTAAGTTCTCCGATTTATTTTCGTTCCTGACAAGGAATTGGAAGATTGAAAACAAAAATAGACAAACGATGTATTCCAGAAATAGTTTCCAAACACTGAATACTAATTCAATTTTATATTCATTGAATTACATTATTACTTAAATGTCAAGTAATATTTTATGAGTTTTTGTCTCACAATTCACAATAGTAAAACCTTCAAATTTTCTCCCATTGAAAAAAAAAACTAAATGTTGTATTTAACAATAAGGATAATATTTTTGGCACGGCTGTAAAATAAATTACACGATATATATCAAAACGACATTTAATTTCAAATTAACATCTCTGAAATAGCTCGCACGACAGATTAGGCGTCAGCCCAGCAAATCAAACGGCAAATGGGTTGTTGCCAGTAACAAAAATAAAATTTGAAGTTTCAGTAAAATTATAACCAGTTAAATTTTCACCGGGTATAGTTCAGTGAAATCATATCCAATTACATTTCCACTGGCCTTTTTCACTGAAATTATAATTTTTGACAGTTGGATGATAGCGCGTCGCCCCGCTCCTGTCCATTCCCACTGTCCTCATGGTCCACATATCGTAATATCCATCCAAACACATCATAATAATATCGTAGCAGCTAACACTTATTTATTTAAGAGTTAGGTTAGGTTAGGTTAAGTTAGGGTTGGTTTTATTCATTTGAGATTAGGTTTTTAGGGTGGTGTTTAGTTTTGTAAAATTTTATTTTTGTTACTTGGCAACCCATTTGACGTTTGATTTGCTGGGCGGACACCGAATCTGTCTTTTTTAGATAGGGGCACTCTTTTTATTTGCGGGCCGAAATGTTTTAGAGATGCTCATTCACATATAATGTCGTGATAAATATCTAATTTTTATGGAAATAAGGCTATTTTGCCGGGCCGATAAATGGTACCCTTAAACTTATATGAATATACGCCATTATACAGAACCGTGGTAAAATCGAAAAACAAAACAAATGATTCATTTTTGAATTAATTTAATTTATTTGTTATATCATTTAGGTACTCGAAAACCCTTCCACTGGATTACTCGTTTATTAAACTCCTAAGCCACTATACGCTTACATATGTATATATGATACAAACATTACTATACACAAATTACATATAAAGGAGGTTGATTATTATGACAATTTAATTTAATTAATTAAAACATATTGTAATATTTATTGGTATAGTTTGCAGGCACGGGAAACCGTAAAAACCGTTTAATCATTATTATTATCGCGAATTTAATTAGTTATGAATAAATATAAGACCAAAGCTATTAGGTATACATACGTATATATAATAATATTTGAAACAATTCTACATTATACATAATTAAAGGCTTATGACATTTAAAAAAATTAGCACGCGAAACAATTAACACGGTAATTAATATGATTAATATAATTTGTAAAATCAATTGAACTCTAAAACATTTTTTAATTTAAAATCGTTTCCAATGAATTCAAGATTTATACATATATTTATCTTTATGCAAATTTACTGATGAAATAAAACCCAGCATTCGTGGAAAAAATGATAATAAATACAGCAAACTCTTTGGAAATTGATTGAGTTATAAATAGCTCAGCAGTACAGTATTTGCAGAAAATTACGAATATATACATACAACGTCAATGTTCAATGTTAGAATTAACTTTCGGCAACTTTCCACAATATCTCATAGCGAATAACGCACAAACACCTAACAAACCGCATATTCGTTTACGGGAAAGACACTAATTACTCAGCTCGCATTACAAACGGAATTTATTACATTTTCACCTACCACTACGTCGTACAAACACGAAACTTATTTAAATACATTTTGTAATATCACATAATAATTGTACATTCGCGTCGATAAAATTCGAAGTGCGACTATGACGACGACCGTTTTCCTCGCTGCGAATTATTGTTTGAATAATCACCGTTTAAGGACCGCCACGATAAAGAGCGTACTGGAGCAACGTTTAAAAGAGACATTAAACAAAGGGCCGGCGAACATAAAAACAAACAGCAACAGCAGCAGCAACGGATTACGTAAGCGAAACGGGACTAACGAAAAAGTCAATACGCGGCGAAATGAGCTTTCGACGGACGCGAGCTTTCCCCTTTTCTTTTTTTTATTCATTTTGATCCGTGGCCATTCGAGCTTTATGCGAATTTGAGACGTGGAGGTACACTTTCATGCATGTTTGTTTTGAGCTGTTTTGTTTGTCGTTATTCTTTTTCAGATTTCGGCGAACCGATCTGATCTGAACGGCTAATCCAAACTTTTATGTATAAAATATATAAAGGTAAATTTAAACACGAAAAAGGCATTTTCATTTAATGGAAATTTACTTGAAAATAACTCTAAAGAAAAATTGTATTTCAGCTTGATTGAAATTTTTTTAACAAAAATACGTAATTCAATATTAATTAAAGCTGCTTATAAAGCAGCAACCGTTAAAAATAAGCAAAACACAAAAAAAAACTGTCTAGTTTGACACATTTAAAACAATGAAAAATATACACAGTTCGATCAAAATATAAAATAAGGTAGCTCCATCAAAATTTTACAATTGTTCAATATGAAATCCAGATACAATAGAATCCCTTTGTATTACATACAATTTTATATTTAAAATATTATTATAAAGTCGGATTCAGACGATTTATTTTCGAGGATCAAATGAAATTGAAATTCTAATGCCTTTATCAAAATGTATAGATATTATATTACAAAGCAAACTATTGAAAAATATAAATTTACACAATGACACAATCATACCTACGAATAAATGTGCGTGTCGGAAACGTAAATTGGGACGATTTGTGTCTGTTGATGGATTTATGACATCCCTTATGTCACTTTGAAGAAAAGATGATACTCAAGAGGCAACCAAAGCCTGACTTTTCGGACATTCGGAAGAAATTCATTGAAATACGTGACGCGGTCCGACAGCGTAGCGACATGAATAAAGACGTAAAAGGTCACCATTGTACCACGAAACTCCTTTTAAAATGGCTGCTTTTCCCGAAAATACATCCAAAAACACATAAATATGTATGTATGTATGTATGTGTGTAAGTGGATGAGCACGACGTCAAAAAAAATATGATTAAATTGCAAAATTTTTATAACAAGAAAACATGTGTGATCTTTGAACTTACTTTCTTGCGATAATATATATAATATAATAGTTTTTCAACATTTTGCGAGAAATTCGATGAAAAATAAATAGGTTTCTAACGGTGCCGAAACGATAAAATGGCAAGGTACAGTCCCCCGCGACTCTCTTTAATACCTACAAATTCGAGAGTAAACTCTTTTCTCCCGAGAGGATGATTCAATCATTTTAAATGCTTTAATAAAACAATTTCATTGACAGATGACAGTTCCACTGAATTTTATATACATATATAGTATTTTAAAAGTTAAACTCTAATTTTTTTAATAATTTCTTAAATACAATAAAAACTTATGACTGCAAAATTAAAAAAAAATGCTTAGCAAATAAATGCATATAATATTATGTATGTACATACATACATACTATAATATATAGCCAGCAGCATAGCTCAGTCGTTAAGCTTCTGCTTAACACCGAGAGGCGCCGGGTTCGATCCCATGAGCTGACCTCGATTGCAAAGAATTTACATGATTGCATGAATTTAAAGAGTACATCTGTAGTGCTGCTGGTCAGACTTGGATATTTGTGACTCCAGGTCGATCGTTTCCTATCAGAGTTTGCCAATTTTCTCTGATTTCATTGTTGAAACGGTTCCCGGTAAAATTGGCTAAATATCCTTCCTACCTACTATGTCACCACTATTTGAGATTGATTTATGTACAATAAAATGTATTTACAATTCATAGATGTCTGTTTTTCAGTGTCTCGTAATTCAGCGACTTGTATAATAAAAAAAAATGCTGCAATGTTTGTAATTGGCCAGGAAGGCGCATTGGGGTTACCTGTAAGGCCTTCCTGGTATATATGGAAAAATACATAAATATATATATATCATACAATCATCAAGGGGAATTTTTTCAAGTACTGGTACATTTCAGCAGACCTCACAAAAAAAAATAATAGCGAACGATAAATTTTATTCATATTGTTGACAAAACTTCGCTTACTTATATATAATATTATAACAATTAAAAATTTCGTATCGTACATACACATTATTCAAGTAAAAATGTACATATTTTCTTATAAAAAAAGAAGGCATATTTTCAGGGAAAATAAGAATACCAACCTCTTCGCTGCAAATTTAATATAAATTTACGGGATGTTATTCGACCGTATTAAATTACGACGCAAAATGAGAACAAACGAGCGCTTTCGATTCCGCATAAAATACACAAAAGACTCAGATCATTCCAGACGATTTGGCAGTTCCACGAAGAAAAGCTTCGACAACCGACCGTGACCTGAACGGGAAAAAATATCCTTTCAATTATTAAGCTCTGCGACAAAAAAAAGCTCCGAAAGCAATTCGAAGCGAGCACCCTGATGACCGTTAGCGTTATCACCTTCATCGCGCCTTTTGCACTCGTTTTTCTTCAACCGTCGTTACTACGAGCTTTTTGCCAGAGCTTTCAAGCTGCCGCAAAACTTTCCGAACCGCCGAAGCTGCGATTGGCTGTGCGCCTGACAAAAATCGATCTTTTTTTCAACTGTGTTTTGACAACGTCGACACGGTTTTACACTCGGCGCTCTCTCAGTAGTATTGTTTTACGCTGGTCGGAAAATTCCGGAAAATACATGTATTTCCGAATAATAAAAATATTTGCATTCACTGAAACGTCGCTTGAATTGTATAAATTTCATCAACGTAACGAACTCTTAAAATCATAAAATAATATAATATAACTTTACATTATTCTATCATAAGTTATAGGATTCAAATTCTAATTCAAGTATTAAATGGCAACAGCAGGTATGTCATTTGAGGGGGGCATGGGGAGGCGCTCGCCCCCCCCCCCCCTAAATTTATGAAAAGTGTGAATTTAGAAAATATTATGAATTTAATGATAAAAAAAAATAGTATGGATCTATGAATACTACGTTTATTTCTTGGGTAGCTTAATGGCCAATAAAATAATCGCTGCAATAAGCTACTTTGAACAAAAAGGTTTATGATTTCGAAGTAAGTATATTTTGTTTTTTAAATGGAAATTCTTAGAAATTTTTTGTCCCATGGAGCGAATTGTTAAAAAGGTCCGCCTTACTTTATTTTATCTCAGAAACAGATGTATAACTTATATTTTTCTGAAAGTTCGTGTTTATTGTTTGTCTTCATGAAAGGTTTTACATTAATATTTTACTGAATTGGTTCAATCCGAACTGACTTTATTTCTCGTATTTGTATTTGCGAAAGTCCAATCTCTCATAAAACAACGAGATGGATGTGTGACGAGCTCGGTCCAACATAGTTTTAGTTATTTAATAAAATTGCATTCGGACAAAAACCTTATCGACTCTAAGTTAGTACATAAAGAATACAAATATAATTGTTCAACTTGATACATTAAGGGGTGTGAAAAAACCACAACATGTGGTCACAACATTTTTGAATTTTTTAAGAGAAAAAAATCCCACTTCCGGCTAGTTAATTTTTTTATTTTTTTTTCATCACAATGATACAAGGATTATACTTGAATATTTTCGTGAAAAGCACATGTATTTAAAGGGTTGAAAAAAATAGTGTGAATGAGCTAATCTCGAGTTTGAATTTTCGCATGATCACAAAACTTAATCTATCATTACTACGTTACTACGTACAGTCAGTAGAAACTGAGTTAAGTGATACAGTTTGATTGACAATTTTTATTGACGATGTGAAGATTTTGGTAATAAATTTTCGCCTGCGGCGCCTTTTTTACTTTTTGCATAATACAAAAATATGAATTTGAATATTATTATTTGAATGTTTTTCAAAAATAAAATTGATTGTTGTTATTATATCTTTGTAACCACTCAATATTATAATATATTACAATAATATGAAAAAAACACATGTTGTATATGAAAATAATAGAAAAATGAAATATTATAAAAATACCCTAATTTAAATACCCTAAAGACGCCCCGTCGGTAAAACAGCAAAAGTATACTAATTAAATATATGTTTCATGTCATGAAACATCCTGTTTATGTCTGGAAAATTCAAATTTAATTTAATATCCTACTTAAAATATAAATTTTCATGAGTCTTGTACGTAGTACGCATAAGTCTTCGAAGCAATGCACATAATAAAAGAGAAAAAATTTCGACTCGAGATTGAAGTGCTTTTCAATTTCCGCACTCTTAAAAATTGATATATTAAAGGTTTCGATACGACAGAAAAATTGTCGTGAGCTTGAGAGTAAAAAAAACGCTTGATAGAAAACGCTCGAACATAATCGTAAAATACGATGAAAGTCAGGCGTAGCATAAAAAGGCATAAATTCGAAGAAAGCTTCGAATCCCTCTTCGTAGTAAAATATATCAAATCGTAAAATTTGAGCAGAAATAATGTAAAAGCGCTAAGTAAATACATTGATAATTTCGATTAAAAGATATTAATACGACAGATAATTATAAATACATCGAATAATTCATCATGAATATACAAAAAATATATAATCGCGCAGGATTACATATATTCAAAACAATACATTTGACATAATCACGTATCTAATATATGTACATGTGTATAATTTCAAAAGAGACTTTATATATACATATATATACATATGTATGTATGTTTTGGTTCGTATAATCCGTGAAGTTGATTTAATAAAAAAAACAAATGAATATTCAAATAAATTTAGATAAAATAAAACTATTCAAATAAATTTAATAAAATGTTGACTATTATAACAGCCATGTTTAACACGTAACTCTCGTGTATAAAAGGTATAATAAACAAAAAAAATCGGATGTGACCAAAACAAAATTCGATAATTAAAAATACATACACGATTCCGAGTTCGAATCAGTCAAAATCTCGAGTTTGAATTTTTGCATGATCACAAAACTTCATCTATTGTTACTGCGTACATAGATAACGTAAAAATGACTGGAATATATTGGCTATTTTATCATGCAATACTATTCATCAAAGACAGTTGCATATACATAAATCATGAAAATTTCATTAAAACACCTCAAATAAAAATCAGATGACTAACTCAACATTTCACCTAATACGTGTCCGGCGGTACGCATGGGAAATTACCGATGTGAACTGTGTCGCTTTAGGTAACAGGCCATTCCCGAGAGTACCATAAACGGTACCTGTCGAGTTATTTGTGACAGGTAGAGATAGAGAGAGAGAGAGAGACCGAAAGCTAAGTGCATGGCAAAGCCACATGTCGGTGACCAAAGCCCATCAATTTCACACATATTGATAATTAAGCCATATAGTATATATGTATATGTATATGCATGTATTTGTCGACTTACAGCCGTTTTCGAACGAACTCTGATGATCCAAAAGATATACATACGTATGTATGTACATACACATGTACAATCTACGTACAAGTATAATGGGAAATGGATCCACGACCCGTGGGAGATGAGCCAGCAAAGTTTAAACATGTCCACGGCGATATTATCTTAAGTGTAATTGCCATAGAGTCTGGACAGTTTGTAACAAATATGCCGAACTTTAGCCGTAGATGCAGTTTGTAATAGACGGTTAATTACACCCTCATCCTAGCAAGTTTGTAAAACGATACAGCGACGATTCCCAGCATGTATCACGAAACAGCAAAAATAAAATACTAACAGTAAAATTGTCATACTTATTCATTTAAATGGATTGTGATTGCCAGATTAAATTTATTAGTCAATATTAATTAAAAAGAAAATAAACTAAGAAGATTAAAAAAAATCCAAAAATCAAACCCATTATATTATTAATCAGTATTTAAAAATAAATTAAAGTTTTATTCAATAGAAAATATATCAACTTTTATAAAATTTTAGCTTATGTATGCGATTGTATTTTTTTTTTAATTTAAAACGATATATTGTTAGTTGTTTTGATATCACATTATGTACTATACATTTTATTTAAATAAAATGATCATTAATATTTATGAAAAATTTGCATTATTGTGGCATTACTGAATACCCTAATTAACCAACCACATTGGTCAAACACAAATTATGGAAAAAAAAAACATTATTCCGGATTGTATTTTTATACAATTTAATTTTTTTTTCTTTTCCCATCTTACTTTTTTCCAGAACAGATAGCGCATTATACGGGGTTGATTATTAAAATACTCGCAGACAACACAAAACGTGATGTTTTGCCTTATCTGCCAGACTCGAAAGGTAGAAAAGTTATTAAAGCATATAAAACATATTAAAGTGTGTCAATTTAATTAATTACAGTCCATAAAAAAGTTTATTTATAATCAATTGTTATATGGAAAATATGTTTTCGTTACACAGATTGTTCCCAAAGGACCGGACCGTCCGAAATAAACGTAAGCGTTTCCGGTTGTGGAAGCGGAAATACGTGGCGTTGCGGAAATGCACCGAACGTCCTTTGACCGGTCGAAATTGCACACGAATTACCCCACAAACCGGTTAGTGCCAGTTAACGCGACCTGCAACGTTCTATGAGATGAGTCTGGAGTTTGTCCCATCGTTGTAACTTGGCCATGTATTCGTGTTTTCACTACATGTAACATTCTATATTTATTCGTTAATTCACCAGCATATGAATACAATGGATACATCGATTTTCACGTAAAAAAATATAAAGACAAAACGGCCACAGCTACATGTGTGTATAAATTATGTAGCTTATTTATAAATTCAGTTTCAAACAACTACCATTGGTTATACGGATCAACACGGTTAGTATGATATTTTTAATTTTCGTTTAATTTTAATTTTACTCGTGAGTACTTAGTCACTCATTTTATAATATTTCAGTGAAGTGAACAACATTATAGTTTGTGAGAAGTACTTCTTACTTTTATGACTTCTTTACCAATGTACGACCATATTATCTATTTAATTGTGGTTACAGTTATTTTCAATCATTTATTCTTTTCAACCCTTAAAATTGAAATAAAATAATCAAATTCAACACATATAATTAATAATAATTACATATATACGTAAAAACAATTGTGCACCAAATACAAAAATATATATGTATGTACTATGCAAATTTGTAGAATACATTCAAACTTTTTAAAAATGTTTTTAGTGAAAACATGGCAAGTTAAAATTTTCTTTTTATCTTGTTTAATTTTTGCACACCGTCATTCAACATTTCAACAATTTTATATGTACGTTCATTGAAAAACTGCCAAAATGTATCGAAATAAATAAAATCAAATGCTGATATTATTCTATATGTATTATGAAAATAACTCAAAACGTTAATAAAACCCAAATTCAAACCCGTCATTAAAATATAATATTATTAATCATGCTACATTTCCATCTTTATAATACATACATACATCACATCCATGTAATTACAAGCGTATCAAATTAATTAGAATATCCTTTAATATCAATATCGAGCCATTCGAGAGCGTGCGTAAACAATACGAAAACCTCTCGCTTCATAAAATTTGCGGAATTTCGACGTTCCTTCAATATAACAGTCAAAAGCTTTCCACAAGTACACAAACACACACACACACACACATATATAAATTCATACATATATAAAATATATAATATAATATGTGAATATTCGTCGAGAAACGCGGTTTATGATGGGAATATTGGCTGTCAGTTAAATTATAGCCCGGGGATTAATTATCGAATCGCCGGATTGCTTTAACCTTTAGCGCGCCGCGCCGCAAAGAAAAGCTGATTACACAAAGGCGTGCCCCGTTCGACTTTCTTTTCAAAGGGGTCCCTAATGATAGACACACCGCGAAAATCACACATACAATTTTGTCCATGGCGAGAGCCAAAGTGCCGAAAAATCACACAACATCTTATTTCCGAAACGAGGCGGTTCCCAAGGTTGATTTATCGCCACACGAAAGAAAAATAATCGAAAATAACTGCGCACATTAAGTGCGAAACGGTCTTTATTGCGAAATTAAGCTCAGTGAACGATAGAAAAAGGTCCTCCCCTTCGCGTCGTCGTTCCCGACTTTATAGTCTTCGGAGATTTTCTCCGATTTTTATGTCCCGATTTTATTTAATCTTTACGATGAAACAAATTCTTCCTTTCTCATTGTAAATACTATGTATAATATTACCGATACTTTGTAGGAATCTACATACGTACATACATAAATACATATGTACGTTCAAAAAATTCCAACGCGTGTTTTTTTTCATAATATTTTAATGAATACACATTCTTGTTTGTTCACGCTATCATATTATACATACATCCACTTATGTGTAATTAAAATTATGTTTTCACATGCAACGGTTGTAAATAGCTGCTAATTTTTTGACGTATTAATGAGTTAGTGCGTATTTTTAGATCGTTTTAATTTGACCTGAAAGCAGGCTTAAAATATTCATTAAAATAAATTGGCAATAAAGTACGATCCCATTATATGTATGTACATTGGAAGCGATTGGTAAATTATCAAATATGATAGATACATCCTTTCATAAAACGTGACATTTATAAATGGAGATACAAACATATATGAATGATAAAAAAACAAAACTTATACAATACGATATATTCGTATAACATTTTCTTTGATGTCTTCCAAGAACCACGAAAGAATCTGTTCGATTGAGTTTTATTACTAAATTTTTCAACGTGAAAGGGTTATTTGCTTTTTACTTCGTATTCATAAATATTTATGTATTTATTACAGAAAATCCAGCTGTATAAAAAATTGTATAATATTATACAAACAAACATATGGTCTTTAACTAACGATTTTTTAAATGTTTTTAAAATTCCCACTATTTACCTTTTTCAGTTTATTTACATTTCCCGTTATTTACCTTCTCCAATTTAGTGTATGTAGAACCGTTTCAACAATTAAGCCAGATAAAATCTGCAAATACAGATAGCACTAGAATATAAAATCAATTCAAACTATTTTATTACAGTTGTACTTTTCGTTTATCTGTTAATATATAATCTTATTATAATTATTTAAACTTCCCACTTATAAACATCGAAAAAATACTTTCGCTCCCCTGATTAGCGAATCCACGATTAGTGAATCATCTATGGTGAAAAATAAAATTACATCCATTCAATAAGATATAACATAATGTTTATACGTATGTATATACAGACATACATATGTGCATCTATGTATCTAGGTTTAAAAAAAAATCGGCTTTTTTGCGTCGGTCGACCGCTTACAAGCGTTAGCGGAATTCATTACCATAAACTCGCGTTATCACATTTCGGATACATTTTGTCGACATTGCCGGCTATTATTCATAAATTTACATAAATAACGCGTTCCAAGCACTCGAATATACCACTATTACAGTCAGTCACCTTACGACCGATATTTCGCTTATCGTTGACGAGCGCCCTTAAAATGACTTCTCACAAACGAACCCACCCTAATGCTATTCGATCGACTTCAAAATCGAGTTTAAATACCGAATATAAACATCACAATGATAAGAAATGCTTTGAAACATTAAAAATATCTAGAACAACTGCATCCGGAGAAAGGACGATAAAGAAAGCAAGTATCCGTAGATATTTTAAGACTGACGGTTCAAATGCAGATAAAAATACAGTGACCTAATTCCCAGCCTTTTGAATCCAACGTACTAGAAAAATAAATATGTATATTTATAATCTGAAATATATGTATATATATGTAATAAGAATTATAAAAGTAAGAGGTTATTATTTTTGTTACGAATGGCGCTTACTAATATAATAAATATAATACCTACATATCTGTATATGTGCATACATAGTACATATTATATCAGACTAATGCAGAAAATTGTCAAACCGTTTGACCTCAAAATGACAATATTTCAAATGTGAAAATGTCACTTTGGTTAACATCGCACATTGAAAATAAGGTCAAAGGTCGCGTGTTACAAAACTTACATCAAAAACTGTGTCACTCGAATGTAATAGGTTAAAAGTTCTCACCTTATATCTGAAACAAGTAAAATACATTTTATTATTTAAATTTAGAAACAATTAATTAAAATTAAATATTCGACGGTAAATTTATGCTTATTCTTTATTTTGGGGTAATTTGAGTAAACGCATTTACTTTTATTTGCCATTTTGCAACCCTCTCACAATTTTCTTTTATTGCGTTTGCGTAGAAAATCTCATCAAATCGTGAGATAGCGTTTTATACGGGTTTTTTCATCTCAATTTGGCAAATATTTATATTCAAATTATCCCAAATAAAAGCTGGATATATATATTTTCAATAATTATCTGCTGCGAAAAAATAAAGATATACAGTATGAGTGTGTACAGTGTAAATGTATTTACATATTTGAATTATACGTATATATATTATTTTATGTATATATTTTATTTATTATATGTATATACAGTGTAAATGTATTTACATATGTATTCAGCGTATGAATAAAGCAAAAAATTATGTAGAGTTTTTTTATAGAAAATGATTATGTAGGTTCTTCACACAAATTTTCACCGCTATCCGTTGGAAGAAGATTTAAGATCTTACATTTCTGCCATGCAATAAAGAGATCCTTTCCTATTTTTAACCAAACCCTTTTTCGCAACGAGATCGTCCTTCATAATAGAAAAAAGAAACAATGAACTATCGGAAAAAATGGTGTCGAAAATCGAACAAGATTTTCTGCTTCGTAGTAGAAAATTTTATGATCGCTATAACGGTTTTTTACTTTTTTTTTTTGAGCACACAATGCGGTAGAACGTGTGAAATTATTTATGTAGGGATTGTACCCTTCGCCCTTTCCTTATAATGTATTTTTTTACGATAGCGTTACGCGTTTGAATGGAAAATTTTATATTTGCCAGCCACAATAGGAAATATCTGACCCGTTTCGGTTTACATTGAAGTTTGCTCTAGAAAATTACATTATTTGAAAGCCCTTTCGTAGAAACAGAAATGTTGACATTCGACAATGTTTGTTCGCTGTTTAAGGGCGTGGATTTCAACTTGCACTTTGTCGTACTAGAACTGCAGTAATCACTCGTTCAGGGGCCAAGTAAACAGGGGTGACAAACAGTTTCTCCGTCCCATTGCGACTCAAAATATTTGCTTTGTCAGAGCAATTAGCGAAAGTAAGCCGCTTACTCTGTCCGAATTTCTGCGAGCTTGAATAAGACGACACGACATGTTTTGACAACTGTTTATATTCGTATGTGAATATTCAATAAATTTAAGATTAGAATTAGCCGTGCATGACTTGTGTATGTACATTAAAAATTACTAGTAATTAATTATTAGTATTTGAAATAATATTTCGAATTTAAATTTGTTTGCGGATACACATACATACATATGTAGGTATATAACACATATATATATATATATATATATATATATATATATATATATATATATATATATATATATATATATATATACATACATATGTATGTATTTACATATGTACAATGTATTATTAGCATATTGATAATTTCTCCATAAAAACTCAGTATGCAGATGTACATATGTATGTATAATACATATAACCTACTTGGTTATTCACTTCAAAGTAAATAAGTAATGAATATTATAATATTATAAATCCACACATTCACATATGGAACAGTCGACTGATGGACCACTTAAGTGTTTAATAAAATATATGACTAAAAAAAACGAGTTCGAATTTTCGCATGATCACAAAACTTCATCTTTTGTTACTACATAGATAAAGTAAATATAATGGACGAATACAATATGACAATATGGATAGACATTACATTTAGAAATTTTCATTTTCAAGATGTAACAATTGAACTATAAGTCGTATAACATTAAAAATTAATTTATGATTAGAATTTACTTGACACCCTGTATAAAACGAATATAACAATAAAAAACCGTTAATGGATTTGCAACGACGGCGATTTCCATGCTGATACTGAAAAATGTGACGATTGAGCGAAACGACGAGCATAGGTCCGAAAAGGCTTATCTTGGATTAGAGAGCTTTCACCGCTATGATATATTGTGAACCCTTCTATGTGCTGTTTTATTTTTAGAACCACCCACTTCGCCAATATGAGAATCGATTTATTCGCGACATTCGCTAACTCGATTCCACCAGATCAAGCGAGACCCAATCGAAACACCCGTACAAAACTTGGCCGCAAAACTCCGGGCAAATATTTGACCGAACAATTTATTTTCCAACACTTTTCCTTTCGAGCGACAGAATGTCTCTCCATTTCTATACGTAGACGTTTTATTTTATGTTAAATTTGATCAACGCAGCATTCGCATTTATATGGAGAGCGTTGCCAGCTCTGATAAATTCGTTGAGCAATTGCCCAGGGTTCGGTTAAGCGTGAGGAACACGCAGATTGGTGTTTTATACCGAAGGGCTATCCGAGTATAAATCTATGTTGCTTTACGGGTCACCGAATTTACTTTACGAAGTAAAACACTGGAAAATGGGTCCTCGTTGAGACCCTAATACGTTAAAGAATTTACATAGAGGGTGTGTCTCAATAAACGTTTACATTATTCATACATAACTTCACATTCGATTATTATGATTGAACGTGAGAGAAATCAGTTCTATCCTTTTGTACCACATATATATATGAATAATATTTAGTAATCAAATAAATAGGAAATGCATACTAGGATGATAATTAAAAATTATTGTTCAATTAAATATTAGTGATTTCTCTCCAATAAAGAGATTGTAAGCACAAATTCCAACCGAAATCGAAAATTTATTCAATTTTCTCGTTGATTAAGTACTCGTCTCTCGCTGCTAGCAAGTTTTAGATTATAAATTCTAGATCGAGCGTTTGCTGTTAGAATTTGCCAATTTTATCGAACTTAAATGTTGTTAAAGTTCTAAACTGAATTGCCCATCATAAATTCAGCTCATCTGCATTATTCAATTGTTGATAAACATTATATGTTTGTGATATTATTGTAATTTATATACATGTGTATCTATAGGTATATATGTATGTATATAAAAATCAATGTTTGTCTGTCTGTCACGTATACATATATGTATATTCCTATACCATTTAACTGATTACGATGAAACTTACAAGAGCTATTTTGTGAATGCCCGCGATGGTTTTTTTAAAAAAATCACCCAAAAAGGGGAACGGCAAAACAGGAATGAGTGGTATTCCAACGCAATAATTTAATTATGTTCTATGAAATAATTAATAATGTGTTGACATCGCCACCTGCGTTGTAAGGGTAAAATTAAAAAAAAAAAACAATTGAATAATTTCAAATGTGTCTGCGCTTTTCCGACAAATTATCATTACTGTAATTTAATTTGATTAATTTGAAACTGAAACATTTACTTATCGAAATACCTCGAGAACCACGAGCTAAAATCACGAGGATATCAGATTACAGAGAACTCGGGAACGGGAACGGGAATTGCATGCGTTATTGTCGCAATGCAACGCATGCCGGGTTCAGCTAGTTACGTATGTATATATAAATTATGATATGTATTGTAATTATATTATTTCATAGAATGGTATTAGGCAAACTTAAGCCACTAAAGTTTATTTGTAAAATAAACAATCAAACCGGAATATATGGGAGGAAAATATACAGTAAAAATATCATAAAACTAATAAAAAAATCTCATACAAATTTGTACCAGTTATAAATCTTGCTCTCGAAAAGTACATATATGTATGTATGTATGCGAACCATAAATGAAGGAATGAAAATGATATTTAATATCAAACAACACGTTTGAGTTATCTTATACATCCATCAAGAAATGTATGTACATATTATATAGGTAATATGTAACTATGATTAATAGGTCTGAGGATTCGTTGCGGGAGAGGGGAGAAATTTCCAATGCGAATGATTTTGCCCCTACCATAAAGTTACTATATTAATTACGAACGCGGTCTTAATATCGTGTCGTATCCCACGGGAGCTTTTCAAGAAAGCTCTCGGGATTCGGTTGCGCACAAAAAGAACATCGACAAGCACTCAGCTCGGTTAAGTAATCTACGATGTTTACCATCCAACCTGAAGGCCCGATCACTACACGGCGAGAAATTTCTATGAAAACCCGTGTCAATAAGCTCGCGGTGAGCTTTTAAAATGTCTCCGACATTTTCATATTCCAAGGAAAAGATACGCAAAAAAAATCATCATTCCGTTCGAAATCAAAATGCTCGTCGATACTTTCATGCATATGGAAATTTATTTTCGACGTCCGCCATTGTACAATGTACGAGTTGAAAGTATTACATTTGAACGTTGACAAAAGCGCTCCGGAACGAATCGAAATATCAAAAAAGGTAATAACTTCATTTCGACTATAATAGATTCGGGCTATTCGCAGTTTTGAAGGGTCTGCGGAGTTAGAAAGAGGGGTCTAAGAGGAATGGCCCGGGTTATCCCAACCTTTAGGCCACATTGTTATGCCACTGGGGTGGCACGTGTACGTTTTACGGTCGGAGCTTGACGCCATGCGCCACACGTGCTCATTCAAAATTAACATAAGATGTACGAGTGGCACTAGTGGTTATAAACTCTCCAAAATCATAACTATCATAATATATTCCGGAAAATTGGGTCACCCAACATAATTTCTACTGCATGCGATTTTTCGCTTCATCTTAAGATTTTTAGTAACCATCATTTGTTTATAAGAGTTTCTTGGAATGATCTGTCCACAATGTTCGTGTACGGAAAAATCCTATCCCCAAAAATCACCTACTTTGTACATTGCTCTCATGTAGATTGACTACTTTCAAAGAAAGTATCGATGTGTTGATTAAGATAATTGTAAATAAACAGCACACAAACTACCCTTTTCCAAAAATAATTGTAATCAAGTATGTTAGCTTAGAGCAAATATCCTTAAAAATTGTCAGCAAATTTATCATAAAAAGTAAAGAGATAAACATATTTACGTACATACATACATAGATAACTTTGAATATGAAACAATGATAAACCAACCTAAGGAATATTTCCATAATCACCTACCATAATGTTGTGTATAAGAACAAAATTCAAATTAATAAGGATATTGCTATTTATATACATACATAACGACCATTTAAATTAGATAGTATGCAAAATGCAAGGTATTATATTATCTAATGTATTATATGAGGTATAATAGTGAGGATATATGTAGAACTGAATAGATTAACGTGATCAAAATGTTTAATGATGCGGATGCATACCATATTATCCTAAATATATATCGTCACACATGTGAAACGAAATCGAACCCGGAAGACACATATGTAGAATGAGTATTAATAAACTTGAGACGTCATATCTGTCTAAGCATAGTCTAACCCTTATCCAGTTCACTTCATCTCCTGAAAATTTGAATGACAGGCCATGTCCAAAACTTGCGAAATGCACCCGTTGCCGTTGAACGACGATTAAAATTACAAATTATCCTCCCGGAAAATGAAAGGACCCCCCCTTTCGAAACTTCATAAGCCCGATTCGTATTCCCACGGTTCGACGTTTCGCCAAACACGGTGTGAGGAGTTTTAATAAAGTGCCTTCGGCGCCCGCCTAATAAAATGACATTTTACATTGGCGAGAGGCAAAGGGTGGGTGTGATGAGGAATAAGTTAGGGGCTGAGGGAGTTACGGGAGATGGTAGGGGGGATGGTGCCGAATTTTCCCCGTCGCCTTTATGATATTTCACGTCTTTATCACGTCAGAGCGCGTCATTGTGCCATGCAAAGGGTAAAACTGATACCTGTTTATGTAGCAAGTCACGTTATTTTGCGACGATAATAAATGACAGACACCGTCTCTCCCTCATACTCTCTGTGCTCTTCTTATCGCCGTCTATCCGAGTACATAGAGTGCAGGGGAATGCTGCATATATGTATGTATGTAACTTGTTTGTCAACATGGTGACACTATTTTGATATAACTACTTGACCTTGATTCTTCACTAAAATAGTTCAGGTCAATCAGGTCAAATCTCTTTAAATTTTTAGATTTTATTTAAGGTGAATATTTTATTAGTATTAAAATATTCACCTTAAATACGACACAGGACCAACAAAAATAAATAAATTATTATTATTAAGCCGATTATTCCACAATATGAAAAATTTCGTTCATACAAATGTACAATAGAGTGATTTACAATCGAAACATAATAATAATATTCGAAATGTGTTGCAATACGAAATCTTCTTTTACAAGTCTCTCTCGGTGAGATTTTCTTGGAATACGATAGAAAGCCATAATTTTCCAAACAGGTTGATTTTTTTTCGTACGAAAAATAAACAATTTCCAAACGTAAATGTTCCAAAAGTTGAAAAGTAAATATTTTTTATTGCAAAAAAATTGTTAAATTCGGTACTAAGCATAAAAATAAGGTGTAATCCGTGTTGCTTCGTACAACGGACAATGTGTATACAGCCGAGCATTTTACCCTCGTACCGCTTTCCATACTACAAGAGACGGTAAATGTCTTTAAGCCGGCACAGTAACAACATTCTTACATAATGTCCTACCAATTTTCACGGTAATAATCCTGCGAGGGGTAAATTTTGTCCTTGGAATAATCTGGTTAAATTTCCGTCAACAATCCGCCGACGCTCGCCGACAATAGACCCGAATACTTTGATCTTCACGCGCCGCAACCCAGATAATAATATGTATAGTATGGGTACATAGATTGAATGGAGAAATCTTCCATTTCAACGACTGGTCGGGAAATAAATCAAAATTTCAATAGAGAAACTCTCAAACTGAAAATTAATTATGATAAGCAAATTAATTGAGAAACTTTTGGAAACCCCATAAACTTCGCATTTCTGGGGATGACCGGATGTTACATTCTTGTCAAGCTTTATAACGCTCAAATTGAACTGTTATTACATTTTACAAAACCACACAAACAATATCAATTCTCGTCATCAACGAAATGAATTTTCTTTCTGAAAAGAAATAAAAGCTCTTAAAAAGAATAACATTTATAAATATTTACTATCTATCACAATTTAAATTGAATGTTCTTCAATCACACTAAACCTTTCACCAACATGAAAAATGACACACATTTTACATACATATTTTTTTTGTTTGTGGGGGCGATCATACTAAAGTAAAATTAAAAGAAAAAAACACACCGTGTAAGTTTGAAGTTTGTGTGTATTTAGTACAATAACGCATGTACATATTATTGTACTAAATAACATAATGCGAAATCAAATGTAATTTACACACAATTTTGAAATAGAAAATTTTTGTGAAAAACTTGAATTTTCTTATATAAAGACATAATTGTATACGTATGGATACTAACTTTTCAAAGCTCCAAATAATACAAAATTTATAACACACCCATACTTGAAAAAACTGCATGCCATAAATAAAATTCCGCTAATCACAGACATTATTAACAAACAAACCAGTAGATTCTATGACAGAATCACTAATAACCATACTAACACACTTGAGAAGAGTCTCGGTGATTACAACAAAATGTCTATACCCTTCAGGTATAAACACAGATTACCCAAACACAATCTGTTATACATCGTCGACTTAGACAGTCTTTAGTTAATATTATGTATTAGATGTATTATGAGCATTTATGAGAATTGTAAATAGGTTTTGAGCTATTTTTCCTATTATGCTGCACATTAACATTAGAATAATATAATAATATGATTACTAACAAAATTAAATTAAAATTGAAAATAGAAAATTATCAGAAGATCAGAGGCTATTAAAATAGGTATAAGATGTATTGTGAATATAATTTAGTAATAATAAAATGCATTTAAAAATCTAATAAAAATATAATAAGCAATTAAAAATTCAAAACATGTTTTATGAAAAACTCCAAGCTTTCCACATAATAATATTGTATCCCTCAATCAAAATCAAATTCGATTATGTATAAGAAGCCTTTAATTAACATGACCTTTTGCCATAATGAACATTCAATGACGTCACAAGAGAACAGGCCACGGCTGGAAGCAAACTCTTGTTTGCGAGAGGCTTTTCATTTTTTGGTTCGATTAATCTAGCTCGGTCACAGGCAGACGAGTCGCCTAGACAGGGGCGGCAAACCAACCGGCCCGCGGTCCGCTTATTGATGACGGACTTTCACGGTCGGGATGGTGCGAAGCGAACCGAGCGACAGGCCGGCCCATCGGCCGTGAAAGTAAACTTTCACGAAAGTAAAAAATCGATATAAACCCCCTTACCACCCACCTCCAACCTCCTCCTGTCATCCCCCACCGACATTGCGTTTTGGCCTAGTTTCGTGCACGCGCGCAAGATTTATTACCGCCACTAAAATCCGAGTGTGGCCCGTGCCGGGACGAAGAGGCGCAGCCCCTTTGCTGTCTGGTGGTAGGTTTTTATTTTTTTTCCATATAGTTTATTGTGCCGTGGAATTAGATGTTTGCGCGGGGTCGGCTTTCGAGTTCAAAATCTACCTTTACATGCCCATTGATACACATATAAATATACATACATATCTAACTAAATTTTGCTACGACTTGAGAGTCAGACCACAATGCTTCTATAAAATACACACATACATACATAACATGTATGTTACATACATATGTACATAGGTATAAAAAGTGATTTGAACGAATAGGTTGAAATTTTGAATTTAAGTTTCCATAAGGTCTGCTGGCCAGACCTTGGTTTGTAACCAGGTCGGTCGTTTCTTATCAGAGTTTGCCAATTTTTCTGATTTTCATTGAAATGATTCCTGCAAAGTTGGCCTTCCCTACCCATTTCTCTCGCGAAATCTTGAGTTATTGTTACATCTCAGGATTCACCGGGTTTCTCTCCATAGATGTCTCTGTGGATGTTTATTGTATAAATTCAAATTGTTGTATAAAATGTTTATTAACGTATTGTATTCGATGTTTATTGATCGTCTTGTATGCAATGTTTCGAATTATGTAATGATTATGTATTAAACAATATATATAATTTCTATATAAAAATCGATGTCATGGGTACCGAGCGAATCGAGGTAGAACCGTTAGAATGTACATAAATTTCCCATTGATATTTATTTATTTATAGAAATATACAAATAAATCATTTCATCATGAACTTTTAATCCCATTCTGCGAAAATTTTAAAGCAAAAAGAAGCGGATATGCAATTTTACCCGCTTTCAATTTTTTTTATACTAGTTTTTAAAAAAAAAAATTAGCTAAGCCGCAAAGTTCAAATTCAACATTATTATATATCAAAAATTCTAGAAGTACGCATTGTCCTTTTTTTCATTTCATTTATCATAACTTTCAATCGTCTTTATGAACCAATTTTATGAAAAAAAATATTAAGATCAAAAAAATAAATACGAACGTAAATTTCGTTAAATAAAGCGAAAAATCCAAAAATGTAAAACAGGTATGTATGTACAAATAACCTTCTCAGACGAATGGCTGTCATTTTTGCATACATTTTCATTAAAAAAAATCCTATAATAAGTCAATATAATTAATCGCAATTGATAAGACTTAAATTTAACAACCAAAAATCAATCGTCCTTAATTTAAAAATGTAATTACACATATTTTTTTCTCATAATTCAAAATCAACATCAAATTTTAAGCAAAAAAAAATTCAATCGCACAAAGAACACCCTACTTAAACAGTACACTTGATTAGAATAAATTTAAATAGCATTGAACCTATTTAAATTAGCAACCGTTGAATAATTTCAAAACAAGATAGTGCTCAACGAGATGAATCGGTACGAGTACATGAAACAGTTTCCGGTTTATTCAGTAAGCTAGCAGAAACTTCATTGTTTCCGCAACGGACATATTGATAGTCAGTTTACATTCGTTACAGAATTCCATCAACTGCAACTGAACATAAAAGAACGCTCTTAAAACAATAACCTAAATATATATAGATCACAGATTCATTAGAGACGGGGGAGTTTATTGTGTATTGACATATTGACAGGTTGAAAAGTTTACCAAAGCAAAAGCGCTCCAGTCTGACACAAGTTTTCATATATAGGAGATACGAGACGGATGGACACAATATATCACAGGGGTATTTTACCCTCGACCAGAAAATGATCGACCACAGTACACACCCTGAGAGGGTGAGTATCCCCTTATATACAAGTTCATTTCGCTTTTGCCATGCCCAGTATTGGGAGGTTTACCTACGCAAGCACATTTATCCTTTGTCGAAACTATGCGGTATATAACAATGATAACCTTTTGCACACACGTCGCTTTTCCGATCGGAAAATGCGCATACTAAATATAACAAGCAACAATATTCCAGAATAATTAGATAGACATCTATCCATACAAATTTGTACCTACATACATACTATTAAATTAAAAACTAGTAATGTATGTACAGCCTACGGTGGACGTACGAACCGATTTGTGTTGCACGACATATAAAATTAATTGTTGCACATAAAATTGTACCCGCCAAATTGATTGCTTTATATTGCACGAAGTTCTGTTTCGGTTTGATGTTGATTAAATGCGATTTATTTTGATGGATAGTTTACAAAGGGTTTTGCAATCCCTCAGATAAATTTAGCAACGACCAACTATAAGCTTGCTTTGTTTGAGGCAATATACAGAATATTGCCGAATAAGCTATATTTTTATATATATATATATATATATATATATATATATATATATATATATATATATATATATATATATATATATATATATATATATATATATATATATATATATATATATGTATATATATATATATATATATATATATATATATATATATATATATATATGTATATATATATATATATATATATATATATATATATATATATATATATATATATATATACATATGTATTAGATTTATAATTCATTGAGTAGCATACAAAAATAAAAAATTTGATCTATGTAAATTTTGTTACATTTTTATTATATGGTAGTATAATATTTATAATTAAAAAAAAGAAATTCCATTCATATGAAATCATTAGATCGACTAAGATGTATTAATTAAACTGGAATGAATGCTCTACACAAGATTGAAAAATAACAAATAAAATTGGGTCGGCTTTGTCAAAAAGGACAACGAGGAAGCTAAAAAGGACATGGGTCTATTGGCAAACCCTAGTGTGAAAAAGCTAAAGATTTCATGTGCAGTGTAAGAGAGGCTATCCTGGAAGAGACAGGTCTAGGTATTAGGATAGTAAATGGAAAGCAATGAAAATCCAGAGAAAAAATATTCTCCAGCAGGTACTCAGCATTCGATTGGATAGTCGCAGCAAATTTTGACTATTCAATTTTTAAACCAATTGGGGGTATTCAATCTTCAAACCTATTGGGAGTAAAGGCGACAGAATTACTTATCCTTTTTAACAGGCAATTTTTCTTTTAACATCAATGTATATTCCTAATTCCAATAAAGACCTTGAATTCATTTTACAGAAAAGTTCAAAATTCAATCACCCTACTTATTACCTCACATTATATAAAACACACAAATATGAACACATATTTAACAATATGTAACATTTACATAATAAAATTGAATATTCAAAATTACAACTACCTTCAACATAGACTTACGTACTATAAATATATTTCTATGTAGCTTGGGGCACACTTTTGTGAACATGATCGAAAGTAAATTTTTGGAATCCATGAAATGAAAAGATCACTCACCCAAGCTAATTATAGAACTCGATCGTTGCCGCAGCCTCTTCTAATTTAATTTTTGAAGAGACGTAAATTCGAATGAAAACTCAAACAAAGAACTGTCCAATATGGCGACGATGAAAACAATTACAAAAACAAAAGAACAAATAAAACAGAATAAAACAATATAATACGTCAGCGCATGCGCATATGATGTCACTTCGACTGACAGATAGTAGTGTGAAGAAATAAGCATTTAATATATAAAATCTTCATTATAAATAATAACTAGCTTAAAATACTAGACTCTTCAGTCTAGAAATTCCCTTGTACATATGTATCATGTAGTAAATATGTACATGAGTACTCAAAAAGATAAATCATCATAATTTAAGTAGAAAAAAATGCACAATATGCGATACAATCTGATATAATATGCGAAATAAATGCATAATATGCGATACAAACCCATATACATTGTACTGTATGTATACGTTACAGTTAAAGGGTATCTTCTAGTTGTAATATATTTTAACTAGTTGAAATATATTCCATCTAACCTGGAACCAACGAACGTTATGGGTGAAATATATTTTCAGTTGTAATATATTATGACTAGTTGGAATACCCCACGTAAGTTGATTCTTATGGCGAATTACATTCAAACTGCTCAAAATATATTACAACTGAAAATACAGTTCAACTATAAGTTGGTACCAGGTAGGATGAAAAGATTAGATTTTCGTGAAAACGTCACTAGACTACTAAATTGAGTTAGAAAGTCACATTTTAGTTTTGAACATATTCTTAGAGTTATCGTAATACTTAACAAATATTAACGCATTATTGAATTCGCAAAAACATCAGAGCTGTCAAAATTTAACTGTTATATTACAACTGGCGCACATTTTTAAAAGTGTATTTGCACTTGTAATGATATAATTTACAAATTGAATTGTATTCGAAATGAATGAGCTAAAACTCCAGTTCGTATATATTACAACTGAAAATACACTTCGACTGTAACAGATATACAAAATGTGTGTTTCGATTTCATGAGTCACTTACAATGCACAAACTTTGGCAATCACATAGATCAAGCATCCAGACTTCGCAATAGAACAATGACTACTAGCGACGTGAATAATAGCGATGACGTGTGAATAAACAAAAATCTAAACCCGCAGCACTAGAATAATAGTACTAACTGAATACTTCCCAGTACTACCATATCAAATAGCATAACCCGTTATATGCAGAACGTTTAGAACACTCGGCTCCCCAAACGGTAGCTAGCATTCGCTCGAACGATTCCATTTAAGTTGTACTTTCCGTGTCTGTTTCGCGGAGTATGTACATATGTATGTATGTACATATGTACGTAAGTCGCTCCTTAATTTGCGATCTGGCAAAAGCGGGTCGTGTTCTTGCTTATGCGAACGTCTCTCCAGGATATTTAATCAAGCAAGTCGCAGGAATTGCATTTTGGGAGCCGTATACGACCACACAATCAACGTGCTATTTCGTTAACCGACGTTCAGATTGAAAATTACTGAATAAGCAACATCCACAGTATTCATTCATTAAACTGCTTCTGATACAAAATTACGAAAGTGTGCTAATTCTGGCGAATTTGAGCTGATCGAATTCTTGAGTTATGCTTTTGACCTTTATTCAGTGCAGTCACGCAACGTCCCTTAACTTTGTGTGGGCAAACCTTTGACGAAGTTGTCGAGTCATCTGCCTTTGTCAGTCACGTACACGTGTGCTGAAGAAGACGTGGGACTGACCCCGATGTTCATCAATATTAAATTGAATTTATTATCGTTATATCGTCGATGGAGTTCGGTCTTTCGTGTCATGCGGGGAAGACGTGCTTCTGCGTTCTTCCCGCTATTACTCGCTTAAACCCGGCTATTGCACGAAATTTAATCTAAAAATTTAACCATCTAATCACTTATTTTACTAATTGCATCCTAGTATAATTTAAGTGTAAAAATAAACAGACGATCGGCCGTTAACAGCGTTTTTAATATCAGTGATTGCGAAAAATTTTGTGTTAATTTTGTGTCAGTTACAAAAGCGTATACGAACGAGATACATCTCCCTACCTGAATACAAAAAAAATAAGGGTCGCCAGTCAAAATTCGGTCCCACAGAAGCAATAAATCTTCCACATAATTGCTTTCAGACAAAAATTTTTAACGAACTTTACTTAATAGAATAATAGCAAACAGAAACGGTGTTTCCCAACTGTCTAATAGTTCTTTTTCATATTTAATTTATATTAAAGTAATTCGTGTAATTTTATATTCTTTACTAAATTTATTATTAAAATATTAAATTGCAAACCGCACTCACATATATAAATCCGTTGTCTCCAAAGAGGCGTCTCACGATAAAGATCTGTAAAAAAGTAGTATAACAATTGCTAATCTATTATTATCATAACTAACTACTTTCACTTACAAAGTAACCCTGTTAAATGGCATGTAATAACTCATAAGTGATCCAAGTGATACCTAGGATGACTATCTGTCAAAGCTGACCACAGAGAAGAGTCTATGGCGGTAAGAACTCACTCCTTGAATGGAAATCTCTCTCAAGTACCGCCTTTTTCTCAACACATCTTGGATAAATGCGAGAAAAATAATATCCAAACCTCCAACAAGGTAAGAGTGACGATGGATGATAGCTTAGCTAATAGAAACCTGTATTTAGCCACGTACAATGTAAGAACGTTATCGAGTGAAGGAAGTGTGCTTGCATTAGAGAATGAATTAGAAAATATCAAATGGGATATAATAGGACTTAGTGAAGTAAGACGAAAACAGCAAAACCAAATAATCCTAAAAAGTGGTAACTGTCTCTACTGGAGAGGGCTACCAAATGGTAGAATAGGAGGAGTAGGGTTTCTTATCAATAAGAGAATAGAAAGAAATATTATAGAAATAAGCGACATATCGGAACGTATATGCTATATAGTATTAAGAATCTCGAGCAGGTACACTTGTCAAATCTTCCAAGTGTACGCCCCCACATCTAGCCACCCAGACGAGGAAATAGAAGACTTCTACGAAAAAATACAGGACGCATACGATAATAGCCGTCACCACTTTAAAATAATCATGGGCGACTTTAACGCAAAAATAGGACAAAAGGCAAATACTGAAAGAGCAGTAGGCAATTTTGGTACCGGCCAAAGAAACGACAGAGGCGATCGCCTCATAGAATTCGCAGAACACAACAGGCTCTTTATCACTAATTCATTTTTCAGGAAAAACACCAACAATAAGTGGACTTGGGAGAGTCCTAAAGGAGACAGAAACGAGATCGATTTCATCCTAACAAATGCCCTGCACTCCGTTAAAGACGTTAGTGTTTTAAGTAAAGTAGATATAGGTAGCGATCACAGATTAGTCCGTGCCAAGATGGCCATTAATATAAATTGCGAACGTAGGAAATTAATAAAAGGATGCAGTAACTCTCCAGATTTCGCTCAACTAAGGTCTAGGAAAAAGGAATTCGAACTCGAACTTGGAAATCGATACGGGAAATTAAACCCAGAAGCAGACATCGAGGAATTGAACACTGTAATTAGTTCGGTTCTAACCTCAACAGGTAAGAAATTAGGTGGATTCAGGAAACAGATTAAATTAAGCAAAATTTCAGCGGAAACAAAAAACCTAATTAAGCATAAAAGGAATTTAGATAGGGATAATAATAAGCAAGAATACAATCTAGTAAATAAGGAAATTAAAAAGAGAATAGTCAGGGATGTCAGGGATTTTAACAGCAAGCTAATAGAAAATACCATTAAGAATAACCGTAGCCTGAAAAAGTGCAAACAGGATCTTTTCTTAGGCAAAAACCAAATGATCGCAATCAGATCAGAGAGCGGAGTAATAATTAGGAATAGAGAAGAAATCATAGACAGAGTTTACACGTTCTATGCAAAACTATACGAGAACGACAACGGCCAATTCCCCGCTCTGGAATCGACACACGGCCAAAGGGTTCCTGCAGTATTGCCTAGCGAAGTAGAGGCCGCGCTAAAAACTGCAAAGAACGGTAAATCCCCAGGGGAAGATAATATTCCCATTGACTTACTAAAATGTGGCGGCCCCCCCCTAATTAATATCTTAGCTAGGCTTTTCAGCAAATGCATCCAGAACCAAGCTATACCAGAAGGATGGAATAACGCAACTATCATTTTAATACACAAAAAAGGCGACAAAAGCGATATCAAGAACTACCGACCCATTAGTCTACTTTCAGCGGTCTACAAGCTCTTCACGAAGGTTATTACAGAAAGGCTGAAGAATATCCTCGACGAGAACCAACCTGTAGAGCAGGCAGGGTTTAGGGCAAATTTCAGCACAATGGACCACCTCCAAGTAGTTGGCGAACTAATCGAGCGCGCCAACGAATATCAACGGCCATTGTGCCTAGGTTTCGTCGATTATGAGAAAGCCTTCGATAAAGTTAGTCATAATGCAGTACTTAACGCTCTAAAAACACAGGGAGTGCCGGAAACCTATGTGGGACTGTTAGCTGCAATATATAAGAATGCCACAGCTTCGGTTAAAATTTTTTCAGGTACAGATAGATTTAGCATAGGAAAAGGAGTAAGACAAGGAGATACAATCTCGCCCAAGTTATTCAATGCGGTGCTTGAGGGAGTTTTCAGGAAATTGGATTGGGATACAGCCGGAGTAAGCATCAATGGTCGCTTTTTGAGTCACCTTCGGTTCGCAGACGATATAGTTTTAGTAGCTCGTGATTCAGCTGACCTACTTATCAGACTAACACAGCTGGACAGGGAAAGTAGAAAAGTAGGATTAAAAATTAACGTAGATAAGACTAAACTAATGTTCAATAGTTATTGCATGCCTGATAGCATCCCCTTAGATGATAAACCAGTAGAAGTAGTAAATAATTATTTATATTTAGGTCAAATAATTGACATGTCTGGTAGTAAAAATGAAGAGATAAAGAGACGTATGAAATTAGGGTGGAGTGCATTTGGACGGA
Organism: Arctopsyche grandis; assembly: GCF_051622035.1. Classification (NCBI taxonomy): domain Eukaryota; kingdom Metazoa; phylum Arthropoda; class Insecta; order Trichoptera; family Hydropsychidae; genus Arctopsyche; species Arctopsyche grandis. Next base: position 20,021,263 of record NC_135360.1, read on the forward strand.
TGAATGCTGTTTTTAAATCAAAAATGCCACTCTGCCTGAAGAAAAGGATCTTTGATCAATGCGTTTTGCCAGTGATGACGTATGGATGTGAAACTTGGACACTGAACGCCAAGATGCAAAATAAAATCCAATGCACTCAAAGAAGTATGGAACGCTGTATGCTTGGCATAACGAGGAAAGACAGGAAGCGGAACACGTGGGTGAGAAATATGACAAGGGTAGTGGACATAGTGGATAGAGTGAAGAGATTGAAATGGCAATGGGCGGGTCACGTAGCTAGGAGGATGGACGAAAGGTGGACAAAAGAAGTGCTTGAATGGTACCCGAGAGAAGGCAAAAGAGTAAAAGGAAGACCGCAAGGAAGATGGGTGAACGAAATTAGGAAAATGTGCGGAATGAGATGGATGAGTGTTGCGCAAAACAGAGACGAGTGGAAGCGTGTTGGAGAGGCCTTCATCCAGCAGTGGATGGCGAATGGCTGTAAATGATGATGATGATATCGTCGATATATTGTGAATTTCTCGAATCATACAATATGTTTTATACTTACACGTAAAACGAAAGGATTAAATTAAGATTAATTTGAAAATTCAAAACCTTTATAGAAATATACATATGTACATATCATATATGTATACAAAAAATACAGTAAAAAACACTCAAAACACTTAAAAATAAATAGAAAAAAATACAATTTTTTATTGTAAAAACAAGTTTATACAGTAAAAAACTTCAATGAGTGCGGTTTAATGGTGATATTATATATATATATATATATATATATATATATATATATATATATATATATATATATATATATATATATATATATATATATATATATATATATATATATATATATATAATACTATTAGAGTTTAACAACATTAAAGTTTTAGTTCCATGTATGTATTTATGTATAAGAGGCTTATAAGAAAGCACTAAATTAAAAAAAAAAAACGATATTATTGTATATATGTAAGTGATTTATTATTAGAGGTTGTAAAAACGACGTTAATAAGTAAATTTTAAAATATCAAAAATTCAATATTTCCAAAAGCAAGTAATTTTCAAATAAATTAAATTGTCGATATATGATTCCAGACAATATACCGCAGGTTAAGAAATAAAATTCTCAAAATTTGTACATGAAAATATGTACATACATACATATATGTATGTACATATTATATTTAAATTTCCAAAGCGGATAATACGAATTTTTCAAAAAAATTAAATATTTTAAACTTTTCTAATATTAAAAATATGTACATATCTACTTTAAAGTTTAAATTTTGTACTCATTTTATTCATAAAAAAGAAGTTTTCATTTTATATTTAAAAGTTTTAATTGAAAGGTACATTCCAAAAAAAACTTGAGATGGTCTGAAAAACTTCTCTGAAAAATTGTATATTTCTATTTCATTAAAAATCGTGTATTCGCATACACGTATACAAACAAATGTAAGTGTGTATGTATATACATTTGTTAGTTTATATTTATGTACGTTTAATCCTCAATGCATGATTAATATGTATAACTTATTTTTAATTACAAATTTATTTCATGCAAATTTTGAACAAAATTTTTCTCCTAAATTTACCGAATTAATATAAAACATTTTAGTTAAATAATTCAAATGAATCATGTGTATAAATAATTGCAGAATATAGTGGGTTTTTTTATTACACATATAGAAAAAAAATCCCCAAAATACACAGACACACACACACATTATTTCTAGATCATGAAAACATGATCAGTAATCGATTCTGAGTTCGAATCAGTCAAAATCTCGAGTTCGAATTTTCGCATGATCACAAAACTTCATCTATTGTTACTACGTACATAGATAAAGTAAAAATCATTCAGAGATTGGATTATCAGTTTTAAATCCCCATTATATGATATTAATTTCAATCCAGCTCACAATAACATGAATTCAAATTATTAGTATGCCAATTTAATTATGATGCCCAAACATACATAGGTGCATGAAACCGTTTGATAATTATACGTAGAGATATATAATATGTTTATTGGAGTAATAACAATTTATAGCAACATACACAGTGCTCGTTATCATTATACTATTTGGCTTGAGAGAACTTATCTCTTTTAGTTTATCTCATTGTAAAATAAGTGAAGCATTATTATGTTATGACAATGATTATTGCATAACATCTATTACATGTTTGTATTATATGCAGTGGCGGCTCATGGATAAGATATCTGGGGGTGCTGCGGTTGATTAAAAATAAAAAAAATGTTTATTTGGATTATATTTTACTATTAACAACAAAATTATCAAAATTAAACATTATATATTTTATTTCATTAAAAAATTGATTCTTCTGTCTTTTTTCCTTGAAAAAAGGTTTTTTCTTAAAAATCTTTTCGAAAAACCTTTGAAAAACCTTTTCGTTAAATTTTTCACTGTTCATAATCATTTTTTTTTTCAATTGACAGCATAGACAAAGCCGTCAATCTTTCTTTATGTCTTTATTCTATTTATTGATGAAAAACACCGTTCTGGCTCAGAGGTAGTTTTTAACTTTATAAGTTTTCTTTAATTGAAAATGCATCGATATTACTAGATTGCAGCTTCTCTTGATTTTGATACCATCTTAAATAGTGACGTGTAGAAGGAAGTGTAGAAACGTGGAAAGTGTAAGAGGTGTAGAAGGAAAGACAAAAGGTGCAGAAGAAATGAGGAAAAGTGAGGAGCGTGTCGAGCGCGCGGCGCGCACACGAACGCAAAAAGAAATGTGTACTGTTGAGAGTGCAGTACGGACCAAGCTTCTAGCCGCCCCCGCGCCCCTCCTTCGCCCACTCGGCATATTCCATCGAATACCGTACTGCACAAAATCATAAATGATGCCTCACTTTCTGATATTAGTACCGCGATGTATGATCATTATTGGATGTATCGGTGTACGGGCGAGCTTAATACACGCTTAAATAATATTGATATTTTTATATAATATACATACATATAATAATATCAAATGTATACATATAATAATATTAAATTTTTCTCAATTTCCTTTGGGGTGCTGCAGTGCCGCAGTGCGTATGGACGAGCCGCCACTGATTATATGTATATATGTAATATATATAAAAATCAATTTTTGCCTGTCTGTTGGTCTGTCACGTATGCATTCCTATACCATTCAACCGATTGAGATGGAACTTACAGGAGTAATATAAATAGTCTATACCTATATATACATACATAGGTATATAAAATTGAATGTCTGTTTGTCTGTCTCGTATAGGCTCCTAAACCACTCAACCGATTATGATGGAACTTTCAGGATTTGTTGTATGCATGTCCAGGAAGAATACTGTGAAAAAAATCACCCAAAAACGTAAACGGAATCGGGAAAAACGGGAATGAGTGTCAATAATTTCAAATGTTTTCGCGTCGCAACCTACGTTGTTAGGGTAAAATAAACAGACAATTGAGTTATTTCAAATGTGTTCGCTGCCTGCGTTTTTCCGACAGATGGAAACGGGAACGAGAACGGGAACGGGAATGGAACGAAAACGGGAACGGGATCTGTCAGCGTCAGGATCTGTCACAAAACATAATATATTTTTTAATGGAATTTTAGCCGACAAACTATTAATAATACTTTTTAATTTATTACTGTAATGTTTTTCAATACATTTCAAATATTTATCCCATGAAATGAAAATTCATCTTACAGATAATATTCCAAATAAAGAATATTAAAATTTTCAAAAGTACATACATATGTATTAAAACAATTATGATTGTTTTTTGTTTCAATCGTGGCTCATTTAACTCTCTTATTAATTAGTCTAAGAATCCATTGCAAAAATTATGATCCAAAGTCTGCGGGAAAGCTACTCACGAGCTCTGAGAAAAGTTCATCTGATCTAACCACATGGCTCCACTCGTCTTCATTTATTTTTACGACGCTTTCGCCACTTTGCTAAACGCGCAACAAACGCTGTAAAAATTTCATTATAAGTTCATCTGCGTCAAGGTCGAATTGTACTCAAACGAGAGAAAAAATGAGAGCAATTTACCATTTATCTTTTCAGCAGAGATTCTCAATCTGAAGCCACATTGTCCACCTGTGAACCACGCCATTGTTCCCATATAATAAAAATAAAATACGTTAATTAAACGAAAAATTCTGTCATTTGATAAATATCCAGATTATTGTTCAAAATAAATATACTTAAAGAGATATTCTTTTTGTACAATTTCAAAATTGTATTCATTCATCTACATGTACATATGTAAAATTAACTCCACACATTAATACTTGACCTACCTCACTACAATTTTATTGGTATGGAATTGTACAGGAATATGAAAACGCTTAATCGAAAACTACATATATGAACAAAACAGGTACGCTTTTATACAATGTTCGCAAGATAGGAGCCCCTTTTTTGCCGACGCGATGCGACATGAGGACACAAAACGAAATGCGGTATGAAATGTATGCGGGCCCAAACGTAGCTTTAGTTCTCTCTTTCTCTCGTACGTACTTATGTACGTGTGTGTGTATGTGTGTTTTATAATTAAAAAGCTCTCGGTGCAAAAAGGAAATAATACGGGATGCACGAGACAGGACTTGTCCTTCCGCGCACAAAAGCTCTCTACCGTTTTTGTTGTTTTATCTCGTCTCTGCCGAAAGCTCCTCTGCCACACAACCCCAATGTGCGCAACCCGCCCAAATCGGTCGGCAAATCGAGCAAATTCGCCATGTAAATGAAGTGCTGTAATTTGCATACGACTTGCGAAAATAAAACTAATGCTCGCCCAGCTCCTGTACATAAAGACTCGCGCTTTATCTTCTACCCCTCGCCTAGTAAGTTGTTTTGAAAGGCTACTGAAAAACGAGAGCCACATAAAACCACTATTGCCGAGAGATTTTTTCATTCCGTTAAATAAAAAGAAAAACACAAACATGATATAGTTACATATACGTACATATTTAATATAGTAGTTTGTCTGAAGAAAAAGATCTTCGATCAATGCGTTTTGCCAGTGATGACGTATGAATGTGAAAATTTTTACACTGAACGCCAAGATGCTACACAAAGTCCAATGCACTCAAAGAAGTATGGAACGCAGTATGCTTGGCATAACGAGGAAATACAGGAAGCGGAACACGTGGGTGAGAAGTATGCCAAGGGTAGTAGACATAGTGGATAGAGTAAAGAGATTGAAATGGCAATGGGCGGGCCACGTGGCTAGAAAAATGGACGAAAGGTGGACAAAATAAGTGCTTGAGTGGTACCCGAGATAATGGGTAATTAGGAAAATATGTGGGGTGAGATGGATGAGAGTTGCGCAAAACAGAGAGAGTGTTAGAGAGGCCTTCATCCAGCAGTGGATAGTGAATGGCTGTAGATGATGATGATGATTGAAAAAAAAAAAATGACTAATAAATACACACGTACATATATGTATGTACATCGATGTATATCGTAGATTAACTTTAATTTAATAGAACCATCTTCCGCTTGACTATAAATTTGAAAGTGCGAAAGTAACTTTTCCATGCAAAGAAAATATCTAACGATAAAGAAACAACAATAATATTTCACTTTCTTATTTAGCCGTACAAGTATTAATGTTATTGTGTCCAAAATAAATACATATTCACTGATGCCGTGTGAATGTGAGACTTGGACATTGAATACCAAAATGTTACAAAATATCCAACGTGCTCAATGGAACGCTATATGGTGAGCGTAAGTAGGAGAGATAGGAAATGGAATGCGAAGGTGAGAATATGTATCTATGACAAGGATAGTTGTTAGAGTGGAGAGAGCGAAGAGATTGAAATGGCAATTGGCGAATCACGTAGCTAAAAGAATGGACGAAAGCTGGACAAAGGAAGTGCTGGAATAGAAGCGTTAAAAGACGGCCGCTAGGGAGATGGGTGGACGAAATTAGAAAAAATGTGTGAGGTAAGATGAACGAGAGTGACACAAAATAGAAAAGATTAGAAGCGTGTTAAGAGGCCTTAATCCAGCAGTGGATGCTATTTTTTTTTTTCATACCAGGAAGGCATTACAGGTAAACCCCAATGCGCCTTCCTGGCCAAATTACAAACAATACAGCATTTTTTATTATATAAGTCGCTAAATTACGAGACACCGACTTAAACTCGACAATTAACGAGACATCTATGAATTGTACATACATTTTTATTGTAATATTTACATTAATCATACTCAAATAGTGGTGACATAGTGGGTAGGAAGGATTTTTAGCCAATTTTTAATCGGGAATCGTTTCAACAATGAAATCAGAGAAAATTGGCAAACTCTGATAGGAAACAATCAACCAGGAGTCACAAATCCTGGTCTGACCAGCAGCATTACAGATATACTCAGAAAAATTCTTTTCAATCGAGGTCAGCTCAAGGGATCGAACTCGGCGCCTCTCAGTGTTAAGCAGAAGCTTAACGACCGAGCCACGCTGCTGGCTATAAATGGTTGTAGATGAAATACATACATACACACATGTATATAATATTTACAATCAATTAGAACAATATTATATAAACTATGAATATACACTATGTATAAATATGTATGTACATATATACATATATAAAAAAAATATTTTCACATACATATGTAAAAATTTATATACTAAAATTTTGTATATTAATTTAAAATTCAAAAAATCTTTCCTTGTTCGTAATAAAACTGATTAAATTGCGCCCCAAATTTAAACAAACGTATAAACACCTAACACCTAAGGGCGGAAGGAATCATAGCACCGAATTTACAGGGAAATCCAATAAATTGAATGCATTCCCTTCGATTCGAAATCGTAAATCTGTCAGCGAAGAGCGGCGAAATTGGAAGTGTGGGGGGTGGAAAGGGGAGGGTATAGCAAAAAAAAAACCACTTAATCTTCATTTCCATATAAAACGCTTAAACCCCGGTGTGCTAAGCCCATTTTGGGATTAGCCCGGTTTGAACCTAAGACCCGGGTCCTAAGTAGACACGCGACGAACTAATAATCCTCGAGTTTTAACAACGGCCAAATAGTACGGGTCCTGCCAAGACCTGCGACATTTCATTTTGAAGACACGAATATGAAAACGAGAATACGTGTCCCGAATGTTAAAAGACTCCCTTCAACAAAGCCCTCAAAGAAAAACTGTTATTTTCTATATTAACAACATCTCGACACAAGAACGACTCACCTAGAAGAAACCTCGGGTAAAATTTTGAGATTTTAAGTGCGGCTGCTTCAAAATAACAAGCATACAACCTGAAGGCTATAACGTTTTGCTATAAGAAAATTCTTATGATTTATTTTATTTTTATTGAAGCAGTAGCTAACGAATCCATATCAATTTTTATTTTAAATAGCAAATATAAGAGTATTTGATACAACTAATATCTGAACGATTTACATATGTAGTATGCTTGGCACGTTTTCTGAATATAAAAAGGGCTATTAGTTTGAATTTTTTACTAGAGTCGGGTTGCTATGAGAGACATTTTAATTTTTGGCTGTGACTTTCATTTATCCAATATTTAAAAGTCTTCAGAATACTTCACTATCAATAATTCAAAAATAATTGAGACAATTGAATACGTTTTTCGACGCCAATGAAGATCCACATATTTTAAACCAACAAAAAAAGCATTCTCTTTTCCGAGCTGTTACGCTTTTTAATTCTAATTTAACTTAGTTCCTATCATTGCAACAGACATATATACATATGTACATATAATAAATTATTTAAATATGACATATGTTTTAACATTAATAAAATAAAATAAAATAAAAGTTTTAAATAAAACTACCCCTTATATTAAATACAAACAACCTTTTTTTGGTATAAAAAAATTATTTTAATTCTAAAAATCATTAAAATGGTGATTAATGGTGATTAAATAGTACTTTTACTCAGTTCAGATATTGTTTTAACTTCGAACCTTGCAGTCTTGATCAAAATGTCGCGTTGTATCCGCTGAGCTATCGCTATAACTACATGGTTGAATTAATTTGTAATAAATCGCTTTTGTACGACACAAAGTCAATATATCAAAAGTAAATTAATGCAACCGGAAAAATTGTAGCAGCCATAAATTATATACCTTTTTTTGGCTCCGACCCCGGTCTGAAAACGATTTAATTAAGCATCCATTAGAGTCGTACTTAACTGAAATATACGAGCGATTTTCAGGATATTATAGGCTGTAAAACAATTTCGACTTTATTGTTATTTTCCATCGACCGTCCCCCATTTTCATAATCAAATTATTTCACGGAATAAATCTGAAACGCGGCGAACCGACAAAGAAACTTAATAAACTTAATAATAACGGCCCCGTTGTTTTGAGCGCACAAACAAATTTCATAGTTCTATTATGTAACGTTCTGACAGACAACTACGCACTGAAAGGTTTCAATTAATTTTAACTACAAAATAACATGTACACACGTATACAAAGCCAAAGTGGAAATTTTACGAGACGAAAATCTAACCTGAAACCCCTAAATCCTTAGCTCAAAATTGATGTGAATAATTTCAAGTAATTCAAAACTAATTAATTAATAATATTTGCGAGTATTTCCTAATTGAAAATTATTCATCAAATAATAAAATACCATACTTTTGTATTACACTCAATACAACGAGTGAAACGAATAAAACAACGTGCATATTTTTAATATTATCGAAGCTTTCGTTTACCTACTGAAATCCAATAAAAACTGTGAAATTTAATTAATGTTCAACGTTATGCAAGTCAAATTTGCTGGAGGTATTTGGTTGAAAATAGAATTTCAATCAGAGCCTGGTATGTTTTGTAGCTTTATTGGCTAAAATTAGAAAATAGTAAACCATGGACATTCAATAAACATTCATATATTGTAAAACTATACGATAAATATACCTATAACTCAAAATAATTAATCGAAACAATACATGTTTTAAACATGCATATTTACATTCGTAAAATACGCTCTCAATAATGACTTATCCTGAGAAAATTTTTCACAAAACGAACACAAAGATGAAAATTTGTGAGATATTTGTATGAAAATCTACTGAATTATTTGAATTTCGAGACAATCCATACAAACGACTAAATTATGCAAAATCACGTTAAGATTATTCGAGAGGCACGTTGAATTTTGGATCATAAGAAATTATCTTACTGTAAGTACGTTACATAAATGGTCTACCGAAATGATATTATAATATACTAATTTATATGTATGTATGTACGCTCACATTACACATATATCGCTATGACATTCAAATATTTTTTTTAAAAATGTACAATATTTCTTTTATGTTAAAAATTGATTTTAAAAGATTTTGAAAAATAAGCCATTAAATAATAAAAATAAGAACATGAACGGATTTTCAAACATTTATTTTAACATCCCTTGGATTTTCTAATATTCAAACGAAATTTCTGAAATTCCCCTCATGAAAAAACCTTCACATTGCAAACCGGCGTGTCAGTTTTAATATCGCTTGCGTTTTTCATCCCCTTTACTCTCACCCCGATAAAAATAAACTTTCCGTCGTTGAAACATCCTAAAGGTCTACATACATTCTACTTTCCCTAGAGATGTTTCAGTTTGAAGTGAGCTCACATCTTCACGTTCCGTGACGTAGTATGTCAAAAAAATTATTTCTAAAAGCCCAGCTTAATAATATATTTCGGTTTGGAAAATATTTGAAAACTTGAATATTAAAAAATGGGGAAAGCATTTCAACGTTCCATATGATTGTCGACATATTAAATTTAGATGACAGACGAAATTGAATGGTTAATATCGACATTGTCCACAATATTACCCAATATTAATGGAAAACCGCGAGTGTCACAGAATTCACATTAATTCTGTCAATAACTTCAACCACATTTTATTTTGAAAATATATTTAATTTGTAAAATTTATCAAAATATTTTATAGTCTAAATTCAGATCACTTTTAAAAATGTTTGGAACCATTTACGAAAAAACTGTCACGTGTGCAGTGATTTTTTATTCGCCCTTTAAAGTGCCGAAACCTAATCTCATTTCGCGAAACGAACAAAAGAGCCTTGTAAAAAGAATTATTTTAATGACAATTAATCCTGTCCTGAGTCGGGTGGTCTACGTTGCAAAGAGATTTTCATCAATCAAGAATATCGCTGTGGATTTTTATGAACACCGGTAAAATTCTATAAAATAATGCTATGAACTTACATTTAGATTCTGTTCTAAGGCTCACCTGGATTCTGAAACAATGAAAATAATAATATGAAAGTACATATTCACATATCATATAGTTAATAATAAGCGAGAATGATGAGAAATATGACAAAATATGAATTATTATACTTTCATATGTATGTACATACATATTTATGTATAATATATCGATTTTGTATCCAAATAGCGGATCCACACAGTCGTCTGTGTGGATACGAGCAGGCTGACTGTGTGGATACGAGGATCCACACAGTCAGCCACTGATTAAAAATAAAAACAAAACGTCATATTGTTGAAAATACACGAAATTTTCAGGAATGAAAAAAATTTTATATTTCGGATCAGATGAAAAATTGATTGGGAACTTGAAACGACAAGGTAAGCGAACAACAAAGAAAAACATATTTCCATTTCTGTCCGATAGGAATTATCTGTCCCCGGTAATCTGGATTCGACCCTCGTCCCCTGCTGCGTTTAATCCCTCAAACAGTTTTGCTGGAAGGACTAATTTAGATTAACAAAGGACTTGCCCATTATATTACAAAGCTAAGTTTCGTGTAGCAAAAGCTCGCGCCATTTGTAAAGGACCAGTTATCGGAAATCGAACCTGGCGATTCAAAAACCCAAAAATAATATTCAAATCGACTAAGCCACTAAACCACTCATCCGAATACATAATACAGCTTATTTATAACAAGCCCTTAATTAAAATACATAAAAATTATAAATGTCAAAGGATTCATTTGAAAATATTGTAACATAAGTGTATGTAAGTACATATATATATATATATATATATATATATATATATATATATATATATATATATATATATATATATATATATATATATATATATATTTGGAATAATATACTACGTATATTATTCCAAAACGTATTATCGAGTGTTGTCAAATAAGCATACACACTGACGAAAGCCACTTGGTGGTAAGATACAAATCGAAAGGAGACTTTACCATAACCAGATAAGAAAATCAATTTTCCTCGAGAATCGGAAATTTTCCGGTCTACATGTCGGATCAGACGTTGTCAACAATGCGCTCTCGCGAAATTCAAAATACATCTAAAGAGAAAACTATAGGCTTTATTAAAAACTGACTTTAGATAATTTAACTCATTACAAAAAATACGTCAAACTAAAGTTCCATTACAGATTTGCAAACACGAAATGCAATTTGTCTAAAATGTTTTAAAAGCAAAGTTTATAACTATCCAGCGCAATAAGCAAAGTTCAAAGGTTTAATTTCAATGTATGTACATACATTGACATTTAACTTTAGCGTTGTCATTTACGGAAAATTTTCCATTAGTTGGCGAACCCTGCCCGAAGTAAAGTGAGTATTCAAGCAGACGGAATCTATGGCAAGTATGCGGCCTGATAATCAATACGAAGCCTGACTTTCCAGGTTACATTTGTAAGGTTTCGCTTCAGCGTACATTTCTCGTTTTACAAAACGACTACTATTCGTTGACTCATATAAAAAATAAGCAAAAAGCAATCTCAACCGTTCACACCATGTATGTTTGTATGTACACAATACAGATTTTAATTTATTCGATGCAAAGTGCGAGATAGATGAGTGTCAACTTCAATGTGTCGAGCTTATACGGTTTTATCATTGAGAAACACGATATTCTCTTTAATACTCCATTTTGCTAATTAAGATAGACATATGTGGTTTACAAAACTTTAAGGACCCAATTTAATCATCAAACAATCAAACAAACTTCGCAAGGGCTAATTCAACACCAACACTCTGGATACGGTAATGTAGAACGTACAATTATTTTAGTTTAACAGTATTTTTTATCTGAAGTACTCGCATGTATTCTAATAATCCTACGATGTAAAATATTGGAGAGCAAATAAGCGAAGGGAAAAAACATATGCTTACGCACACACTAGCAGTAGTATGAGAAAACCCTTCCGTCACGACCCGTTTGATTTGTTTTCGAGACGAATCTCGTACGAATGTGTCGATTTGTCTCTTTTCAAATCCCGCTGGATCAATATCTTATTTGTTCAACTTTCATTTATCCGATTTTCTATTTCGCATCTGGATCCGTAAATTCTCGTACACACTTCGAGCAAAAGAGTATTTATTGATTTGATTCCGTAGCTCAGTGTGCGTCGTCTTTGAGAGACAAAAAAAAACAAAATCTCGCTTCCCTATTCATAAGAAAATAAATAAATAGAAACCACGCAGTGAAAATGGGTTGTTTTGAATCCACATATTGAAATTTTTCGTCTCCGAGTACGTAAGATTTTCGCGTAATCAAATCGCCTTATGCAAGATAAGGATTGAATTATCTTGTTTACCGTTAATGGAAACGGTGGAAGAGCGACAGTGGAAAATCTCCAATTTTCCTGCCCCCGAAAATCGGCTTTCCAACAATTTCAAATCCCGAAACTCTCCACTCGAACATTACATCCTTTGATAAGATTACGTGCGTAATTAATGACACCATAATTAATAACGGAAAATTAAACGCACACATTTTAATAAAATTGTGATATTAATTTTTAATTAAAACAGACGATGTAAACCTTTCACTTCCCATATCTTAAATGAATTATTTAATCAAAATTGTATTTAATACAATACGAAAACGGTGTTAACCAAAGAAAAAATAAACAAACTTCCTTTTACTTGATAAAAGTATGAGCACAATAGGAATTAGTTCCAAAAGTGTCGACAGAGACGTAATTCTACTTTCACAATTGGCACGCGTAGCGTTTCTTAATAGGAAACAGTCAAGAGGTTGAACGTGGCCCCAATTAAACGTCAAAACCGCCACAATTGAGTGACGATACCCATCTAATACCGAACGATATCGTGTCAGTGGTTAATTTAACTCGAACAAAATTAAACGACGCGGTTAAATCCCCTTTAAACAATCATCACCCGGCGGACCAAATTAAAAACACACTTTTTCATAAATATAAATTGCCCTTTTGTCCTATTTCTTCAGTTATTATTATTTTCGTCCTTTTCGGCTCGACGTCCGTATTTATGCTGTCTCTGCGACGCCTGGCGAAATTGCGTTTTTTACTTAGATTATATGCTATATAAATATATATATATATATATATATATATATATATATATATATATTTTAATTAATTTTCTACGTTTTCGCTCGCGCGCGGACACTTTCGAAAAACGGGGAATAAAATGGCCATTATTCCACTATTCGCTCATTTCCTCGGTTTTTTTGGCTCCCTCGTTTAGAATAAAAAAATGAGAGCGGTTGAGAAGAAAAAAAACTGGATTTTTTGCGAGGATAACTGAAGATTTGAACGCACCGGTGGAAAATTCATAATTTATGTTTTCTAGACGCGGTCGTCGGCGAAATTCAATGCAGGAAAATGTACGGTATTTGCGAAAAATCTCTTAGCGTAATGAAAATTCGTAAGTTTTTATTCGACATTTCCCGACTGTGAGCAATGTGGAGATACAGTGTGATTGTCGTTCGCTTTTGTCGCTTAGCTTCCGAGCTGCTTTTATTTCCATCATTATTTCTTGACGAAAAATATGACTTATAAAAACCATTGCACATATTCATACGTTGTAAAAAAAGTTCAACATAGAATAATACCTCTTCCCGTACAAATATATATATATATATATATATATATATATATATATATATATATATATATATATATATATATATATATATATATATATATATATATATATATATTTATGTATATATACACAGTATATATGTATATGTATGTATATATATATAGATGTATATCAATTAAAAACCCTTCTCACTTTTTGATATTAATTTAATTAATTCTTGTCATCCTTTCCTAACCAAAGTTACTAATTTACTCCATAAATCACTGAGTATCCTCAAAGCTTTATCGGATTATTTTCATCAATCGTCTTCCTTCGTCCTATATCTTATACTATGTTGTAATTTTTCATCAAACTAATAGCTAACCGAGAGATCATAATACTTGCATACTTTCTATCACATTGTAAACGTAAATAAATATGTACATAATAATATTATCATAAATCATAAATCAACATGATCCTCATACATTCATACATCACAATTTAAAGCATTTTATTTTTAACAATGAAAATATCTACGATGTATAAATAAGTACTAAGGTATACAAATACGTCATACATGTACATACATACATACATACATACACAGTTATAAAAAAATCGAACAATCTTGCCCGGCTCCGGATCAAAAACAAAGCATCAATCAAGCTTGTGGGCGAAATCACGATCATCATCATCGATAAAATACATATACATATGTACATAGGTCGCAAAGGAAACGAGTTGATTCGCGTCGAATCGAATCGCGGCAATTAGCGTAATTGCGGTATTAATGGCATGAGAAAGGGGGCATGTGACGGCGGCTTAACGATCCCACACCCCCATAGAGAGAACAACCCCCTGAAATATACGGGGTTGTGACCCTGCGTCCATACATCTCGTCGCATCGCCAAGGACGACCCCTTAATCGAGGGGGTGGGCGTATGTGTGACAACCCCCAAGTTACACTAACGCGTGTCACCAAACACCTACCCATTCACCAAGCATATGGAATCTCGTGCATTATCAATCGTACAAATAAGAGATAGCCAGTCATCTCATTACCTAAAATAATACGATTAGACAAATGCTGTTTAGTTTATAAACATAGTACCGGCTAAGAAATACAACGTGTCAATCAGAAGTCACTTCAAAATAGGGTTAAAGCGTATCAATAATTAAATGAATGAGCTAATGTCGATAAACTTCCCTTCAATATTCAAAAAGTGTCGGGTCATTTCTTACTCTCGTTCACATTTTCCTATTGAGTAACCGTACAAATTTCATGATTATCTTCTTCTGATAGAATTATTTATATCGGATCTATGAATCGTCTTCGAAAATATTTGGAGTTTCAACATCCACATTGGGAAAATCTGTGATAGGGCAACAAAAATCCTTGGATTCGTAATCCGTAATTCACAGATCTAGATCTCACTGTCGTTCGTCTCTTATGAATATTGTTCATTAGTTCGCAGTGTGCTCGAGTCTGGCTCTATTATATGGTCTCCTTATCAAGTTCGTTATTCTCTGATGTTGGAACGAATCCAAAGGAAATTCCTCAGATTTTTTTATATCTGAAGACATTTGGATTTTAGCCATATCCGTTCCCTAGTGCCTTTGTCTTGGGATCTTTGGAGTTCAACTAATTGGCAAAGAGAAGAGATTTATTTCTTGGGAAACATTTCGTAAAATTATTAAGAGGAGAGATTAACAATCCCGCTATCCTGGAGAAGCCTAAAATTTTTGGCCCCCGGAAAATTATAGGGTTTTGCGAAAGCATGATATCTTGTTGCCAATTATGGCTTAAACAAACGTCCTCATGAACTTCCCCCTTCTCGAAAGCTGTTCGACTGCTAAACGTACTGGCACATTCCTTGGATCTCTTCAATGCCAGTTATGTTGAGTTGGTCGAACACATCCTACATAGCATGATATAATTATCATTATTATTTATTTGTTTTTCACTATAAATATTTCTCACTTGCTTATAATTTTTTTTATTATTTTTGATATGCTTGTTTTATGAATTATTATTTATATTTGTATTAAAAGCACAGTGACGTTTTGGAGCTACGTGTCAAGTCTCTGTTCTATTGATTTTTTGAATAAAATAAAAAATAAATAACAATAGATCAATCTAAATGATAAGATATGTAATTGAAATTGAATAAAATTCATATATGTATGTACATACACATGTTTCTCACTAAATTGTATTGTTGTTAAATATATAATACTAGTGTATTATATTAAATATATAAACAGTGTATTGTTGTTAAATTGTTAAAAACAGCTTAAACTTGGCAAAACAATCTAATAGTAAACATTCATTTGTTTTTTTATTAAATTTATTTGAATCGAAAAAAATATATATATTACATGATATCGATGTCGTCGTCATAGAAACTTTGATTCGTTTTCGATTCCCAACAATCCTTATGTATATACAAAGTTTTTTTCGAAATTATACATTAGATGACGTATCGATACATAAATTAATCGGAATTGGCGAAAGATTTAAGCTAATTAAATTAAATATGAAATTTTGATCACAAATATGTACATAAAATAAAAAAAATATTAAACATGTGCATAATGGTCCAGAAGATTTTTTATATCGTCTTTTTGTTTGCTTTCTGATGTATTAAAATGGTCATTGGAAAATCGATTATTTTTTTCTATTTATGAATGAAATTTCGATAAATAATTTGCAAAATTGTTTGCATACTTCAAAAGTAATTGGAAAAAGAAAGCTTTAAATTAACTATTGTATTGTATATATATTCAAATTTGTAATAAGGTTTCAAAAATTTTATATACACGTACTTAGGTCCGTTAATATTATCCAGCACTGGACGTCAACAGCTCGACAAAACACAGCACAGCACTTTACGGAAAATATACAGCAGTAAGGGCGACAACACACTGGGTGGCACGTGGTACGTGTTTTTGGATTAGATAACATGTATACATGATACACAGTCCCAAAAATTACCCCCTTGGATTATTTTTGGTGATATTTTATCCTTGTATCCTTGATTGAAAGTGATCTATGTATAACGGTAAATCCCATATTTGAAGAAATATATGCACTCTGCACTTGCAAACAACATCCGAATTCGGTTTGAGGAGCACCCACTGTCACAGCGTGGACCCTAGGACGTGATGTTCCATACTATTCAGTGTGTTTTCGCCCTAATCATTTTCGGTACGTTCACGCTAGTATTGGACGAGTGCAAGGCAAAATCAAACTACACACCTATACATTACAGAGCGTAATGATAAGGCGAAATATTGCTAACATCGTGTCGTCGAGTAAATATTGTCATAATATGACAATTTCCGAAAATATTCATAAGCACATGGCAACACTTTCGTTAGTATGAGTGTACTTTCCACTATGACGGCACGTCCAGCGTGAATATTTCCGCAATGAGCAAAGAAAACCGGTTCTGATTGATACGTTTCAGTGAGATGTACTGATGTATAATATTGTAACGTAGAGATTACATAATTGGTACTCGTGGACCACTGGTTTATCACCGTATGACGACTGAGCGCTGTGTACAATAGCCAATAAGATCTCACGACCCATCAACGAATGAACTCTTTGTGCTGAGAGCACACGCTGTGTATAAATATTTGGCGGCTTTGTTCCGTGCTTCATTTGGAGCTAGATCGCTGACGGAACAACAATAAACTACCTCTACCACAATCTCGGATACTTTTCTTTACATCCACGCAACAATATAAATAAATCATCTTGGATGCTGCTGTTTCGGACACGTCACATACACAGAACATAACATTTTAATTTTATTTTCTACAATTTTATTTTTGTATAATTTATTATATAACCGCGGTGACGCATTGGGGTAACCTGTCCGGTCACAGCGGTCTTTAGTATTGTTATTGTTATTATTGTAATAATAATAAATAAATAAATAAATATGAACATATACATATTTAGAAAGTAATAAAGAATATTTTTGGTATTGCTGTTTACATGCAGTGTCGGCTTGACTTGTGCTGGAAACGAACCATTAAACTACTTGTCATACTTGTACTATATCAAATGCGAATTATTATTTTTTTTGTCTAGCTAAAAGACATGAATTAGATCCCGCTTTATATAAAACCAATTTTTATAGATAATGAAAAGCCAGAGGATTCAAGAAAATCTCACATAGTCGATAAGTTTTAATTAAAAATGGCGAAATATTTACTCCAGAGTCGGCGTAGTCTAGTTTGGATCTCGGTTGGGTTGATTAATCTACCTTTGCGGATACTTTGCTAGGTCGATGGCGAACTTCAAGTAGGAGACACAACTAAAAGTCTCTCTAAACTAGTGAGAAATGCCATCACAAACAAAGTTTCGGAAACCGCCCTTCGCCCGTTCTCACATTATACACACTACATATAGCACGTGTATCTAAACGGAGGGAGGGGGGGGACATCTTGAATTCTCCTAAAGGAACTCGTAATTAATCTATTTTTAAAATTTGAGCCCATTTAGATTTGCAGCTTAGCACCCGTTCTTTGGGAGCGCGCTTCCGTAATCGAGTACAAAATAGAGGCATGTACATAGTTTGCTCACGGAGGCACTGTCGCTCGTGACAAATTGCCCTGCATTCAGTTTGATTAATAGATGTTAATTATTGCCTGGGTGTCTGCAGGCCTGTACACTTCTGACGCCTTTGTGCTAGAAGTTCAATTGCAGAATAGGTTGTCTGCAATCCCGATTGCTCGCTGTTGAATCGAATACATCCTATGTTCTAGCGCGCGATTGTGCAACCGTATAATTGTTGACTTCTCTAGAGTCTAGACAACTAAAACAATTATTTAGTCTAATTTAGTCTGAATACTATCAAAACAGCCACAACGCAGTGCACTGGTACAGCTATTGCATACAAGTAAAGAGGTGGTGGTTTCAAATCCCGGCAAAAAACGCTGCTGGCGAGATCTTGTGATTATTAAAAAAACACAGATCCACCGACTTCTGCTTAGATTTCCCAATATTTCTAGCTTAATTGCTGTTACGGATCCAATAAATTGGTATCCTCCTCCTCGTTTTCTCATATATACATAATGTATTTCTAGCAAATTTCCTATGTATCATAAAATTTCTTGATTGTGCTTAGATATCTCTATTGCATTATGTCCTGTTATGTTTAAAAAATTGTTAGTACTTATACAAAAATAATCTAACCATATGTATCGCCTGGGGTAATTCCTCTCATGGCACATATGATCAGGGCTGCCGAGAGGAATCCCGAGCCCTGAAAAAAATAGTTTCGGCTCTTATGACAAACAAAAACAAAACTTCATCTATTGTTACTACGTAGATAGATAAAGTAAAAATGTTTTACATATATTTATACACCTATATGTTGGTTGCTATTTTTTTAAATAATTGAATAAGAAAGTATGATATAACAAGTATGATTTCTGATACGGGGCCCCTCGACAAGTCAGGGACCTGGAACTTTACCCCGGCTCCCCCCCCCCCTCTCGTTGGCCCTGCATATGATGTACGTATGTTTGTAATAAAGAAAAATAAAAATAAAATATATATACACATATGTACTTCTAAGAATTTGAAACATTTGAAAACTTTGAAAACATCAGATATACGTATGTATCATTGTTTGAAAGCAATGTTGAGAAAATTGCACAAGTCCGATGGCAAATTGAACAAACCGAACGTATGTACTTACCACATGATAACATTATTCCCCATCCGATAAAATTATACAATGTAGTTCGCTCCACTATATATTTGTCGTGAAACTTGAAATGTTTATTTATTCTATTATTTTCTAAGTAAATTGCATCACAAAAGCAATAGGAAAATTGATAAAAAAAATTCTGTCTTACCTTCGAATATAAAATTACGCGTTACAATACCACGAGTATGGTTTTTCTGTGCTGCTCATATTTACATACATATGTACACAGTAATAATACGAAGAACAGTATATAAAATACGTGATATGTAATTTAATACGCGGTTGACTATTGTGCATATTCTATTCCAATTACAACTCTGCTTGGGTGGTAAAGTTTGATTAGTTTCAATTTACCAAATCATACAATACTCCCGACTAAAGTCCGAGACATCTGTTAGTAAAGTCGTCCATATCGAGCCAAATATATGTAGATTGATATGTACTACATACATATAGAATAGTTACAATTAGATTTTAAATATATGTACATATATATTGTAATATTCGATTTAGAAGACTATTGTGAGAAACACATTACGTCCATGGAGAATGGATAACTTCTACGAATACCCTACAACCGCTGGAGAAGATTAGTCTGAAATATGTACATATTATGGAGATTTTGTGGTGTCAATATTTGTAAGGCCAAAAAATTAAATAACAAAGTATGTAAAATACATATTAATAATATCAATCGAATAAAATATTTTTGACCTATCCTTGTGAAATATTTTTACTGTGAATTTTTATTATTAAGATATTTTCACATTGCCTTGTGGATAGATTATTTTATCTATCCAGTAATAATACGTTTAGATAAAAAAAATAGTACGCACAAAAATAGTAGTTTTATATAAAAAAAAATATATTGAGATAGAAAACCCATTCTTATAAACATGGCTATGTGAAAAATTAGCAAGCAAAATAAGCTCAATCACAGAAAAAAATAAACTATATGTTTTTGACTTCTAAAAATTCTCTATATTTTATTTTATTTTAATACACATTCATATATGTATGTACGTATCCTTGCAGGTTACCCCAATGACATTGTTACCAGAAAATACATAGAAAACATTTCGTATGAACATACATACAAGAAAAAAAATAATAAAAATTAAAAATTGAAATTTTTTAAAAATTTAATAGTTTTAATTGTACTAAAATTTAAAAAAAAAAAACAATAAAAAAGCAGATATATTATTTGTTGAAATATTGAAAATATCAATGTGATCGCTGACCAAATTCAAGCATCGTAAGACTCGAGCAATTAATTGGTGAAAAAGAAAAAAACATTAGCTTTTATTGTATGGAACAATAGGCGCAACCGATAATCAATGAGGCGAGTTGGAACCCATAACTCAATTTCTTCCAAAATAGTAAGGTTAAAAAAAACTATCACCTCTTAATAATATAAATAAATGACACACAAGAAGCATATCCCTCCGACAAGATAGGGATTTATAGCCAACAGATCTCTGTACAAAAGCACTGGGATAAAGTAGAGGGTAGTATCCAAACTCTCTCATATATGTATGTATGTATATGTAGATTTTTCTCTTTCAATTTTTAGAGAGTATCACTTCCCTGGGACTCCAGATTACAAGATGCGTCGGACCAATGCATTATAAAGAAGACGCAAAACTATCAAATTATTGAATTTATGAGCATTGCGCATAACGAAACCCAGCATCATTGCACATATTGAAAATATGGATACCAGACTTCCATCTGCACTTAAAAGTAATGCCAATTAACTTTATGTATTTTAAAGCATCAAAATTACAATCATCTATCTAGTGATTCTACTTTTGGCACAGCAATACTAGATTTTGAGTTAAAGACAAATTATCCTTTACGTTTCACTTACGATTACAATTCAGGAAAAAGTTTGCCTCTTATCCGATCGTTTTCATACTTTGCCATGTTGCTCATTTTGGTCATCTATATAAGTAAATGGGTTCTCCGCCATTACGATGATGCAAAAATATCGTGTAAGACGCGTTTTACATCTGCCCGGCGAGATAGTCGTTGACGTCTATCCACCGTTTGTTTATTAGTTTTAAACATAGATGGCAGTATCAAAATAAAATAATGGTATTTTTATTCCAAATAATAATTTTATATACAAGTTATAGAAGACGTATGTTTTTAAAAAAGTTTTTTTTATAATAATTACTAATTTATTTAAACGCTCATATCTCATAAACGAGAAGACACCAACATATGTATAGGTATGTCATTGTCAGATTTTGTAATTCAGTGGGTCAAAATAAATTAGTCTCCACTCCGGTAAGTAAATGAAGTAAAAATGTAATGTTTTGTTGCTCAGTGTAATTAGTCGAATATAATTGAGAAACTTCAATAAAAATAATAATGGGGGATATATGTAGAATTGACGTATTCAGATCTTAGCATTAAGGTAATCAATTTAAGTCAGAATTTGAACCCACAACCCTTCAGTTGGCAAACACATTAGCTAATGAGCAATACCAACTACTTAGTGTATTCTATGGATAAATCAGACAGCCAATAAAATTTAAATACCCATTCTCTGTCTATATTTTCAATCAAGACATTATAAAAACATTTGAAGAATTTTAAACCTACTATTTAAAGTATTTTAAAGCAAAAATAAATTCCCTTTAAGTCGTGATTCATAATTACAAAGAAAATTTGGAAGTTCATAAGAAAATCGAAAAGTTTTTATGAATTTGTATTCAAATATTGAAAAATAATAAAAAAAATCAATATAGCGACGTCATTAGGGAGGAAATTTTTTTGTCGACCGATCTACAACAAGACCCCTAGGGAAATTAAACGTTTTTATACGCGATGCAGGGAAAACTGATAATTTAATGTGCCAAGTATCGATTTCCCATTTTCACATAGCTTCCTACTAAAGACGGGACTTTAATTTCATCCGCTTTTTTTGTATTTGTTTCTTCCACACGTGAAACGAAAATTGATCAGAGCAGAGTCGGACTAATTAATTGTTAACAGGGTGCGTGCGTAATAGGGTGCGTGTCCTTCGGGAGATACAACTGGGGGGATAGATTAAAGGCAGAATTGCCAAGGAAACGTCTGTTTTATTAGATGTCGGTTGAATAATTTCCATTAACCGAGGTGAAAGGAATTTGTGTTTCGGATCGAAATAAACGGATTTCGCATACTTATTCACGCATTCGGATTACAGCTCGCTAATTAACCTACTCACGTTTACAAAGCGGTTTATCTCGCAAGCTGAACATCGAACATCCTTTCCCAGCAGCCTCCGAGAGCTTTTGTTTTACGATCGAACAGAAAAATATGTATCTTTTTTGTATCGCTACTAGTTAGATTAAACGTTCTTATACTTAATTTAAAGCCATCCATAAAACTCAAATATTGTCATATGTACATTTGAATATTTATTTATTATCTACATACATATGTATATGTATCTACATACAGTACATATTTTGTATTCTTCTCCGCGTGAAAAAAAGATTTTTTAAGCCTACCCCCTATAAATATATAATACATAAGACAATTTACAGGTGCTTGGACCTGTATTTTCACATCCCGTGGAATTTCTCCATAACAGAAACGACATGAAATTTATATACATATGTATGTACAATGTATGTATGTGTGATATTTCCACCTATTTTATATTTCAATATATAAATGTATATTTAACGTAAAAACAAAATTAAACAAATTAATGGATATGTACAAATATCACAGCTAAAAATATACACAAGAAATTAAAAATAATTAAATAATAAATTAGCATTCGCAATTAACTAGAACAAATTATATTACTGACGTCAAATTACAACTATTTATTTTAAAATCAATAGTTCATATATATGTATACATACATACATATATGTACATTATAATATATCGTTTTCGTGTAAAATTATATATGTAGTATCTATATTATTCTAGAAATTCTACATATATTTTACTATCTATTCCGAAATATAATATCCGGCGTATAAATATTTTCTGGCTCACTGAATATTCTCAAGGAAATGATATGACCGTATGTATGTACTCAAGTTTCCACGAAAACCACGAAAAAATTTCAATAGTAAAAAGATATGCCAACGTATCAGTTTTTCAACCTTTTAAAGGATATTTTTCGTTTGTCAAATTTGATAAATATATGTACATACGGATGTAATTTTGACAAACGAGCAATAAGCATAATGTGCATATGTCAGATCAAATTTACAAATTTTAGTAATAATATATTTCTACTGTTGTTGCATGATATTTTTAAGCTTTAAGAAAATTATAAAATGCGGATATCAAAAAGTATTTTATAGTTTTGTTATATAGGCATATACGAGCATGTCTATACATCAAACAACTTTAAACCATTAAATTACATGTGCATACATATACATACATATGCATATGTACATATGTATTATATAATATATAGTATATT
The DNA here is from genome assembly GCF_051622035.1 of Arctopsyche grandis. Lineage (NCBI taxonomy): Eukaryota > Metazoa > Arthropoda > Insecta > Trichoptera > Hydropsychidae > Arctopsyche > Arctopsyche grandis. The sequence goes on from NC_135360.1 coordinate 20,045,269, forward strand.
TAATAGATGAATTAATTCATTATTATTATAAATATTATTATTTATTGGTTGATATTTTTTGGTAAATACAAATATTGTATTGTCTTTATTGCTATCATTTTATTATGTTTGTTTGTTATATATATATATATATATATATATATATATATATATATATATATATATATATATATATATATATATATATATATATATATATATATATATATATATATATATATATATATATATATATATGTATATATATATATATATATATATATATATATATATATATATATATGTGTGTGTATCTAAATATGTATATATTATGAATATGGACGATGAGGATTGCACTGTTCTCCCTATTGTTTGGAATAAAAAGTTATAATTATTATTATTTTTCAAATATTAATATTTTAAACTAAAAAGTAATATATACGTATGTACACTCTTGTTCTATGTATTTTAAAAATTAGAATGCATGTAGTATTTGTAAAAGAAAGCTGTAGAGAAAAATAGTCAGTCGTCTATCTTCGACTAAAAACCGATATATTCGATTTTGTGAAGGTGCGGAAAAAAAGCAACACGCAATTAGTGTTGCGAATGTAGATCATTTTTCACTAGGTCGTTTTGCATGGAAGAGGAAAGGGAAGGGAGTCGATTTATACCCAAAATGGCTTCCGCCTACCGCGGCCTCGGCGCATTATTTATTTCTGCCCGCTTTCCATTTTCCACGCCTGTGAAAATTCGCATAATTTTCTCTTAAAATATTTATAAAAATTCCCAGCTCGATATGTCACACAGCTTCCATAAATACTTACGTGTTGCGTTGGCGTTAATTTTAATTTGAGTTTGAAAGTTTCAAATTAAAAGGATGTGCTTCGCGCGGCACAGTCGATTTACCTTCGTGACGGGTGCGGAAGTACGAAGACGAGAGTTGAAATCCGTTTAAAAAATAACGAAACGCGTTAAGAGCATCTTTAAAATTACATTTCAACGAAAGGGTTGCCTTCCGCACGTACGATAAAATAAAATATGAGAATCGTTTAAGCACGTTTTCGCAACGAGCGAGCACACAAGCACACCGAAATGAAATTATGCGTACAACGGCCACTTTCCTTGACACTTTTAATTTACATCCCCTTGGATGTAATGCAATTTAGTAGCAAACAAGTTCTCTGAAATTCCTGAACACATGTTTCCGACATATTTCAGTATCTTTTGAATCTGTGATTTTTGGAAAATTTTCATAGAAATTTTGCGTTGACGAAGGGCGTGATTCTACGGAATCTTTTTAGCAACCCTCGTCATCGTAACGGAGCACGAGAAACCTGTGAAGCAAATCTGTGTAAAATTCTAAACGAAAGTTAGGTAATATTAATACAATATTACACCCTTTATTACATTTACATTAATATTATATATGTATATTGTTCCTGTAACTCGGATTATACGCAACGAAAGCATTTTATATAAAAAATACATATAAGTTCAATGTATTGAAAGAAGTATGGAACGCAGTATGCTTGGCAAAACAAGACAGAAACTGAATACCTGGGTGAAAAGTATGACAAGGGTAGTGAATAAGATAGCTTTTCTCGGTATAGGAAGAGGATTATTTATTTGCAATAAACCTTCATGTTTGGACTAAAGTCTTATGATCAACTTTCATTATTTTAATGTTGTAACTGCCGACAGGGTTCTTATGAACGTGAAGGTAACTTTCACCTTGCATACTATTGATACACACGCAAAAAAAGCGTACAACTTATATTCCATCGACACGTGATATTAAAATTTCATCGGTTTCAATTAAAAGAATTTTTCAAATGTAAGAGACGTTCATTCCATTTAAAATTTCAGGTCAAAAATAGGGAGAATGAAAAGTTCCGGAAAACTCATTAGTCTACTTTTCGATATAAAATTAATAAACATACGTTTACATATATATATATATATGTATGTAAAATATTATCTCGTTTAATAGTATACGATATGAAGAAAAACGAATTTCGGATTTTTATAGAGTGAAATTTCACCGAAGTGCGATAAAATTTTTACAACTTTTAAAACTTTATCCACGTTTGATGAAAGGTTTCGCTTTTATAGCGCCATAAATAAGACTGGAAGTTATTTGTTTCTTTTTTATTATTTTATATTTAAAAGATTGATTCTATCGAGCTGTTCGCGTACTTATACCACGTATTCAAAGCGAATTATACGCGCTGAAAACCCTGGCGATAAAAAGGGAACAAATCCGAAATGGCGGTTCACGTCGTACCCGATAATAAAAGGGAACAATAGTCATTATAATATTTTTAAGCCGATATCCGCAATAATGGAAAATGGTGCTCTGAAGGTGTGGATATATTCCGTTATGGGGGGCCGAAATAGGTGAAATTCCAACAAAGGGACGTTACAATATTGACCCTAGTGTTCCTAAACAGATGCTTGTAACGAAATAAAGTGAGGGTCCGAGACCCTTGTAAAGGCAGATTTCTGTCTAAACGCCAACTATGTATAATGCGAATATTCAAAATAGCCTTTAAAAACCGCTAAAAAATCGCACACGCTGCAGATATTTAAGATGAGATTTTCTCACGCTCATAGTTAATTAAGACGAAAGATTACATCATCGTAATCTCAAAGACCATTTTCTAAATCGCATGTTGCAGAATTTAGCGGCCCCAAAGACCCTTCGTAATTTTGGCCCTTATCCCATTTAGGGTTAAGTTTATACTTCATTGTTTCATCATAATATAAACACGCGCACACAATGAGCCTTTTATTACTACAAGGTGACTCAAATTAAAGCACAAAGATTTTAAATTTAGATATGAAATTCTATAAATATTAATTAAAATAAAACGGCCACAGCACAACTCACTGGTTAAGGAATCATTTACCCACTGATAGTTCGCGAGTTCAAATGACGGGCAAAATCGGATTTTATCTGACAATTGTCGAGACGGTTATATAAAGAAGATAGAATAGATAAAAATTCAAACTACCCATCAAAATCATAAACCATTTCACTTTCCACAATTTCCGCTCCAGTTATTTTACGGGATACCACTGAAAAAAAATAGTTCAATCAAGACAACTCGGAATGGAGGATGCATTAAAAGAGATTTGTAATAACCCATTTTTGTGAAAAATATTAGAACAATCTACATAAAAAAGTTATAAGAAAGGTACTAATTGACTTTATATATTTACATGCATATATAATATTAGAGTCGATAAAATTTAAACTAGCAAATTAGAAGTGAAGCTTTTCGATAATGAAGATGGAGACAAAGCGGAATACAACACCTAGTGCGAAAAAGACAGAGCTAGCAGACATTTACGAGTTAGAAAGAAACAGCTTACTCTTATCTTTACTTTCGAAATAGTCTTGCAATTACATGGTCGCACAATAAGAAGTTTTTCACTTAAAAAATGTAATTTGGTGTTAGTATCCCACTATAAATTTATTAGAAGCGCGATTTTTTCTGCGATCATTAACACTCGTCTCATGTCTTCTTCTTTGTTATCTAAAAGCCGTATATGTCAGAAACGAAGGAGGGAGTCCAGAGGGAGTGAATGGGAGAATCGCAACGCGTCAGGGGCACCAAGAGTGTGGGGGGCACATGTGACAACAAAAGCACGGTGCCCCGGGTCCTTTGAAATATAAAGGCATTAGTCGGGACCCCGACCGCACAGACACCGGTCCCGGGGACATTTCCGAGATATGCTAAAGCGACATCCCCCGACCGGGATTAATTAATGCCGACCAACCACCATCCCATGGTGACCCCTCCCCAGCCCCGTGGGCCCTCCCTCAGACGTCGACAAACACACCCTTAGATTGTCGATTGGCTCGCTTTTTAATCAACGCCATTGTTATTCCTTGCTAATCATTGCACACACACACACACACCACTATGCTTGAGAATTTACAATACTTTCAAAATCAAAGTCAGTGCGGTGACTTCTTCAGATAATACAAATGTGTGAAATAAAGATCCAAACTTTTATACCGTTAGCCTACAAAAAAGCCTACACATTTACAAAAATGAAATCAATATTTAAACATATCTTCAAAGGGACGAATATGTTTTTCGATAATAAAATAGCAAAAGAAAAGTTCTGATCCATTTCATAACTAACTAAAATAAATAATCAATCTAAGTTTTTTATAGATCCATTTGTGGCTTTACCCGGCTTCGCTCGGAATTTGTAATATTAACCGCTTAAACATGACTAATCTAATAGTAATTCATTTGTTTTTTATTAAATTTATTTGAATCGAAAAAAAATAATATTCAACGACAGTTAATCAGAAACGAATGGTTTCATTTTTTATATATAAGGGAAATTGGAAACGGGAATCGGAACTGAAATCGGAATTGGAACTGAAACAGGAATCGAGATCCGGAACTGAAACAGGAATCCGGATCTGAACCTGAAAAAGGAATCAGAAACAGGAACTAAAAAAGGAATCGAAATCGATATCGATATCGTCGTCATAGAAAATTTTATTTTTTCGATAATGTCACGGATTCAACGAGGCAAAACTTACATACATACATACATACATATAAAGTCTCTTTCAAAATTATATATTAGATTTCAAATTAAATATTTAAAAAAAATTTCTCATAAATAATCAGATAAATTTTGCCAATTTTCCATGTATGTATGTATTTGCTGATTACAATTTAAATATTATTCATTTGACATTAATTGATTCCTTGCCGTCAAATAGTACAAGGCCAGCAGCATAGCTCATTGGTTTCGTTTATGCCGACTACCGAGAGGTTCTCAGGTTCAAGTATTTCTGTAGTGTTTGGATATTTTTGACTCCAATTCAATCGTTTCCTATCAGAGTTTTCCAATTTATCTGATTTCATTGTTGAAACGGTTCCTCATCAAATTATATCTCTATTTGAATGTATAATTTCAAATTTATAATCTATAAATGTATATATGCACAAGTTTAATACCAGAGGCGTCACTCGGATGCAACTTGTTATGGGATCATAGGAATTTAAATAAAAGTTAAAAAAATTTCCCGCTAGTAACAAAACCGCAAATAGAAAGTCGTTGTATTTTTAAAAGACAATTATATAGATTTAGATAGTATGTATATTCAGATAAGTATGAAGTAAAGTTAAAAAAACATCTGCACACATTGTAATTAGCATATACACATTTACTTGAATCGCTTATATTTTATACGTTGGGAATATAAAATCTGACACACACGAAAAATCAAGTCAATTCCTCATACGAAAGCCTTAGGGCTTTTAATAAAAATAAAAAAACGCTGACGCAAAAAATATTAATAATGAAAAAGCGCTCTTTATAAAAATTTGCGTACGTTCAAAAGAAGCAATTACACATTTATATTTGATTAAAAAGTTTCCTTTGAACGCAACACAATAATGGACACAAATGCTTATGATGTGCTTCAGTCAAAAACTTCCACCATAAAACGTATGAAAAATTTGCGTAAAAACCTAAAATAGGCATATAAAATGTACATATTTACATACATATATTTAAGCAATAAATATTGACATCTCAAAAATTAGAATCATATTTGATATTTATTTTCATATAAAATCGATACCTTTGTCGTACAATTATTACATCTAAAGTACACAAAGAAAAGTCTCTTTGACAATATTGATTTAATTTTCATATTGACTCAATTACTTTTCTACTCCGTCAATATTTGGACGACGCGAACGAAAACTTCTTCAACACTTGAACAAACACGTCGGACCAAAAATAAAATTGCAACAACTTTTCATAATGAACTAAGAAGAGGTTAGTAAAAATTGAATAATTATATGCGAAACTCGAGCATGTGAAAGTAGTTCAGCTAAGGTGCAAAATAAATATTCCGAATATGTATCCGACAAGTGAGAGGGCGCTCCAGTGTCGCGCTCCCCAAAATGAATTTCATTATTTTTTCGCTCCATGTATTTTCCAGAAGCACTTCTGCTTAGCTCGCCGCCCCTGACCCCGCCATCTGCGATAGTGTGCAAAAAGTTTTCCCCATAAAACACCCGCGATATCCCATGACCCACACGTGCTCAGCGTCCGGAACATTAACGGCACCTAGCCAAGTTTTCCGAAACTCGAATTATGTACATGGCAATGTACTGTCGATTATCGCCTATGAATAATATTACGCTGACAAAACACAGTGCGCATAATACGCACATTTACGTACGCATATGCAGATATTATGAAACAAAAGCGTCGGCAATTTTCTGCGTATACGGAAATCTCAACAGAATGGAGCTTTATTTGTTTTATGGACCATTTCACCGGGATATAAGATGATGGGAATGGTTTACGTGCTCTCAACTCTAAACAATAACGACATTTGCAAATATAACATTTATTACAAGATCATATCGTATCGTCTCGAATATTAAAAAATACAGTGCTTTATTTATTAAATTTTGAATTAAATTAACAAAATTTTGTATCTTTTGTATTATCTACATATATAATATACAAATATGTACAGTATTGCGTTTCCCTTCATAATAATCAAGAAAAATTGATTATGTACATACATACATACATACATATGGATTTTCATCGATGGACCTAGTGGAAAACTTTCAAAATAATCACAGGAATATGAAAAAATATCGATTTTCTGAAAATACCGCTTACCCCATACAAACACGTATTGCGAGCACGGCGCGCTTTGTATGGGGACTTTCTAACGAAAGGGTGACTTTGAATTCTAGTCAAAAATTATCATAAGCCACCCAAATTAACTTCATTAAGTGAGTATTAAGTGATTTTTTTTTAAATAGTAAAAAATCAATACTATTTCCAGAAAAAAAACCTACTATTACAAAATTTTCGTCGAACAAAATCGATTGGTTGGTGGCACAGGACATTGTTAAAAATCAATGATTTTTTTTTATTTAACGTTTCCTTGATACTACGAAAGTTTTCAACTGGGTCCATTGATGAAAATTCAAAATTCATGTTTTTCGCTCAAGTCTAATACATATGTACATATGTATTTATGTACGTATGTATGTACATACGTAAATTTATTCTAATTTCAAAATATTATAAAATCATTAGCGATTGAATGGATTTAAAAATATATATTTCGAACAAAGCATTCCAAAAATATACTATACATTATGTTTGTATTTTGTATCCATAGCAAATATTCCGGAAAAATTAAACGACTCATTGTATTTACTTTCAATATGACCACATTTTAAATTACTTTCATTTTATTATCTCATTTTCCGATCTGACTTTATCGTAGCAAATCTGACCACTTCTCACTAATAAAATATCTAACTGGATGCCTTTCCGGTGGCAATAAAAACGATATCTCGAATGAAATTGCGGAAATGAAAAATAAAAGAAAGGAAAAACAACATTCCATTATTCGAAAACCAGCGACCGTCGAGCACTTATCGGAGGGAATTTTAATACTTAGCCAGAGTTTCAATAGCGAACTTTGATAATAAAAAACTTCATCATACGTTGCGTCATTCGCCCGCCACAAATGTCATCTCCTTTCTCATCAAAATTGCACACCACTATAACTAAAATAGCAAAGAACTCAAATTGCACATGCAATAAAAACCGAATGTACAAAAATATAACTATTCTCTATACTTATAATATAAAAATGTCTGGTGGTGGTTTATGGTTTTTTTCAAAAATAGTTTTTGTCATATCAGTAGAGCAAAATTGTAATAAATAAATGTGGAGAATTAGGCGTAACTCTGTAAAAAACATGTGTTTTTAATTCAACGGAAACGTGAGTAAGTTTTATGATCAAGGAAAGGAAACGCAACGCGCGAGATAATTCCAACTTCCGTCACTTTGTCATGTGGGAGGAAATTGTGAAACAAGCCTTTTCCAAGTTTTTCTTTTCCATTTATTTTCACCGTTATACATGTGTGTGAGCGAGAGTGTGGCCAACTTCCTGTAGAAAGTTTATACCGGCAGCGAGCGTGAAACGAACGACAATTGTTCCACACGAACAAAGACCATGCGATAATATTACCAATTAATTACAATTAACGATTTTATAAAAATCACCCAATTCCCGATTATATACATACAATGTACTTTACGTCACGACACAAAATTCGACCACGCAAATTTTCGCCTATTTGTAAAGGCACCGGTGGGCGTATTGTGTAAGCCAAAAATAATTTAATTTAAAACAATGTGATATCGCCGACCCGTGTTTATAGCAAACTAATCGTAATGCATGGGATTGGGAGGGAGAATTTTTATTTTAACCACCCTCGATATTTCGTATAATAATTACATTAAGTGTATGCGATAGATAATAATGCGTTCATACGATTAAAATACTAAAAACGATTCATACTAAAAACGTTTTATTAAAACAAAAGGACAATGGAAATTCATATACTGTACTGGAAAGCCCCGCATATAAATAGAACGCTTGCAATAGATAAAATTTTGTGTATGCATTTTCATATCGTGAAAACCAGCAAAAATATTCCATTTATAAACTTATTTAAATATGCATAGTATAAATTTCATGCGAATCGTATGTAATAATTTTCTAATGCGTGTGCACCCGCGTGCGTGTGTACGAAGTACTCGCTGTTAATACGCTCCGTCTCTCTTTCTCCCCTTGGAATCGTATATCGTGGAAAAAGATGCGACCGTGTGGGCTTTGCGCATGTCACTTCGATCACATTTATAAAATTTAAAATTTAATTTTTTTTTTTAAATGTTGGCTAATTATATCGCTTCGGGGTAATACCTGTTATGGCACATTTTATGTATTTATGTATATATGTACAAAAATAAAAAGTTTATATGCAAAACTCAATTGTCTACTGATAACCAAGTTAATTAAATCTCCCCAAGTCAGTGTCCCAGTCCCCGTCACTTTTTTCAAATACAAATAAAAGTTATTTATTTTCAACTTCTACTAAAAATTATTCTAAATAAAAACATTTGACTTCGTTTCTAAGATTGCTACATTTCAATAAATAATGAATAGTGGGAATTATCGGCATTCGAGTAGTTATCGGCAATTATTCGGAAATTATCGGCATTCGACTGTCTGTAACTGGTCCAAATTTGGAGATCATTTAAGATGGAGAACTGTAAAATAACGTGATGATCACTTTGCCCTTTGATGATGGAGATACAGAAATGCCTAAGCTTTTGAATAAAAAAAGTCCAAATTTCAAATAGTCGATAGTATCCGAGGAAATTTGCCGTAACTTGACGGAGACTGGGGCCGTCACCTTTTTCTGATATTACGCGAACAATTTTCGCTAAAGGTTTTTAACGAGACACGTGGAGCTTTTTTTGTCTTTTCTTGTGGTCGATGAAAAGCTCTAAGAAAAAAAGTCCCTTTTTTTCTTTCGAGCTATTCTAAACACACGCGCGCGAACGTTATATAATATAACCACAATCCATATAAAATGAGCATTGTTCGTCCTTCATTATTTTATACCTACATGTATGTACTAGTATTATACCCATTAATATTATAAGCAATTAACAAGCGATGTTAAATTAAAATTAAAATACGAAAATACGACTCTTGTTCTGAAAATATTATTTTTATGGCGAAAATAAATAATCGTAAAAAAATTTCCGAAACCAGCTGAAATTTTAATTATGCTTAAGATCTTTTTTTTAATGTTATAAAATTCAAAAATTATCAACATCGACGAAATCTGTACAAGCCGTCACAATGCATCCCTCCCGTTGTTTGCAAAGAATTAACTTCAACATTAACATTCGAAGTATTCAAAGCTGTTCAACGCAAATATTTACATTGAAACTCTACGAGGATGCCATAAATCATCGTTACACAAAGATGTTTGAACTGTGGGTTATTTTTCCGAGGGCAATTTCCATACCACGCAATACGTCGGTATGGCAATACAACCACCCCACACCCACTACATACGCACGTACGTATTTTCGAAAGTTTGTGTAAATATTGCGAGATTTATTTTTATTGTTCGCTTTAATAAAATCCTCGCTGAAATATGGGGTATCATTTGGGAACGAGCCGCGCGTTGAGAAGCGCTACCGTAACTTATTAGAGCGCAAGTTTACCTGAGCTTTAAGCGCGGCTTGTAAGCGAGGACATCTATTTTATTTTTGACGTGAACATTAACAATACACCTCTGATAATAAATTTTGTACTTTCGGTCGCCGAACATAAATATCAATTGCGAAAATATAATTCAGGCACTTCTAAACACTTTATTTTTAAACTCTAAAACGATATTTTTAAACTCTAAAACGATAGTTTGACGAGTATCAAACATTACATTTTTACTACATCTATGTACGTAGTAACAATAGATGAAGTTTTTTATATAAATACATATATACAGTCAACCCTCCTATTTATAACACGCTGAATCAATCCAACAAAAATACACAATAAATTATATTATATTATTAAACCAGCAGAGCAGTCTAGTGGTTAGCATATAATGCTTTGAAAATAGTGGTCACGGGTTCAAATATCACTGCTTTCTACTGGCCAAGCCTTGGATTTGTGACTCCAGGTCGATTGTTTCCTATCAGAATTTTGCCAATTTATCTGATTTGCATTGAATCAGTTCCAACAAATTGGAAACCCTACCCATTTTCTACAAATCTCGAGTTTTCAGCAATCTCGAATTACGCTGAATTGTATAAAATGCTGCAAATTTACAAATTTGACCATAGATATCTCTGTGCATTTTAATTGATATGTATTTACTTTGTATAACATTAATAATACTCGCATCAAATGTACACAGTTTCTGGCCAGGAAGACGCATTGGATTTACCTGTTAGGCCTAACTGGTATAAGCTAAAATTAAAAAAATAAATATATTGTATCATATTTTTTTTACAATTTTTATTAATTTTCTTTTCCGTTTTTTCGAGAAAGATCTAGTGTGTTATATACAATGGCGGCTCGTACATACATATGTTCATATATGTACATACAATTGTTCTTAACTGCCCGACGAGATCCACTGGATCATAAAGAATAACTGTGCAAAGTTTGTACCCGATTAGTTCAACGGTGTGGAAGTGTATTCGAAGCAAACACACCTACTGAAATTGTATACATTTACATGCACACTAAAACAAAACGAAAGCCTGAAGTACACACATGTTAAATTGTTTACGTCGTTATCGCAATGTCTGTCCAAAAACATTCCGCAAACTGTCAAGTTTCGAGAAATTTTCATCCCGACGACCGTGGACGTTTACAGCGAACATCCTAAGGCAAAATCCGACAACTCTAATCTTAATTAACAATATTAATCACAGTCATCCAACCACCCACCCCATCCCCTCCGCGGACGAAGTGACCAAAACAAAATTAATAATTAGACGAATAGAACGCGGTGGCGGTAATAAAACCGGAAACGAATTAGTATCCAGAGAATTTTTATCACCGTTCGTTCTGCCTTTTAGATAAATTTTCAATTTGGTTAATTCTACAAATTTGGTTCAATCACATATGTATGTACATACTACATATGTATATTCGTCGAGAACTTTCTAAAATATGTACATTAATCGTACATAAATTAAAACTTATTTGGAATAAATGTACCAAACTCAATATATAATATTTCATTTTATAGATGCATATCTTACAGATGAATTCGTGAAAAATGCCAGCCAGTTGCTGAATTCACGCATTCGGCAAATTCATAGCCGATTACACGTAATTGTAAGTGTATTATATTGTACCCAACCGTAAAAGTGGCAGTTTAATAAGAATTTTAAATTTATGGATTGATTTATATACCTACATGTTATATGTAATTTGATTTATGTATAGAGTACTTGAAAACTTTTCGATTATCTCACATGGCTTCTACTTAAATTATTTTTATTTTTATAAACTTTGATCTTGCCTTTTTTATTTAATTTTTTGCGAAGAAATTTTATTTATTTCTTTATTATTTTATTTCCAAAAACGTGCTAAACTTTAATAAGCTTAAATTATTTTGAAATAATCAAACTAACCTTAATTATTTTACAATAACTAAATAATATATAAAGATTTTGTGCCATCATAATCATATTGGTGGTTAGCAACATTTATAATAATGGCTTTTGATTTAATGACATTTGATAAGTTCTACATAATAGCAACGTAGCGCTGCTGTCTTTTTGCCAATTCCACGGAATGAGCAAAACAATTCTTGATGTTTACGTGTAATCATATTACATATTACATAAATCATATTACAACTAAATTTAACATCCTTATTCAATTGTCACTTTCTCAGTTGGATACAATATAACGCAATTCTGATTACGCGTAATCAGCTAAGAATTTGCCGAATACGTGGATTCGGCAGTGGGCTTGCATTTTTCACGAATTAGGCGATTTTTCGCCGACTAAGCGTAATCGTCAATTTCACGTATACGGCCAAACACATACATACATATATTTTGATGATGAATTTATATTTTTTTTTTTTTTTTTTTTATTATTATTTTACATATATACCAGGAAGGCCTTACAGGTAAATCCCAATGCGCCTTCCTGGCCAATTACAAATACAAATACAGCATTTTTATTATAAGTCGTTGAATTGCGAGACACTGAAAAAACTCGCAAATTCACGAGACATCTATGAATTGTACATAAATTTTTATTGTACATCAATCAAATTTTTCAAATAGTGGTGACATAGTAGGTAGGAAGGATTTTTAGCCAATTTTTTTTCCGGGAACCGTTTCAACAATGAAATCAGAGAAAATTGGCAAACTCTGATAGGAAACGATCAACCTGGAGTCACAAATCCAGGTCTGACCAACAGCATACTCTGAAAAATTCATTTTCATTCAGGGATAGAACCCGGCACCTTCTTGACGGTAAGCAGAAGCTTAACGTCCGAGCTATGCTGCTGGCATAAACTATATTACAATAGTTAGTAAAAGTTATACAGGTCAGTGAAAAATAACTGTAAAGCTTTTTCGAAACTCTAAATAGTTTTCAGCTGATAGTGGGAAAAGCCATCCGACATAGTTTCGATGTTACATGAAAAAAATTCATAATGAAATGTATGAAAATTCTTTTAAGAACAATGCGCCCAAATATTCAGCCACAATACACATGTAGTATGTGTAGATCCATACCACCAAATATTTAGTAATTAACACACCGTTTCTGTAAATAATATGAACATTCAAAATCGCATATGATATTTTAATTAAATCTACTACGATATCTATTTGACTGCATTATTTTTCAATTGATCAATCAAATACTGCGATATTAAATTTCGAATATCAAACATTCATTTTTCCATATTGAATGTACATAGTACCTACGCAATTCGTTTGTCAAACAAAAACTCAATAAATCATCAGTTATTTTTATTACTGTGAATGTATATACTATATGTATATTGTATAATTGAAATAATAAAAACCTTTCAATGTGCCAATCGTATAAAACCTTTATCGAAATATTGGATAGATGAAAATCGTTATTACATATCAATCAAAAATAATCATTGTATATTAAATTAAAATGTATTATCAAGAAAATAATTTTATAAAAATATACAATATTTACTATATGTTAGTATATATACACAAATATAGAAAAAAATCTCTACAAATATTACCCTACATTATTTTTTCAAACAATGGAAATTAATTTTAACAAGTTAAATTCACTATGATCACCCTAAACATACCATTAGAACTAAGCATAAATTTCGTCCGTAAAAATTGTCGACACACGTGTTTTCTCGTAATTGTCCATACGATCAAGGAGAATTTTCTCCATAAGTGAGCGTCAGGTGTCGCATCGGCGGCGTCATTTTTCCGACGTCGCTTTTCCCAAAGTCGCTCTTCGTTGAAAAGCTTCGCAAAGTGCAAATAGCCGTTCATTACGCCCTTTTTCCCCAACGTAGAATAACCCTCGTCAGAGCCATGGTGATTTGAATATCAGACCCATGATAGTATGTATATGAGAAAAGCGACGACTACGTTGTGGAAAAGTTTTAATCAGTGTGTCCAATATGAACAAATTTCATGACAGTATTTGCAGTCGGTCGACAACTCGTTTCACATCACTCATACCGATATTTCTTATGATCATCCAATATTCGGAAGCAGAATTTGTCTTAAAATTAAAAATCTCTTTATTTTCTTTTATATATTTACATATATAATCAAACTTTATCGACTCACGTTGTATAATATTAACACTCGCCTTACTGTGCTTAAAAAAAGGCTAGCCATAACTGTGCTGCACTCCAAGCGTCTAGTTGAAATTTGTGTTTTAGTTATAAAAAAGCGAAATCTGCGAAGTTTATTATTCGAATTAGCTATAATCAATGTATCATGTTAAATAATATAGAATGAGTACAAATAATGAAAAAAATAAAGGCTGAAGCAGAGCCATCATTCTAAGGCGGATATCATTCTCACACTTACCGTTGAGAGCGGCGCGTACTGAATTCCCCCTTGTCTCTCGCATCTGTGAGTCACTTGTATAAGTGGCTTCCCGCAAAAATAATTATTTCTATTGATATTAATCAATGTTTTTATTTTGTAATGGCATAATTCAAATCAAAGAAGTTTTGGTGAGGAATACTGTATTCAGTATTTTTGGAGAAATAATATAAAATATAAGTCCTAGTCACTCGCCATCCATCAAGTGTTAAAGAAAAAAAAATCAATTTATAGTTGCCTTCTTTATTTTTGTAGAAAAAAATGAAGATTTAAAAAATAAAAATTAATTATCAACTAAGGAAAAATAATGTGAATATTATCAAACTTTAAATATCGCGACATTTTATTACCACAAATATAAAAAAATGTTGAATAAAAATTATTTGCTTTCATTGTTAATAAAAACTCATTCTTTAATGGAAATCTCATCTTACATAATAATAAAATAAATACCACTAGGTCTTAATTGGAAAAAATAATATTTCTTACATTATTTTATTTTATTTTTGACCCAAAATACAGGTACTTTGAAACGAAAATTTTCAAGACAAATTCCCTTTAAAACTGCGAAATTCTAGCTGGCTAATTACGTTTGTATCAAAAGGATTATAAAATAAGAAAAACGGTGTCTTTATGTATGTATGTATATATACGAGTATATTCAATTGCTAAATAAAGTTAAATTTATAGGGAAAACTTAAAATACATCAAAGATATAATTTAGAAATAATTGGTTGTAATCATGTAATAATTATTATATGAATTTAACCGTTGTTAATTCGAATGCAAATATTATGAATATGAGCATTCCTCGTTTAGGCTGAAATTCTTCATGCAATTTTCCAATTACTACATCCACATGTGCAATATAAAATATGTGCAAAATTATCCGCGAAATAACGGAAAACCTCGAGCACGGCTACTACTTATAACCACTTATGCGACCGAGGTGAAATTGCGAATATTTCACAAATTCAATTTTCAATATGTCAAATTGGCCGGAATAAAGTTTCACGCCTTCGCTCCGGAAAACTTTCAAATTTTCTTTTATTTTTCCAAACGGTGTCGCATCAATTCGCCGCTATGGCGAACTTTCGTCTACAGCCGGCAAATTGGTTTGTAAGCATCGGCCATATTTCACCACAAAGACAATCGATCGAAAAGCGCTTAAAACTCATTCAAACTCGAGACCATATGCAAAATGACGGTCTCCTCCACCTGACTAGAACTACGGAGAGAACAAAATTTTCCCCGCGAGACGTCTTCCTTCGTTATTAGATTATGATTTTATTATATTGCAAACGCGTATTTGATTTCTGCTAAAAGCTTGTCATATCGCAAGAAAACACTTTCCAATCGATAGGACGTATTTTTAGATACCTTTTACGAAAATTTTCTATGAAAGTACACGGCATTTCGACGTTGCGCGATGCTATCGCTGGCCATTTACATATTAAAACAACTTAGAGAATGTATATTATGTAGATATCGTATCAAAAGCATACACGTTCTGAATGGCAACCATTACCTCCATATTTATACTTTGTATGTTGTTATTTTTACGTAATAAGTTTAATGTCAATATACAAACATACGTACATATTACATTAAGTACGTACTTTATACGTTTGACTAATCGAAATTAAATACATTTCTACGTTTTGGATGGGTTCATAAAAATTGTGTGTATTTAATTTTCTACATTAATATGTATGTACATATGTGCATACAACAAATAGCACATATTTTCATAAATTCCGATCCAAACCCTACTTATTGCGATATTAAGATGTAAAAAATTAAATCTTTAAATTTGATAATTTAATTTAAAATCATGTTTCGCTCAAATTAGCACGTTTAACAACACTAGATTTTGAGTTAAGGACCGTAAAAATGCTCATTTTTTTAAACGCTCATCTAAAATATAATTTCGAAAGAGACTGTATATTTGTATCATTGGTTGGGAACTGGGAACAAAAACGAAATAAAGTTTCTATGACCACAATTCAATAGGTTTAATATTATATTTTTTTCGATTCAAATACATTTAATAATAAAAAAATGAATATTTACTATCAGATTCGCCATGTTTAAGCTGTTCATATTACAAATACTGAGCGAAGCCGTGTAAAACAATAAGTATCTAATAAACTAAAGCAAGCCAACCAAAATCATTATTTTGAATTCAATAGATTGAACTTAGTTGAGATTGATTTGTCTCCGCCCTACATATGTATGTACATACATACATATGTATATGTAATACAATTAAATAGAAAATATGATAAAATAAAATTTATCTTAAAATCAATTAATTAGTCATGTTAAAAAAATAAAAACCTTGTAAAATTTCAACATCGATTTGTCAAAATTACAGACTGGGGCTTATGTTGACTCGCTAAAAGCTCTAATGCACGAGCTTGCAGCAAAGGCTCAACTCGTGCACTGGCAGCATTCCAACAGCATATCTGCACAGTCTGTTGTGCTTTCGACGCTGCCAAGCCAGTGTAAATCGATAACTCCATGTCCAACGAAAAATGCTTTCCATTCCTCCCAACGACCGTCTGATAATTGCATGTTTCGATTGAAATTGCTAATTTCCACGACCAGAATTTATATTGAAATTTATATTACTTTAGTGTACACATATTGGATGAAAGTATCGGATAGTATAGGATTGGATTTAGTATAATGCGATCGGATGGTCCTCGAGAATTTCCGCGCTTGATGAGGAAATGTCTGCTCATGCTCTCTCTCTCGCTGAGGAGATTTTCAAACTCGATATCTGACTTTTGAGTGGGCAAAAAGCGCCTCGAAACTGGAATACTTTTAAGTGAAGTCAAGGCAGGAACTAACCGATTCACTCCAATGGCACTCCTTGTGCGTTCGTTTCGAAGTAAAGCGAAATTGAATTTCAAATTAGGCAAATATCCTGGAACTAAAACCCTCCGTGACCCCTACTGAATTCTACTTGAAATTAAATCCGAATTCAATGCTTGGAAAATAGACAGTTTGAGAATTGCCGATATTTATGCTTTTGTTTGAAGATTGCTAGTTTGATTTATGTACATAATATAATCATCATAAATTTTAGAAGTGGCGATTATTATTTCAAGTGTGTACCTGTGTATTTTGGGGATTTTTTGAACACCCATCGAACTAAAACATAATATATTAAGTAATACTAAGTAATGCTTATCGATATGAAGTAAGTATACAGTAAGTAAGTAAGTAAGTAAGTAAGTATACAGTAAGTAAGTAAGTATTTCAAGTTGATCGAAAATATTTTTATCTCTCCCTTTAAATGCATATGTGCGCTTTTCACGAGAAAATTCAAATATAATTCTTGTATTACTGAAATTGAAAGTGATGAAAAAAAATCATCAAATCTAATGAAGCTGGTGACTAAAGTGGGATCTTTTCCTCTTAGAAAAAGTAAAAAATGTTGTGACCACATGATTTCTCCACACCGCTGAATGTATCAAGCTGAAAATTTATATTTGATTTTTTTATGTACTAACTTAGAGTCAATAAGGCTTCGGCTAGAATTCGTAACCAAAAGTAGTAATTTTTTTAAAACAGTATTTCATTATTATATTTTGACCTTTTAAATTATTTGTATCGTCTTAATATTTTATGTTTATAATATTTATATTTTTAAGCAATCCATAAAGTATATTTTTATTATGCGCTTTGTGTGTAATATAAAAAATTAAACCAATATTTAAGACATTAGAAAAACGTATGTTTTATCAACAGTTAAACGATTACCAAGAATCAAAAGCTAATATATTCAACATTTTTTTCTATAAAAATGTAAATTTGTACGACTTAACACCGTTTTAAGGATTCGTAAAAGAAGTTCAGGTCTCGCTTCGCACTAAATATTTAACTGTGGTTTTTTCTTTATTATTTTCTTTCGCTCGTTTTATAAAGCTCGGCTTGGTTGAGTCGACTTAACAACTTAAAACCCTATTTTCACCGCGAATGGCATATTTTTCCGAAATAAAATCTACATTTGAATATTATCTCTCGGCGGCGTGTAATTTATTTTGTTCGTCGTAAAACGCAGGATGGTGTCTGTAGAAAATGCACATGGGAAACGTGGAACTTTCGAATGCGAGAAAGCACACAGTCAAAGGTTGGTGTATTTTCTAGAGAAAATTGCGAGCACCGACGGTGTTTCCGTATAATTAAAACTGTTAAAGCGAACGAAACATTTACATAATGAGTGTTCCTTTGTATCAAAAGAGCGAATATTGATTTCATTTGTGTAAGCGTGAGAAAATTAACAGCTGCTCGCCACGAGACAAAATTTTTTAGACATCTATGTACGTAATTACATAAACGAGTTTGAGAATATGGAACATAAAATTAATAAACTTTTAAATTTACATAAATAAAGTATATGGTGTCATTAGAATACATTGGTAATTCGGTATTCCGTGGGTGTTATCGATCTAAACTTTCCAGACACCATTAGGGAGTGCAACTGACATTCGAACGAATTATGGCTTGGAGGTTGCAATAACTGTATACTTTGAGACAAATTTTCGTTTAAAAGCTTTAATTTTTATGTTATATTTTCATGTACGCCATCATATTTTCAATTTATTTACACATATAAATAATTTTGCATTTAAATTGATATAACAGCGATTCATGAATTTATCGTTAATCAAAATATGAATTTCATATTTTTTACCTGACTACTTTTATATGATACATAATTTTCATATAATACAAAGGTGCGTACACATGCTTCTAAATATTATATCACAGGTTATATTAAGTACCCGTACATGTATTAGGCATACAATAAATTAATAAATTTCAATTGCATGTAATTGCAATCTCAAAAAATTAACTTCAACTTATTATTTAAACTTAAAACTAAAAATGGGTCCGTTGTATAAAATTTTATGTACGAAAAAATCTGCATTTAACAGACAGAATATAATGAAAGATGAAAAAATAAAACATTTATTTAATAATATAAAAATAAACCACAAATTCGACCTTTTCTGTTACTGGTTTTCCACCTCAAATTCAATATTTTCCATTTCAAATTCAATATTTTCCATTTAAAATTCAATATTTTTCATTAGCGAATTGATTCGAACTACTGCATTGCTATCATTATAAAAGTTATATACTATTTTTACAAGATGCATAGGGACTCCCATGTCCAGTAGAACTTTCCACAGATAGTCCCAGTTCACAAAGTCAAAAGCTTTTTTATAGTCTATAAAACAAAGAACGGCTGAAGTTTGAAACTCCCGACATTTTTCAATAAGCTGACGTATATTCAGTATCTGTTCCCTCGTCCCTTTGTCTTTTACAAACCCTGCTTGTTCGTTCGGTATTTGCCATCCAAGGTAAATGCTCAAACTATCTTTAATTATATACGGCAATACTTTACTAGAGTGCGATATTAAGGCTAAGGTCCTGTAATTCTCGCATTTTTTTGTAGATCCTTTCTTGTGTAAGGGAATGAGTATTGAATTGACCCAATATTTCGGCCATACTCCGTTTACCCAGATCTTGTTGCACATATTACATAGCGCCTTTATCGCAGTTTCACCAAGCTCTTTCAGAAGTTCAGCTTGTATACCATCGCTGCCAGGAGGCATTTACAACTTCAGATGTCAAGATGTCAGGCTCCCTGACATCATCAATTAGGGAAACAATTGAGGTTGACGAACTACCACTTTATAATTCCGATCAGTATTCTTTCCATCGGTTGAGTATCACATCAATATCTGTAAGCGTGTTTTCAAATTGATCATCTATTGTCCAAGTTTTGGGTGAAAATTTTTGAGTGACGATTTTTACTTTGTGAAAAAAATCCCTTGCCTGATTCTTTAATGCGTGTTTTTCTATCTCCTCACATATGTCATTTATATATTTAGCTTTATCCCGCCTACAACTGCTTTGAATATCTTTACGTAATATTGCATACATTTCAAGATATTCTGTCGATGTTATGCCAGTTTGTTTAAGTATTTTACGTTATTTTATCTTAACCCAAGTTGAATCAGAAATAAAAGACTTACGATGTTCATTTTGCGGTATTTGATGTTTTCTGGCATACCGAATTATGAGATCTTTAAATTTTTTCCAAGACTCTTCTACATCTACAATAGGATTGATTTGGAATTCTGCATCTTTTTCTCTGATTTCATTGCCAAAATTAATTACATCATCATCATTTGCTTGATTAATTGATGTATAATAAAATAAAATAAAATAAAAATATGTATGTACATATACGCTAAAATAATTACCGCTACTTGTCGAATTTATCATTCCGCCAACGTCAGCTTCGAAACCAAAGAAGACAATCAATTGCGTTTATTTTTCGAAACGTCTTGCACACAATTTATATGTGTGTAATGTGTACTAATAAATTTTCTTATAAATCATACGTAATAGAACGTTCTCGTGAACATGTGGCGTACTCTGAAAATATATATACTATCCGGGAAACCGCCTTTGTTTCGGAACATTGAGCTGAAATTTATCGGTTTCGGCCGGTTTACGGCCAACCGCCGAAGCCCTAAACATATCGCGTGCAAAACCAGCGGTTAGAGTTGTGCAATTCGCACTGCAACAAAGTGCAACGTGCAACCGATCGCAAAAATTCCATCGCTGCTGGCGAAAATTCGACAAGCACACGACGAAATAATAATAAATCCTCGTTGAGATATATTTCGCTGCGGAGGCGTTGTTCAAATTTATTCAGCCGTGGAACATTTTTCACTTTAGAACTTATCGAAAATAGACTTGCTATTTGATTTTTATATGAAATTTGCAAATATTTCACGAAAAAATTGATAGATTTTATGCTTTATATAAAATATATAAAAACTGAAGGCTGCTTATCTGTCTGTCGTGCGTGGGAGCATGACTTCATACATTGCTTGGTTAGGCGGACGGAGAAGCACGCACGAGTTGCCTTTTAAAACCACCCGTTGATACATCAACGGGCATACACTACATATGTATGTATATTATACGCATATGCATACATATATTATAAAAACATTCCAAAAAACACATTTTAATGGGAAAATTTTGAAATACTAGTACTTTGCATTGATATTATTCATAAAATATAAATGAATGTATCAAGAAATTATTTGACATTGACTATTTTGTACCAGTCTAATTGTATTTAATAATCAAAAAAATATTTAAAAGCTAAATAAAACTAACTGAAACTAAAGCTATAGTTTTTAGTCAATAACCAAATTTCAACTCGAAACAAAAAAATTCCGAATTGAGAAAAAAACTATCATAAAACACGCAAATGTGTCCAGTCAGCATTTGGATGCAAGAATATGTATAATCAAATTTTTCTCGAACATTGATGAGGAAAACAAAAAAAAATTATAGTAAAAATTTTCCATTCATCATGACTAGAGGTTGTGATCGAGAAATCTCGTCTCGAGATTTCTCGAGAAATTTATGCATTCTTTTATAATATTTTTTTTCTATAAAATTTTACGTTTTTTTCTATCCAATGTTCTATTGTATCCCTCTATATCTTTCTTTCATCAAGTATTTAATATAGTTAGAAACCCCTGATATAATATACATATGTATGCAGTGTTTGTGTCCTTTTGATTTTTGTATGTTGTCGATTTTATATGCTGAAAAATCAATTCACTGTATTAAAAAAAATAATAATTATACTCGAGAATTCCCGAGAATCTCGAGAAACAAAAAAGAAAATCTCGAATTCTCGAGATTTAAATATTTCGAGAAAATGAGATTCTCAAATCTCGATATTCAAATATTCTGAGAAAATGAGATTCTCGAATCTCGAGAATCAAAAAAAGTCGAGAAATCACAACCTCTAATCATGACCAAATACATATGTAAAAACTCAATAAAAAAAAAGTTGAGTAATTTAAAAATAATTTATGATTTTTTATATATATGTACATGTATTATGTATATATAAATACATACATACATACATATGATTTGTATACTTTCCTCCGTTTTAAACATTACGCCATTCACGAAACGGTGCACTATGGGCAAAGAATTTATGAAATTCTCGAGTGTTTTTATTTTTATTAAAAAAAGGTACATTATTAAAAACACATTTGAAGCCAAGAGTTTTATTCACGAGCGTCATAATAAAACACTACAAATTAGGGATCAGGATCAAATAAGGCTTTACGCTCTCGAAGGTTAGGGGAAAATGTGTGCCGAATCCGATACGAAGAATGCGTGTGTGGCCGCCCGAGCAACGAGAAAACGAAAGAAGAAAAAAAAGAGAGAAGCAAAAAGAAAAGAAGGAAAGGGAATGGAAAAAAGGAACGTTTCATTTTTATAGTTGTTCCGTCCCTTTTCGCAATTTACCATAAAGCACGCCGACGGTGCGCGGTGAATGGGAATGGAGGGATGTCCCCTCTCCCCCGCGCAGCCCTCCCCTCTATCCCTTCCTTCACCCACGGAAGCTTTTGAAGGCCTTAAAATAACGGAAATACGCCCACAACCACCACCACGCGGATCGTGTATGCAAGCCGAAATGCGATTATTTTCGACTGCGTGAAAAAAAATCAGGTCACTTTAACCCTTTGTCGTCCAACATTCGGTCAAATATTAAATTAATTCACGTATATTTTACAATATTATTTCATATGTACACATGTATGTATGTATGTATGTATATTGCAACTACTCTAAAAATGACTTTAAAATAATATCATAATATTAAATATATAACAGCATAGATTCATAGATTGTGTTAGCGTGTAATCTTTCAACCGAATGGTCACGGGTTCAATCCCTGGCCCGGTACTGCTGGTGCCTTGGGTACGTGACTCGATCGGATAGGTCGATCATTTCCTATCAGATTTTACCAATTTATCTGATTTTAATGAAACGGTTCAAAAAAATTAGCACCTTGTTCAATTTTTCGCAAAATTCAATTTTTCCATGTACAAAATAAATAAATAATAAATGTCGCATCATTAGAGTCTAATTATGTATGACAAACTCAAAGTTTGGCCAAATTGATTTTTAAAGCAGTTCTATTCATGTTGTCATATTCTATCAAAACAAATATGCATTATTTTAAAAAAAAAATTTTGACAAAAAAATGTACAAAAGTTATAAGCTTTAACTTCAAAACAACTCAGTTGAAATTTCACCTGGCAAAACATTACTAGAAAATAAAAGCCAAAGGAAATTTAAACTGTTGAAAGACTAGAAAATAAGCTTAAATTAAGAAAAATTATCTTCATAAATCCAGTCCCCCTGATTTATTGCAATATTTAAAACGCGGCACTTAACGATTGAGTCTCCTGAAGTTAGGACTTCTGCTCTCTAAGGACGCAATATAATTAAAGCAGAGATTTCATCTAAATGAAACTACGCATGTTGAAAAAAATTCAAACTTTTTCGTAACTTATATAGTCAGAAATTAGAATTTAGATTTAATATTTGTTTTGTAATTTACTTTCTGACCTAAACCAATATATGTACAAACATACATATGAACATAAACTTTTATACTAAAAGTAATACAAATTGAGTGCTATACTGAGCGTATTAGGTTTATTCGTATCTAGACACGTATTTATATAATATAAATCTATTTTATTATATATATATATATATATATATATATATATATATATATATATATATATATATATATATATATATATATATATGTATATATATATATATATATATATATATATATATATATATATATATATATATATATGTATATATATATATATATATATATATATATATATATATATATATATGTATATATATATATATATATATATATATATATATATATATATATATATATATATATATCATCATCATCATCATCATCATTTACGGCCACTCGCCATCCACTGCTGGATGAAGGCCTCTCCAACACGCTTCCACCCGTCTCTGTTTTGCGCAACACTCATCAATCTCACCCCGCACATTTTCCTAATTTCGTTCACCCATCTTCCTTGCGGTCTTCCTTTTACCCTTTTGCATTCTCTCGGGTACCATTCAAGCACTTCTTTTGTCCACCTTTCGTCCATCCTCCTAGCTACGTGACCCGCCCATTGCCATTTCCATCTCTTCACTCTATCCACTATGTCCACTACTCTTGTCATACTTCTCACCCACGTGTTCCGCTTTCTGTCTTTCCTCGTTATGCCAAGCATACAGCGCTCCATACTTCTTTGAGTGCATTGGATTTTATGTAGCATCTTGGTGTTCAGTGTCCAAGTTTCACATCCATACGTCATCACTGGCAAAACGCATTGATCAAAGATCTTTTTCTTCAGGCAGAGTGGCATTTTTGATTTAAAAACAGCATTCATCCGTCCAAATGCACTCCATCCTAATTTCATACGTCTCTTTATCTCTTCCTCTTTACTACCAGACATGTCAATTATTTGACCTAAATATAAATAATTATTTACTACTTCTATTGGTTTATCATCTAATGGGATGCTATCAGGCATGCAATAACTATTGAACATTAGTTTGGTCTTATCTACGTTAATTTTTAATCCTACTTTTTTACTTTCCCTGTCCAGCTGTGTTAGTCTGTTAAGTAGGTCAGCTGAATCACGAGCTATTAAAACTATATCGTCTGTGAACCGAAGGTGACTCAAGAAGCGACCGTTGATGCTTACTCCGGCTTTGTCCCATTCAAAGTTCCTGAAAACTCCCTCAAGCACCGCATTGAATAACTTGGGCGATGTTGTATCTCCTTGTCTTACTCCTTTTCCTATGCTAAATCTATCTGTACCTGAAAAGATTTTAACCGAAGCTGTGGCATTCTTATATATTGCAGCTAACAGCCCCACATAGGGTTCCGGTACTCCCTGTGTTTGTAGAGCGTTAAGTACTGCATTGTGGCTCACTGTATCGAAGGCTTTCTCATAATCGACGAAACCTAGGCACAATGGCCGTTGATATTCGTTGGCGCGTTCGATTAGTTCGCCAACTACTTGGAGGTGGTCCATTGTGCTGAAATTTGCCCTAAATCCTGCCTGTTCTATAGGTTGGTTCTTGTCGAGGATATTCTTCAGCCTTTCTGTAATAACCTTCGTGAAGAGCTTGTAGACCGCTGAAAGTAAACTAATGGGTCGGTAGTTCTTGATATCGCTTTTATCACCTTTTTTGTGTATTAAGATGATAGTTGCGTTATTCCATCCTTCTGGTATAGCTTGGTTCTGGATGCATTTGCTGAAAAGCCTAGCTAAGATATTATTTAGGGGGGAGCCGCCACATTTTAGTAAGTCAATGGGAATATTATCTTCCCCTGGGATTTTACCGTTCTTTGCAGTTTTTAGCGCGGCCTCTACTTCGCTAGGCAATACTGCAGGAACCCTTTGGCCGTGTGTCGATTCCAGAGCGGGGAATTGACCGTTGTCGTTCTCGTATAGTTTTGCATAGAACGTGTAAACTCTGTCTATGATTTCTTCTCTATTCCTAATTATTACTCCGCTCTCTGATCTGATTGCGATCATTTGGTTTTTGCCTAAGAAAAGATCCTGTTTGCACTTTTTCAGGCTACGGTTATTCTTAATGGTATTTTCTATTAGCTTGCTGTTAAAATCCCTGACATCCCTGACTATTCTCTTTTTAATTTCCTTATTTACTAGATTGTATTCTTGCTTATTATTATCCCTATCTAAATTCCTTTTATGCTTAATTAGGATTTTTGTTTCCGCTGAAATTTTGCTTAACTTGATCTGTTTCCTGAATCCACCTAATTTCTTACCTGTTGAGGTTAGAACCGAACTAATTACAGTGTTCAATTTCTCGATGTCTGTTTCTGGGTTCAATTTCTCGTATCTATTTCCAAGTTCGAGTTCGAATTCCTTTTTCCTAGGCCTTAGTTGAGCGAAGTCTGGAGAGCTACTGCATCCTTTTATTAATTTCCTACGTTCGCAATTTATATTAATGGCCATCTTGGCCCGGACTAATCTGTGATCGCTACCTATATCTACTTTACTTAAAACACTAACGTCTTTAACGGAGTGCAGGGCATTTGTTAGGATGAAATCGATTTCGTTTCTGTCTCCTTTAGGACTCTCTCAAGTCTATATATATGTATATATATATATATATATATATATATATATATATATATATATATATATATATATATATATATATATATGTATATATATATATATATATATATATATGTATAAATATATATATATATATATATATATATATATATATATATATATATGAATATATATATATATATATATATATATATATATATATATATATATATATATATATATGTGTGTGTATATATACATATACATAATATAAAACTAAATTCTGAACATATTCACGACGAACTTATAGTGAGGATATATAAAAATTTATACTGCCCAAATTTTTCCACCACTCGAGTGGTCAACCACTCCAAAAAAGGTTGAAGAATGCTGAAAATGTCAGCAAAATAATTTTGCATAACGTCGGCATTATTGCTTTCAAGAGAATACGAGTATTACGCAGGGAATAAAAAATATCATAATAATGAAAATAAAAATTTCGCATATAATTTATGTATAACAGACCGTTTATATTATACTAGCGGGAACAAAATCCTTTTTACAGTCTTTTAGAGCCACCCCCTCACTTTAAACCCCCAGTACACTTACTAGTGCTGATTTACACCACTGCAGTTACTTGCCACTGTGCTTATCGCTATTGTACTTTACCGAACACAAACGAAACAAGGAGACAAAAGATTATTATATATTTAGTCTACGGAGAATATCTGCACTAGATGGCACGATATTACAATGAGAAATGATGTACATATAATACATATCATTGTATTGTCGTTGTCGTATTTAGCAAACAAACATTATGCATTCTATAATACTAGTGTTGTGTACTGATACACGAATTAAAATAAAGTTATATGTTATATATAAATATAGTGTAAGGTAATTTATTAATACGCGCACGCGTATTAATAGTAAAAAAAAGTAAAGTGCACTCATTAAATGCTCACCGTTCGAAATGATGAATGAATGTGTGTGTGTATGTGTGTACGCTCTCGCGTATGCTTAGGCGCATCTGACGCTGACGTCACCCGTTCCAACTCAGGCGCACAATATCAGAAGCATACGTCAACCACTCAAGTCCCCACTTCCCCGCATCTCCTACGCACGATCGGTCGTCCCGCCACATTCCTATGCATAACTTATACTCCTGGTATTCTAAAATTTGTTTTTTGTTATCTCCATACTTCTCCACGCACTCGCCACATACCCACATACTCAGATACCCACAAACATTTTATATACATACAATTTTTCAGAGTATGCTGTTGGTCAGACCTGGATTTGTGACTCCAGGTTGATCGTTTCCTATCAGAGTTTGCCAATTTTCTCTGATTTCATTGTTGAAACGGTTCCCGGAAAAAAAAAATTGGCTAAAAATCCTTCCTACCTACTATGTCACCACTATTTGAAAAATTTGATTGATGTACAATAAAAATTTATGTACAATTCATAGATGTCTCGTTAATTTGCGAGTTTTTTCAGTGTCTCGCAATTCAACGACTTATAATAAAATGCTGTATTTGTATTTGTAATTGGCCAGGAAGGCGCATTGGGATTTACCTGTAAGGCCTTCCTGGTATATATGTAAAATAAAAAAAAATAAAAAAAAATATGTATATATAAAGTACCTAAATTTGAATGCAACATTTTTTATTAATGTAAGTATATACTCAACTTTGCAAATTTGCTGATTCATCATGATAAAAACAATGCAGTGGCAAAGATTTGGCAAATATGTAAAATTTGACTAATTTTTCATATAAAACTTCCTCAAAAATTGGTTCAGATAAGATCGACAAATCTTGACAGGAGACCGTCAATCCTTATCTACATACATAAATCTTGTCAGGAGTTATAGAAATACTCAAAAACCATTGAGAAATAAATGTATATACATATGTATGTACATACATATATGCCTAGCTATAGTGACGCCCTGGAGTATAACTGTAATATCACTATAGCTTAACTGTAATAAATAAATAAATAAATATATAACTTGAATAATATACATATATATATATATATATATATATATATATATATATATATATATATATATATATATATATATATATACATATGTATGTACATACAATAGTAATACATATGGTATTTACTACTGTAGTAAAGAATTTGCAACTGGACATGATTTATGTACATACATATATATATATAGGAACAGATAGGTAGTATCTTTATCTCACGCTAAATTTAAAAATAATTAACTTATCACCATTTATATTGAGAAAAACATACTCTAATTAAGAAATAAACTTCAAGAAGCGAACGGTTACAATCAGACTTTCGCGAGCGCTAACGACCCAAAACCGAAGATGTGTGTGAGATTAGCGGGCGCGTTATTTAACGGCCGCTAATCCCGACTCGACTAACGACACCTGTCGTCGATATTGCCGATCTCGGGGGTAAATAGATGAGAGTCGGTTTATTAGTTTCGTTGCCTATTCACTAAAGGGTTTTAGGCAGAAGCTCAACCTTAAATGGATCGACAAACAAGAGAATGTGCGTACGAGGACACATACCACACTGTTGACTAAAGAGCGAGCACGACCACTTAATTAAATTGTTTGAGAAGTCTCTACACATGTAAATATATATGAATTGTGAATACAATAGTTGAAGGATGTGATGTATGTCCCAAATTGATGTCAATGTGTGAAATAATATCATACCGGTCACTTAAATACTCCGACTGTGAAAATGCTGCACGGAAATGGCGCCTACCTTATCTGAAACAAATAAAATGTAAATATTAAAATATATACATATAATAACAATGCAAAAAACAAGATCGTTAGATTTTACTATCTCGTTATCTTCAATTAAACGAAATTTTTCGTATTTTACGTTCGCGTAAAAAAATGATTCTCGAATTTCACAACAGCCTCAACAGAAAAGAGGAACTCATTTTTCCGCGGAACATTTATTGCTGCGCATTATTTGAACCTTTGTGAAAGGAAAAACCAAACATTTTCTTCATCTGGAGATTGGAAAATATTTTTTCGATTCGCACAAACCGATCGAATTACGAGAATGATACAAGTCGGGCTTTATTCAGATTTTAGAAAAACAGAAATTGTAATATAAGCGTAATCGAACTGCGGTGTCAATTTCACTTCGTAAATACGGCAAAAAAATGAGTACTTACGAGTACACACTTTTTTTCAATGTAAAAACGTATTTCATATTTCCACAAATTTACACTGTCACTTTTGAAATGCGTTGTATTTATTTTTGACGTTTACTCATCGTTGAGTGTGTCGGGAAAAATTCAAATAAAAGGAATTGCGCGTTAACAGATGAGCGAATTTTCATACATTCGCAGTCCATAAAAAGAGCTTTCAGTCAAACGAGCCAATATTGATTTTTCAAATATGAAAACATTTACCATGTCACAAATAAAAGCCTACGAGAGGTACTTACCGATCTGAAAAATACACACACATACATATGTATATACATACATAAATATATATGTATGTATGTATAATATGTATATAAAATGTTCCAACGAATGTTGAGTTTCGGTTTAATATCCCGTATTTGCCTTTCGGTATATTCGTATACACTGAAGGGATTTCGAGATAGCAACTTTGCGTAAGAATAAAGAAATCCCTTTTGAATAAGTCATAAAGGCTATCTTCGATCGCCAACTTTATGTAATTCCCCACATATGCATGTACATACATAGGTATGCGAACGAAGCACGCGAGTGCTTTTTGAAGATTTAATGTAATGTTTCAATCCAATCACTGGGAAAAAGCTACGAAATTTGCTCATTATTTGTTAATAAGATTACCTACATACATTGAACATACCGAAAAGTTGTTTATTTTAATGAACGTGAAGTCGATTTTTTTTTTGAAAATATAACCAAATATTTTAATACGATGAAAATAATTTTAGGTAGTCTGTAAAAAGCGTAAACGTATAAGAAATATGTGTAAATAATAAAAAAATGAATTGTTCATTTAAAATACATTCACATTTTAAATTAACATGTAAATGATTTCAATATGAATCTAACATAATCAACCCAAATCAACTTTGAATAAGTAGTAACGATTTTTATATACATACATACATATCTTTATTTAATATAAGATGTAACGGACGAATCCAATGACAGATACATTAGAGACACGTATGTACATATGTACATACTTTTGCACGGGAGGTTTTCCGTGTTAAGTCTAAGTAATGAGTTTCGATATTAATGAAAAGATAGAACAATTTCTTAGAAGTCAATCATTTCCGAAAAATCTCGAGAGACTATCACGTACACGTCAATAGATACATATGTATGTATATACATACATATATTCCACTGAACAGATTCAATGTATAGATTTCTTTATAGTAACGTATGTATACATATCTATATGTGTGTATGTATATCTATATGTATTTATTTTAACGCTGAGATGATCTCATCATCGGTTAAAAGTCATCTGAAAATCTCGATTTACTTTTTTTATATAATAACATTTTTGAATTGAGAAAAAAAATTTAAAATATTCTCATCATCTTAACGATATAATTAATTGCAGAATTTAAAATGCAATAATTTTTTGTACCAGGGTAACCATCCTTTTTTTATAGAAAAAAATTTCGAAGTGGGATAAAAATCTAAAAATATACCATCGCCTTTAAGCTATAAATAATTGTAAAAATTAAAATAAAATAATTTTTTGAACTGGGGTGACCAAACTTTTTTTATACAACAAAATCAGATGAAGTCAGAAAAAAAAGAAAAAATATTAACATCATTTTTGGGCAATAAATGATTGCAAAGTTTCAAATATAATAATATTTTGACTAGGGTAACCAGCCTTTTTTTATTCAAAAAATTTCTTCAAGTTGAAAATACAATTTTAAAATATTCCTATAGTTTTTATGCTATAAACGATGACAAAATTTAAAATAAAATAGTTTTTTGGAGTAGGGTAACCAAACTTTTTATATAACATTTTGTTTAAAGCTAGAAAACATCTAAAAATATTACTATCATCTCTGTGATATAAATTATTGCAAAATTAAAAATATGATAATTTTTTGACTAGGGTAACCAGGCTTTTTATACAAAAATTTTTTTCGAGTTGGAAATAAAATTTTAAAGTCTTAATGCTATAAATATTGCAAGCTTAAAATATTATTTTTGAGACAGGGCTTACCAATCTTTTCATACAAAAATTTTTAATGTGAAAAAACAATCAATATAACATGTAAGTAATGTTTAATGACAATTTATTATTATTTTAATTTAAAAAATAAATAAACTTAATTTAAATTTAAAAATTTGTATATCGCTCTTAAAAAATTATTTTTAAAAAAATTTGAATATTTAATAATTTTAAAATAAAATTAGATCAAATCAAGATACAGTAAATAATGTTTGTATGTTTAGCTTTAAGCGAGAAAAAATCCAAAAATATTCCCGTCGTTTAAATGCTTTCAATTATTCTAAAATTTAAAATAAAATACTTTAATTTTTTGACTACAGTAACCAGCCTTTTTTATACAACAAAAAAAATATTAAAATATTCCCACCGATCTTATACAAAATTTAAAACAAAATAGATTTTCAAAATAAATTAGATTATTTTGTCAATAAAAAAATTCGTTGAATAAAAGGCTGGTTACCCTAATAAAATTTATAGTATTTTAAATTTTAATCATAAAGATGATGGGAATATTTTGAGATGTGTTCTGACTTAAAAAAAATTGTTGTATAACAAGGTTGGTTGCCCTAGTCAAAAAATCTATTTTATTTTAAATTTTGCATAGGGACGATGGGAATATTTTTCGATTTTAATCTCACAACAAAAATTTTGCTGTATAAAAAAGTCTGGTTACCCTAATCAAAATTTATAGTATTTTAAATTTTAATCATAAAGAAGATGGGAATATTTGTAGATGTTTTCTCGCTTTAAAAAAAATGTTGTTTAAAAAGGATGGTTACCTTAGTCCAAAAAATTATTTTATTTTAAATTTTGTCTTCATCCATAGGCCATAGCATAAAAACAATGAGAATAATTTTAGATTTTATTTACAACTTGAAAATATATTGTTGCGTAGGGGTGGGTGGAGGATCCAAGTAAAAGGCCAAAGTCGTTTCACAGCATTTATTGGTGATTAAGGAGATACACGCACTGGCAGTGCTCCGTCCAGAATATCTTGATATCGCCGCCTTCTATAAAAAGCCATCAAGTACCGCCTTATAACGGATAGGTCTCTCAGGGCATCTTCAACGTCCGATTTGCTTGCCTATTGTTATGGTCACGTACTAGATGTCCCACGCTACCGCTGTGGGTTCTGAGAACTCTACTGGAATGCGACCCCGAATTACCGCTACTCCCGCTAAGTGCATTCGGGGGAGATAATCCTCGAAACCAATTATAACGGTCACACAGTCTCTGGGATGCTACTCGGCCTAATCCGAGTGTACGTAACAATATTTTTTGTATAAAAAAAGGCTGGTTACCCTAGTCAATATTTAATCATATTTTAAATATTGCAACTTCTTCAGTGGGATTCATCATTGGTGAGTATGAATGTAAGTAATTAAAAATATGGTTTGTACGTTCAACCAGCTCACTCACTTCTGGGGTATGCTGGTATCACTTCTGGGGTATGGTGGATGCTGGTGTTTGTCTAATGGTCCGTACTCACCAAACCAACGACGATTTTGGGCCAACTTTTAAAACCAGTAGCGTACAAAATATCGAAATAAAAATTAAATAAAAAAATTGAAATTAAATATCAAAATTAAGCTAACGAGCGAGATTGAGCTAAAATTAGATCATCGTTGATGTTTTGAATTACAACAATGTTTTGAATTACGACGATACGCATTACAACCAGAGAAATATTATAATTACGAGCGAAAAAAACCTTGTTATTGTTTCTTATAAGTCGTCCCGATAACTACTGTGTTTCGCCGTCGATGAAATATTTAACAAAAAAAATGTCGGTGATTTGTCAAAGGGTTTTTTTTTCTTTCGTCGAAATAAAATTAATAATCACACATTATCCGATAAATTTTACCTCTGAGATGGATTTAATTATTTGATTTATTTCGACGAGAGAAACAATTGAAGACATTATCCGATAAAATTTACCCCTGAAATGATTAAATTAATTTATTTATTTCGACGAGAGAAACAATTGAAGACTAAAAAAATTTCGTTTGATAAACCGACAACGTGCCGGGTTGGGACCATCGCTCGGTCACTCATACTAACACATGATATATTCTCAGTAACTGCGCATTACGGGGAAGTAAAAATAATAATTCTTTGATTTTTTTTTTCGATCTTAGTGCGTATCTTCGTAAGTCAAAACATCTTCGACAAACAAAAGTCGAGGATTACCTGTATGTGATTGTTGATGATCTAATTTTAGGTCAATCTCGAAAATTTATTTAAATTGGGCATGTTCTGTTTTAACTTTCAATATTTTATTTTAAATTTAATATATTGATTATAATTTTATTTTGATATTTGAATTTAATTTTAATATAATAATAATATTTTTAATTTTGATATTTAATTTCAATTTTTAAATTTAATTTTTATTTCGATATTTTGTACGCTACTGGTTTTATCCTGCTGGTTAAAACGTTGGACCAAAATCGTCGTTGGTTTAGTCCATACGCAGCATAACACTAATCATACTTTTTCAAGATTAATACTTAATCTTTGAGATACACCGAGTTTAACATTATTATTTTAACATCTTGGTCTTGAACTTTCGCAATTTACAAAAAAAAATAAAATGTCGTCTCGTAATTATTAATGGCTAAAGAGTATTTTTTACATAAAAAAGTTAGAGAATCACCGAATCAAAATTGTTAATGTATTTACATAAAAAAGACAGTTTGAGAATAATTCTTGGAAAATAAATTTTATGACCTCTTAAAAATAGTTGCCTTTTTGAAATCCAAAATATCGCTTTACAAAAATGCAAGTTAAAGAAACACCGGATCTTTAAAAAATTTAAAACACAGATGATACTGTTCTCAAGGATTCACTAGTTGATTTGGGATACTAAAAAAATATACTTATACTTTACAGTTAATTTAAATTAAACCCAAAAATGCTATTTAAACATTATCCTAAGCAACTATTATTCCGAAGTTATCACAAATTGTCTCATTTTCAAATGTGTGAAAAATGAATCAATTCTTCACATTTTTGGAATTTTGATTTTCCATGATCTGTTTATATTCAAAGGCTATTCGGATGACATTTCCGTAATTTATTATTTTTTAACATTAATTCGCGTACTCCAGTTTAAAATCCCTGGTTTTAATTTTTAGATGTTTGCAGAGTGATATAATGAACACTGTTTCAAAATATCACTACGATACGATCATTATTCTAGAAGTAATCAAATGCACAAAAAAGGCTTTTTTTCTATTGAAACTGAAATCGGCCCGGATTCTGGTGAAAATAGTCGCGCGCATTTCCGGACATGAGTGAAAACAATCCACGCGTCAAAGCTGGCAGTAAGGTGTTAACTGGCATGAAACATAATTAACAGTAAAACAACACATTCAAATTAATCATCATGTTTTTTATCTGCTAATTGTGGACATATTAAGAGGGCTGGACCCCAGCGCCTTGTCCATACAAACGTATTAGACTTCTCCCTTCCTCAATTATGGCACTTGAGAAATTATTTTTTAATATGATATTTATATCCACCATAGGCATGTTTCAATTTTTTTATTTTTTTGATTAATTGATTTTTTGATTTATGATTTTTTGATTAATCAAAAATATTGAAACATGCCCATGGTGGATATAAATAGCATATTAAAAAATAATTTCTCTAGTGCCATAATTGAGGAAGGGAGAAGTCTAATACGTTTGTATGGACAAGGGACCGGAGTCCGGCCCTCTTGATGATTTAATATATACTTATTATTAATTCAATTGTGAACTTTGGTGACATCCTTTTAAATATAGCTTACATGTGTAGCTTGCATAAGTACATATGTTCATATGGGTGTTAACAAATTTTTATGTATATCATAATTCAATTTTTTTGTGATTAGGTGATTGGTGCTCGTCGTATTGTTTTACTAGCACTGATCACCGGATCTCGCATTCGCATCAAAAAGGCCTCGTCGTATGAATAAACTGTATACAACAACCAATGAGGTCTCGCAACCTATCGACCAATGATCTCTTTTTGCAGAAAGTTGCGTATAAACATTCGGAGCTAGATCGTTGACGAGACAACAATAAACTACCTCTACTACTACTCGCTGCGTCTTGCACTCCGATTTTAGAAACCCCTTTACACGTTTACGACATGACAAGCAATTTTTTTCTTAAATGACGCCCTACTTTTGATTTTCAAATAATAAAGCAATTTTTTCTACTCGGCAGTTTCAAAATTTAATTTTCCAAAAAAAATCAAAGGGTACGGCGTGACTTCAAATACCAGCCTACATCGAAATCTTATTCGATTCTTAAGTCAACCACTGTTGATAAAATCTAGACGATTAAAAAAACAAGCTTCCTGCTTTTATATTATAGTTACTATAATATATAGTACATGAATTGTTCCATACAAAATTGGCAATGCCAAAAATCATAATCTATTCGCACTTTCCATTATTTTTGCTACAAAAATAAAAATACTGAAGATAAAAAATCCTTAGAAAACTGATCTTCTATGATTTCTGATTGCTAAATTGATTAATCCTCTGTTTGAGAAATCGTGTATACATACATACATATATATTAAAAAATGAGAAATATATTAAATAAAAATCTAATACAAATTAACGCAATACTATATTTCACGATACACACTATTTAGAGCCATTGTATTGAATATCAAATACCAAACACGCCCACATAATAAAATTATTTAGCTTATAGACCAACGTGTATGACTTCATAGTATCAATTCAACGACTAATAATACATACTTAAGATAATACATTAACACATTAGGATAAATTAGTAATCAAAGGGATAGTTGGTGCAAACCACCACACCCTCTCCCTTTTTATTAACACAATGAAAGTACATAAGCCCGCGAGCGCGTCTAATAGAACTTTGCTCGATTGCGGGACCGAGTTTGACCCAGTTTCGCGGGGTTTTTGAACATTTCCCACCCACGCAAATACACATACAAATATACACACACAAACGCATAAGTATATCGAGACTAAGTACGATTAAATTTTTCCGTCACATACACGCACACTATATGATAAAAACATGTTCCCTGGAGATTAGGCCTGACCCGCGCATACCTGAGACCTTAATTGATGAGCGAGCCAGTCGATACACGGTTCCGTTCAATTATCATACGAACAAAACATAAATAATGAAAAGAAATATACGTGAACACAGTCCTGAATGAATATATTGCACGACACTTTTGAATTGGATAGCAAATTTGACAGTGAAATATACATATGTATGTACTGAAACCGCACGCCATGCATGCTGCACAGGATTACCGTTCGGAATGATAAATTATTGCATACGCTCACGAGCAAAAGTCAGAGACGTTGCGAAAAGATTAAAAAAGTTTAAGCGTCTCTAAAGAATGGCTTGAAAGTCCATTAATTATTTTAGTACGTGCTTCGGAAGTGAGACGACTAAAGCTGACTACCATTTGTAACGCCATTTTGTACTGATAAGGCAAGAGACATTCGACTCGCATTTTCAGTACTCTCTGTGAAAATTTTCTTTATAAGTATTTGTCTTAACAATGACTTACACAAGTCAACTTTGTATATTTCACTATTTTAAATACATATGTACATTTACAGAACATGATTTCGGGTAGTAAACTATACCAGATGGAAAACAAGTTTTTTTAAATATAAGGTCAATTTTAAACATTTTATTTATAATATAAGGTCAAAAAGACGATTTAAAAAAAAATCAAATATAATTAATAGTAAAAATATATATAATAAAATTTTAAAAATAGCTGCATATTAAAAAATATTAAAATAAATCAGTTTTTAAGTTACTGACGTTAAACAAATCGAACATATTCGGTTAATTACCCAGTCTGTGTAATCGTATCAAGGCTGAGTTCTATGAATAATTGGTGGTAAACCTAGGCATATCAAGAAGATGGTTACTAATCTAATTGATCCGGTACATGGAATAATTAAACTCGCTAATTCAGGGCAGTCGATGATGCCATTAAGAATACCAAATAAACATAAAGTACTGTTGCGTAGGGGTGGGTGGAGGATCCAAGTAAAAGGCAGAAGTCGTTTCACAGCATTTATTGATGATTAAGGAGATACACGCACTGGCAGTGCTCAGTCCAGAATGACATGATATCGCCTACGTACTGCCTTATAAAGGGTAGATCTCTCAGGACGTCTAATCTGTTTACCTGTTGTATAGTCACGTATGCGGATATGTACTTCCACGACATTGGGTCTCCCCGCACCGATTCTGAGAAAGGACTAATAACGGTCATTGTTTAGCCTAAATGCACTTAGAGTCCAGATATAATCCTGGAAGTAAGTGCAAGCACTTAGTTAATCCGTTAACAGATAACCCTTGAACGGTCACATAGTCTCTGGGATTCTATTCGCTTAATCCGCGGCGTACGTAACAGTACCATTTATACAATTCTGTCACACAATTTTAATAAATATTTTTTTTATAAATGATAATGCTACCGACACGATAGTTATATGTATAATTACTAGTTTTATGGTTTCGGAAACAAATTGATACATTATTAAAAATCAAATTACACTACGTATAGTAATAATTAATCGGAAGCGAAACTAAAACAGAAATCGGGAATCGAAACTGAAACAGGGATCGGTATCCGGAACTGAAAAGAATCCAAAACCAGAAATGAAAAAGGAATCAGGATCTAGAACTGAAAAAGATATCGGGATCCGGAATTGAAACAGTTATCGGGATCTGGAACTGAAACACCCCAGCCACCGCCCCCCCGCGCACCGAATACTCAGCTTTAATTGGCTCCCCATACTTGTCAACGTTCTGTGGGATTATTGAATATTAACATTATTTAGAGCATTTTTTCTATCGGGACCGTAGTGTAATGGTCAGCGTACACTGCTCTGGGCGCGAGGGGGTAGATTCGACACCGCGTTCTGGAATTAATTTTATTTTTCAAATATCGTTTAAATATAAATTAGTTTCAATAATTTCAATTTAAAATATATATTTAATTGTTTTATATGAAAACAAATAAAATGGTTGAAAACCTCGCTAAATAAAATTATTATAATTACGTATTTTTATATGGCGAGAACGAAATTTCAATTAATGTTTAAAAAAAAGGCGAATTGAAGAATCGGCTTTGGCGTGGTGTTTGAGACCCTTAAGCTCAGCTTAGACCTATATGAGGCTATTTTGAGACCACGGGTTCGACACCGCCGCAAGTCTCGACGAAATGGATTTATATGGATTTATTAAAGCTTAGGCTTTTTATCTATTCATTATGTTCGGCTAGCGTTAGGACACACACACACACACATAGCGTCTTTATATACATAATATAATTCAAATTTAACAAATTTTATGAATTTTTTTGGATAGACTATTAAATAAATATATTTTAGTGAATAAAGTGACCAAATGATAGAATCGTATTCTAATTTTGTTCTTGTGTGTACATATGTATATACATACATATACATACATATAAGAAAAAAATTATAAATGGAGAAGGAACTTATTTCAGGGTATGTAGAGTAATTTGCCTCTTTTGCCATAGTTTACATGGAAAAAAAAACACTAAAATCAATATGCTAAATTTGCAAAATAGCATCTGGTGCACACGTCCCCAAAGGGAGAGGGCATGAAACATTCTTCGAGGCGAATTTCAATTTAGCCATATTGAGTAGGATCGAAATCGCCAAGGGCGCGGCGACGAAGTGGCGAAGGGCTAGCTCGAAACGCCTGGCTAATTCGGTTAAAGGAGTTGACGACGCCGTAATGAAATTTCTTACCCTCTTCCCTTACCCTCAATCCGCCCTCTCTCTCTCGTCGGGAGTGATTCGTCAAAGGGCTCAAAGTCTCGTCGCCGCTTTATTAGGGGCGCCGCCCTTTGACGGTAGCGTGCCACCCGGGCATTTGTTTTGTTTTGGGTAGTCGAAGGGCCCCACGCTGACTTTTGGCCGTTGAAGACGCGACCTAATTTAATTAAGGTGATGATTTGTCGATTCTAAAGGTCAAGCTTGACACCACGTATTCGGAGAAAAGTTTTCTCACACGATACAAGTAGATATTCCTTTTTTTTCAAAAGAAAATGTGAATATCTTTTCATAAGGCAATACTGAGATATTTTATAAATATAATTAATTTTATAAAATCTATATAATATATAATAAAAATAAAAAACTATTATCTATTTAATATATTATATAATAAAAATATAATTATTTATATAAAAATTTACTGGTAGTACTCTTACAAAAATCCATTAGAATTTACATATTTTGAGGAATTATAACTTTATTATGATATTTCAATATATTTTGATGGTAAAATTAATCTCGAACATTTAAATTAGCATAGTTTAATAGAGGTCGATTTCCGTAACTGTCGCTTCCTTCTTTTATTCTTTGTAATAAATATCAAAAATGTGTGACTTTCTTTACGCTTATTCTTTGTTTTTATGTACGAAGAACAGGAAAAAATGAGGAAAATGGAGGCACAAAAGATATTCACTATTTACAATCTCTAGGTAAGATGTGATTTGATTTAAATGAGAAAGATAGTAAGGTAGTGCTGTATTCAAAACTTCCCCAATGCATACATATTGCACTACAGAAAAGACGACACAGTATTCATAAATGTCACACATCAAGTCCTACTCTTTCTCATGATATTGTAATACGTATATAATATACAAAATGCATAAAGTACATTATGTCATTCTATTGTGTAAGTTTTAATATAAAATAAATTAAGGTTTCGTATTTGAGATACTATGTATGTACTATATTTCCCAGTTTCTCGTAATGAAATTGTAAGGACCTTTCTTTATCAGAAATTTGACGAAATAAATGAATAAATAATAAACCGCTCCTCTTAGTTCCACTTCGCATCGCCGCGCCGATGAGCTTTCTAAACGAAAACTTTCTGAGAAAAGACGACGACGAGGGCTTAAATTATTTCAATAAAATGGACTCAAATTGACTCGACTCATAGCTTTCTTTGATTTTCAATTTTCTATTACATAATTTAAATCGTATTGCTTGACAACCGAACGAACGCGATCATTTATGATAGATAACGCACAACGAAAGGATTTTTTCAATAACTATTAATTTATGCCGAGTATTACGTAATATTTTCACACTGGATCCTTAAAGTTATAACAGGATTTTCTCAGTTTTACAGGTGGCTGAAGAACCAAAAATGTCCATTTTATGTAGTGGCGTATCTTTTCTCAGCAATTCCTACTTAAGTTATATATGTACGTATAATTTACGTCATGGCCGAGAAAGAAGTTTTAGATCCACTTTGCGTCTAGAAACTTGCCTCATAAAACTCGATAAAGCCGACCAAATTTCACATAGCCAACAGAACCTGTGCACTGAAATTCTACACATTTTAGCACGACGGTAGGAGAATATTTTCATTTTAGTAATAAAAAAAATAGGTAACTTTACCAGTAACAGAACTTCAAACATAAAATTTCGAACAAAAGCTACTGAGATCAAACCCGGGACAAGATCCATAGGATTACATCAATAAAAAACATAGAATACATATGTAGACACTATGTACTACTAGGCGACAGATAATATGTTTGTATTAATTACATTAAATTAACTGTATGGTTTCACGTTACATACTGGTTATGTAATGTGGTTAAGCATTATTTAAAGCATATGAGAATTTTATGAGATTCAATTTATTCAATTGATTCAAGTTACAAAATCTATCCAGCCCTTTCGAAAAAGTTTACGTTTTAATAATTAATAAATATTTTTTAAGAAAATATGTATATGAAGTATGCAAATTTTTTTTATCCCTTTCATAACCTCCCTCCCCCTAATGACAATAAAAAAATATATTTACCATAGAACGAGGAACGTTCAGTAAGCATATTTAAATAATACATCGCCAAAAAGGGGCACATCTTAAAAGGCAGAAAACCGTAAAATGAAAAATATACCAAAAATCATTTTGACTTCAAAATTAAATTACTGCATTCCGCTTATATTTTAGTTTACATGAAACTTTGCCTAAGGCCACCACATTTTCTCGTCAAGGATAAAAACATTTTATAAAAATTGACAGTATCATTAAATTCTAGCTGAAATAAATCAGTAACAATGCTAATTTATTTCAGCTAGAAAAATACAGATTCAGAAATACAGATATTAATAATACATATATCAGATTATTTATAAACAGTCAATAATGATAATTTAAAATATACGAAACTCCAAAATCATACAAATTCCATCATGGATAGTCTAAATATACATATTTAAAATGTAATATTAATAATATAACAATAATATATACTTTTAATAAAATTTACTTTCAATAACACAGAACGCAAACGGTAACTGGTGACTAAAAGTCTTTTAAATTGATATTTATTATATTTACTACAAATATTGTATATAAATTGAAATTCAATATTCTCTACCACACTCAATTTATTCTTATTTATTACTTTACTTTATTATTAATTATTAATTATTTATTACTATTTTTAAACAATTTTTATCCATGGCGGGGGTTATTTGCACCGGGGTTTTTTTGCACGGGGGGCTAATGTCCAGGGGGTTTTGGCCGGGGGTATATGTCCAGGGGGTACGTGTCCAGGGGGTACATATCCGGATATGTATCTCGAGACCAAACCGAGAAATTGTGGCAGAAAGTCAATGCCGCGCAGAGCAAAATTAAATTTGTATGTATTATTTTATATCCAATTAAATTACAGCATACTCATAGATATATACATTGGAGGGGTCTGGGTCACTGCATCTAAAGTCGAAAGCCGAAAGATCGAAAAGAATGTATGCATAAATATATGGTAATTCTACCCGCTCTTCATATTTATGTATGGTAAACGGACTATTTCGCATAGTGTCATAAAAATCGCGAAAAATATTGGTTTTTCGACTTTCGATCGAGTCACTTTCGTTGCAGTGACGGCCACCGACATCGGAGACACGACTTTTTTCATCGGAGACACGAGACAGCAATTTTTTTCGAAATTTGAAAATGTTGTGGTTTTAAAAACCGTAAAACCCTAGTAACTTTCTATTGATGAGCAGTAGGTACTGCAAAATCGAATAAAAATTGTGTAGTTTTGTTTTGTGCGGCATCGTCGGTTACCATTCTCAAAACGTTACTGTATAAACCTATGGCAGAATAGACCTTTACGTACATACGTACATACACATGTGAAAGAACTTCAAATTGAGAGACAGAAAATACATTTTACTACCCTATATATGTACATATACATATGTTTGAAAAATAACAATGTACAAATAACAATGTAAACAACGTACAAATCGAATACCTATACGAAACTTTCCAACATTCAGTATGCAGGTACGGACCTTAAACACGTGTACATTTATCGAAATTTCGAATGGACGTGTGCGCGCAATAAACGTGAAATTCTCTCAAATATCAATACGGCGCAATCGTATGCACAATTTCCCATAGCAGTGTTAAATAAATCCCACTAGCGCATTTTTGCGCCACTTCACCGGTCGGTCCCTTCGTAAAAAATAAATATACAAGAAGAACGAGATTCGCAGTGGAAATATGAAGACTCTCCTCGGAGGAAAACTCCCACGCCGAGAATAATAAATCGCCTTGAATCCTGCATGAAATTTGCGAAACGCCCTGTACACGTCACATAAAAGTTCGCAGCCTACCTAGTGTACGAAGCGAAGAGCTATGCGACAATAGAGCGTTCTATTACAAAACATACACATACATGATAAATTATTACGCAAATCGCATCATTAGCCGTTACGTACGGTGTAATTCGCATAATTTAATACCCATCACCGGATATGATACAGCGATGTTATTTGGTCTCAAAGCATCATTATGGGTATTACGACCGAATCCGTTAGATTTATGCATTGTCTGCGTAACGATTCTGCAGTATTTCAATTAATACTCGTAATATCGCACACATACACACAATGGGATCGGTAAACGTTCCCTTAATTTATGGCGGCGAAAGGTTCATTGCGAAACATCATGGTAAAATATCAGCAACATTTCGAAATATTCGAATCCACGCTGATATCGAGAGGCAATATTTCAAGAGTAAAATTATACCCCAGCCGTGAATTATATTGAACTGTCAGTATAGTCGGGTCAAGCGAGGTACACCTCGTAAAATTTTAATACGTTTTTGGTTCTTAATGTTTACTTTATTTTATCTGTCGGTTTACGATCACTCGCTTTCATGAACATGCTTACCTAAACATACGTATATGTATGAATGTATGTATATCGTACAAGAAACTCCGAAAGTGCGCGAAATTCCCTCGAATTGTGCGACGTTTAGTTTGTTTTAATTCCAGTGCTTGTCACATAATCCGCAAACCTGAAATATCCGTAACCATCATTCACGGAGATTTATCGTTTAATTACAAAGCGATATGCGCTCGCACACACATGTCACACAAATTTAATACCTACATTGTATATACCTATGTACATTGTACATACATATATGTACATATTTAG
The DNA here is from genome assembly GCF_051622035.1 of Arctopsyche grandis. Lineage (NCBI taxonomy): Eukaryota > Metazoa > Arthropoda > Insecta > Trichoptera > Hydropsychidae > Arctopsyche > Arctopsyche grandis. The sequence goes on from NC_135360.1 coordinate 20,089,574, forward strand.
GCATGTGCATATTTACACACGCATACATAGGGTTGCCAACCGAGAAGTAAAGAAAATTTAGAGCCTTTTTAAAAAATATTAAATTTTATTAAAAATATCACAATTAAGCATCGACATTAAGAACTTAGAACAGCGGTCGCTTACAACATTATTCAGTCCTTACGGACCACTAAATTCATAATTTCAAATAAAGCGGACCATTTATATGAAGTTTTGAAAAGGATTTGTAATATATTGATCAGAAAATGCAGAATGCAGTAATGCATTATTCATGCAGAATGCAGTAATGCAGTCAGTGACGTATCATCAACTTGAAAATCTTCAAAATTGGGCCGCCCTTTATTTTTTTAATATAATAATACATTTAGGTCATACGAAATCATTTGTAGGTAATATTTATGAATTATTTACATAAAATTCGATTAATATAAATTAGCGGCTCATGACTTGAAATCATGAGAATTGCAATATTTATATTATACGAAAAATTCTAAATGATTTATAAAAATTCAGGCACTAGTGAAAATCTCAAATATACAAGAATTATGGTCAGAAAATAATATTGTACCTAGCGCCACGGACGACATATTTTTTTTACTAATTCTGCATATCTCATTGGATATTTGCTGGTGCATTTACTTTCACTCATTGGGCCACCTAATATTAATACATATATGTATATATAGATGGCTTAGAGTACAGATATTGCATGTCCACAAAAAAAAAAAAAAAAAAACTGAAAATAGTAGTAGAAATGTATGCAGTGGCGGCTCGTCCATACGCACTGCGGTGCTGCAGCACCCCCAAGGAAATTGAGAAAAATTTAATATTATTATATACATAAACGTATGTATATTATATGAAAATATCAATACTATTTAAGCGTGTATTAAGCTCGCCCGCACACCGATACATCCAATAATGATCATACATCGCGGTACTAATATCAGAAAGTGAGGCATCGGTTATGATTTTGTGCAGTACGGTTTTCGATGGAATTGCTCGAGTGGGCGAAGGAGGGGCGCGGGGGCAGCTAGAAGCTTGATCCGTACTGCACTCCCAACAGTGCTATACACCCAGCGCAAAACGAAGCTTATCAGTCACAAATTTTACCGGAATGGCCCATTTTTCGCCCTATTGGGTCTCACTTTCTGGCAATTTTGTTTTTATACTTTTACAGTTGTTTTCAGTATACCTCAACGTATTGTTGCCAAAAACTTTTAAAGTCAGTTTCCCCCAGACTTTCAAGTAATGCGTGTCTTTTTTTAGTGTTGTGAGCGTTGAGCGTAAAATATGAATTTTTGTCGGTCGCCGAGAAATCAAAAATTGTCACTTTCTGGGAGAAAAATTATTCTTTTGTGGAAATTTATCGACGAACGGGGACGTATTCTACCTACAGTAACTATATTTTTTAAGAAGTATAAAAAACAATGGACATAACACCTGTCGAAAGAGGAAAAATGGCAAAAAAACTGATTTCTCGAGACGAACGGATTTTAAAGAGAATTTCACTTCAAAATAGTTTCAAAACTGCGTCAAAAATTAGGTCTGAGTTCATTGAAGTTGGAAAAAGCAGTAAGCCTTAGAACAGTTCAATATAAACTAAATGAACTTGGTCTATTTTAACGGGTCGTGCAAAAAAAAACCCCTCCTCACGAAGAAAATGAAGGATACTCGTCTTTGGTGGGCCAAAGAGAAGAAAAATTGGACAGTTCAAGATTGGGAGACGATTACTTTTTCAGATGAATCCAAATTTAACCTGATTGGATCAGATGGGATGGCGCTAGTACGACGAAAATCAGGCGAACGCTATAAAGAATCGTGCTAAGCGCTGACTGTTTAACATTCGCCATGGTATGGTATTGGGGGCCATCACACAGTATAGTGTTCGGTCAATCATTAAACTAGATGGGATAGTCAACTCACAGGAGTAGAAAAAAATCATCGACAAAAGCGTTATTCCTACATTAGAAGGCTTACCGGAAATGGTTAAGGATCTTGTCTTTCACGATGATTCAGCACCGGCGCATCGTTCAAAATTTTAGAGTATTCAAATTGTTTTCACAATTATTTTAATTATTTTTAATGCATTGGTATATCACAATTTAGTTTTTTTTTAAATATCGATCAAGATAAAGATAGTTTAGGTATAAACTCCATTGAATGGCCAGGAAACAGCTCGGATCTAAATATAATCGAAAATATTTGAAGCAAAATAGGCAAAAAAATTAGAGATAAGAAACCAAAAAAGATAAAATAATTAAAATACATTATTTATGATGTATGCTACAATGAAATTAGTGATGAATTATTAAAAAAATAATATGAATCACTACTTAAAACGAATAAAACTATTTATTAAAGGGGGTCCCATTAAATATTAAAATAAAAAAACATTTTTATTTGTATTCCCTACTATTATTTGAAGTCCCCTTGATATGTTGAAAAGCTTGAAAAAGAAAAAAAAAACGTTTTTATCGATTTTTTGATTTATGAAATCTACTCCAGGTATAAAAAAAATGATCATTTTTACTCCAAATTTACAATGATTCCCCTCATAATCTATTATTATCTATTGACGAAATCGCTTTTTTTTTGCTGCATATTGATGAAGAGGAGTTGTAGAAAATAATACGAAAACTGTTATTTTAAATTCCTTTCCTAGTCTTTAAAAATATGTATATCGTTATTTGCATGTGATGCAACTGATAAACTTCGTTTTGCGCTGGGTGTACACATTTCTTGTTGCGTTCGTGTGCGCGCCGCGCGCTCGACACGCTCCTCACTTTTCGTCATTTCTTCTGCACCTTTTGTCTTTCTTTCTACACCTCTTACACTTTCTATCTTTCTACACTTTCCTTCTACACGTCACTCTAAGTATTTAAGATGGTATAAAAATCAAGAGAAGCAGAGCCAATGTTTTCAAGAACGTAAATATTCTTCTGAAAATACTGATAAAACAATAACAGATTCTACCAATTTACTGAATACAATTTTTTATTTTAGTCAGAACTTTTTCACAAGTTAATGCCACATGTAGAAATTATTTATAACCAAATGCAATCTTGTAATATCGATGCATTTTCAATTAAAGAAAACTTAAAAAGTTTTACTAATGTCATCATACAAATACGAGAAAAAATAGAAGCCTAAAATATGTGATGCATATATTATCGCACATATTATAGAAGCCAAAAATATGTGCGATGTTATTATTAAGGATATAAAAGAAAGATATACTTTTTCTAATCAATTAAAAGCTGTGAAATTATTTAATAAAGAAAATTTTGAAAAGTACTGAAAGAAAATGCCAATGAAAGATCTATTACTAACCGTTGAATCATATCCAATGCTAGATTAAGAAAAACTTCAAACTGAATTGGAAGTGTTTTACTCAAGGAAAGAAATGCATAGTATTAACGATTTATTAATATTTTTAAAACTTATTTTTGCAATCAATTTATGCAAAGTTCGTGTGGAAATAACAAAACTTATTCAAATTCTGCTTACAACTTTAACTACCTTTGAACCAGAACGGTGTTTTTCATCAATAAATAGAATAAAGACATACAAATACGAATATAAGAAACATAATGGTTCAGGAAAGATTGACGGCTTTGTCTATGCTGCCAATTGAAAAAAAATGATTATGGACAGTAAAAAATTTAACGAAAAGGTGGTAGATCTTTTTTCAAGGAAAAAAGACAGAAGAATCAATTTTATAATGAAATAAAATACATATAATGTTTAATTTTGATAATATTGATGTTAATAGTAAAATATAATCCAAATAAACATTTTTTTTATTTTTAATCAACCGCAGCACCCCCAGATATCTTATCCACGAGCTGCCGTATGTATGTATAAAAAAAATCTCATAAATGATCACGGTTCTTCAGCGCTTGTTATTGTATACTAATATTTTGTTTATGTCCCAAAATTCGAAAAGCAATACTGTGAATTCCGATTGTTTGTTGTGATATGAATTCGTCTATAAAATAAATTCAATAAGCCAATCCAGACCTAGTGAACTTGCAATATTATTTGCTGAAAATGAAGAATCTCAGAAAGTGTCTTTAAAATATATGATTTAAGGGTAATAAAGGACATTTATAAAATTTTAGTTAATTTTTGTATCAAAAAAGTAAATAAGGGTAAAAAGTAAATTGTATTCGGACCAAATTTTTCTAGATACGCCACTACTTTGCCAACGCGTTTTATTTCACAAAATAGAGTAACGTGAATTATATAGTAAACACTCATAATTAATAAAAAAAATAAATATTATTTTCTTATGATACTAAAATAACGCGCTCGTTGATTTTCAATAATTTTAGAACCACGCAATTCGAACGCTCCAAATTAAGCACGATTGCAAATGCTTATTTTATTATTAAAAAATCGTAAATGCTTATTTAATCACTACAAAATATTTAAATGTCTAAATTAAAAACGTGAACATTTTGAGCATATTTGAGGACATAAAAAGGACATACTCTCTTGAAAAGAGAGCTATTGGAAACCCTAGCATAAATAATATATATATATATATGCAAAATTGCAAAAGGCTTATATTTTCCAGTTTATAAATTAAGCTATTGTTTACAATTTTTTAATCACAGAAACCATTTCTGTTGAAAATACATATTTGTACAATATCGGAACACTTTTACTTAAGTAATTTCTTTCGCTTTTAAAAATCCCTTATCTAGAGTCCCTAGAATCCCTTATCTAAAAATGGAAATTATCTAGAGTCATTCCCATTCATAAAAGTGGCTCTAAAAATGAGGTTGAAAATTACAGACCTATTGCTATCATCTCGGCTATTCCCAAAATTTTCGATAATATCCTTCACCGTTTGATTCTTTTGCAGTTCAAAAGACTGTTGTGTGATGAGCAGCATGGTTTTTCACCATGTCGTTCCACTACCACTAATCTTGCCTGCTTTTCATATTATACCATGTCTAAAGTTGACCGTGGACAACAAGTTGATGTAGCCTACTTTGACTTTCGAAAAGCATTTGATCTTGTCAACAATGACGCTCTTATGATCAGATTAGCTGAAGTGGGCTTTTCTCCACGTCTTCTTAAACTCTTTGCTTCTTATCTTAGTGATAGGAAGCAATTTGTTAGATATGGTATTTATGAATCTCCTTCATTTTTTACGCGATCTGGTGTAACTCAGGGGTCCACCTTAGGCCCTTTACTATTTACAATAGTCATTAATAACCTCCCAAAAGTACTACGCAATGCTTCATGTCTCTTGTTTGCTGACGACGTTAAACTATTCTTTGCTGTTAAGGATGAGAGGCAAGCCTCTCTCCTTCAAGCTGATATTAACGCTGTTTTAGAGTTCAGTTCCAGTTTAGGGCTTGAACTGAATATTAGTAAATGTGCTATTATGAGTTATGGACGTGCGAATTCGCTCTATTGTCACGGATATTCCATTGGATCCGTATTGTTCAAGCGCGTGGAATCAATTTGTCGACTTGGGTATCACTTTTGATCCTCAATTCACCTTTCACAACCACATCAAGACAATCGCTGACGTTTCCTTTCGTCGACTTGGATTTGTCTTGAGATATGCTAGATTATTCTCCAACCCCTTGTCTTCTCGCTTGCTTTTCAACTCGTATAATGCAATTGTGTGGAATCCGCATGAAGCAAACTACTCTCTTATTATAGAAAAAGTGCAAAAAGCATTTCTTCGTTTTCTTTATAAGAAAGAGCATGGGTACTACCCATATCTCTATCCTACTCCTTTCCTTTTGGGCATGCTTGGGTATAATTCCCTTGAACTTCGGAGAAACTTCTCGTTATTTCGTTTCGTTCTCCAGCTATTGCGTGGTAATACGTCATGCCCGTTGTTGCTGGAACAGTTGGGACTTTATGTCCCTAATAATTATGTGCGTGGTAGACATCATCATTTAATGGTTGTACCTGCTGCTCGCACAGTTCTTTTTCGAATGGCTCCTATTCCAAGAGCTATTCGACTTCTCAATGAAATCGTTGCTGCTGTCCCTGAATGTGATATTTTCCACCTTGGGGAGCGTAGATTGTCGGATATTATCTTAACATATTTATCTGGTAACCTGCGCTCATCATTACTTTCTTAATTTGAATGTGATGAATGAGTGGAATCTTAATCTACTCTCTTCCATTTGGGCCTCGCTGTGATTTTATTTTTCATTCATATTTTGTTTTATTTTATTTTATTTTTTCTTTCTCTTTTGTACATTTTTATATACTATTTTAATTTTGCTCAGTGTAAACAAAGAATGGGATTTATGGATTTTATTTTTAATTTTTACACTTTTGTTATTTTTTTTTCTCTCTGAATGATGTATTATTTTCCTTTTGTTACTTTTTTTTTATTATTTTATTTTACCATGTTTTCTGCTTTTGCTTTTTTCCTTTATTTACAGTTTACTTGTTTTTATATCATGTTTTTATATCTTTTTCAAATGTAGGCCATTGTGGCGCATTAGGTTCTTCCTGTAATGCCACAATGGTCCAAAACTATTAAATAAATAAAATAAATAAATAAATAATATTGTTCAATTTGAAAGAAAACCTTGACATCGTTGCGGAAATTTATTTTATTACTTTTTCGTACCCAACAAATTTTAAGCTTAAATAAAAAATTTCAAGCAACAAGCAAAAGGGCTAACCATAAATATTTTAGAGGCACTGCGTAAATTGTCTAAATTCTTAAAGTTTTGTAAACGAACGGCATTCCATCAGTATTGCTTACAAACGCGATTGATTTACAGATATTTGTTTTCTTAACTAGCTGTCGACCGAAAACTTTCTCAATATGAATCAATTCGGGATCTAAACAAAAAGTATTTTGTTTCGATTAATTCAACTATTTTCAAACCTAATTTCAACAGAATACAAATTTACCAAATACTTTTATATAAATTAAAGTAATTAAGTAACGAATATACATCCTTTTAATAACACACACCCAGTCGATCGTATATATGTTAAAAACTACAAAAACTGGAATATGTACCTATATGTGTACTTATATAATATGGACCTCGCTTTATTGGCATCCAGGCTATAATTAACAGCCAGTATCCCACGGGTATTAAATCTTCCCGTATTTTTGCGGTTCACATCCATGCCCTCTCACATCCAGTGTTTGTTTTCGTGGCGCGGCCACCCCCGCATACCAAAGGCCAGAGACCGCACACACATTCACCATGGCGAAGATAGAGCAAACTTCTTAATTAATTTTGATGTCGCTCGTTGGAAAGACGCCATTGATATATCAACAAACGACCATTGTGTGCAAACAAACACCGTCTCGCAAACATCGTCCCATGACCAGATAGCGCTAACAGACTTCCCACCCTTCGATCGCCCACCTCCCCCACCTCTCCATTGTTTATTGTGTTCGACCGGTCGGTATCTGAGGCACGTCCACGCCAAAGGAAATGTCTTACTTAGCGATATTTTCCTATTGGCATGACACGTCTGTCTCTCCAGATACAACAAATTGACACGCTTCTCCCTTTTGTACTCTGAATTTAAGTCATTCATTCGCTTAACAATGCACTTCGAGAATACCTTATTATTAATATTATTCATAATACTTGTAAATGTACACATATGTATGTATGTATATTGTATGCCAACTTCTGAGTATCGAAATATTGTACTAAATTTAATATTTAATAACGAGACGATCATACAAATGTACAAACGTATGAACATATTCATTGACGGGTAGTGACGAGCTAAATACATATGTACATATATACATACATACATACATACATACGTACATACATACGTAATTGTGCTATAACTTTCTTCGTGTATAATAACTTAAACAATAATGTATGTTTCATTCACTTCAATATATATAAAATACACATTCATTACAATATAAGCATGCTTATATTACCTATGTATATATAATAAAATTGATTAAAAGGAGCTTAATGTATTATATCTTTACAATTAATTTTTATAAGGATTGCGTTAAGTAACCTGGCGGTTTCGCGAACAAACCAATTAATTTTCTTTAAATTAATATTTTTATTCATCTAAAAAAATGAATTTAAAAAGCAGTAAAATAAAAATTATATCTGATGCATATAGTACATTGTAGTACATATCATTCCAATAAAAATAAAATAAAATTTTATAATATTTGAAGTCGGATATCTATATATGTACAAATGTATATACAATTAGCCTTTGCTTGAAACAATCACTTTCTCAAAAACTGAACGCTGAAAAAAGACAGGCACTGTCAATTCAATTATCGAAAAAAAATCTTAAGGATTATACAAATTTAATTTTTCTTTTTTATTACCTAATTTGAACTCGGAAAGTCGTTAAAATTAAAATCGTACCCCAAAAAAAAAACTTGGTCGGATGAATGGTAATCCGATCAAGTATAGTTTAGTCGAATTACGTCTTCTCCTTTTCCTTTTGTTCGGCAGTCGAAAAATTTCATTCGTAATTAAGGCTTTTCCTTTTCACCAATTATTTTCCGAATAGTCGATAAAACGAACGAACGCACGCAATGAAAATACCTCGCAATACCAACAAAGATAATATAATAATAAGCACAAATAAAGCGCATTTATTTACCTCAAAGAAAATTGAGTTTTTCTATATGTACATACCAATATATGAACATACGTCTACAGAAAAAAGTCTATTTTTAATCAAAACATAAAATAAATAATTCAGTTAACGAGACGATGCGTAATCGGATAGCGTAAGCGGGGTATTTTTCGCCGGTTAATCGGCGATTATTCCCGCATTAATTGCCGATCAATCGACGGTAAAATACTGTACGATCGCTGCGAAAGCCATAAACTACAGTTACTTTATTACCGTAACCGGGGCTATATTCTAATATAAAGGAAATTCTTCCGCCAAAACCATTCGCAGAAAATCTCAAAATACAATAACAACGAATGCACAAATGATCGACAGTAAAATAAATCCAAACAAACCTTAGAATAATCAAACTAATAGGAAAAACGTGCATTACGATCTCACCGTTAGTATTATATATGTACATATGTACCTATACATACAACTACAAAATATTTTTGTGACAAAACAAAGTTAACATCACGTCACATATTATTGGCATGATGATTTTAATCAGTAATTTCGTACTTAATGTATTGTACAGTAATACATACATACTGTACAATACATTAATTTACTCATTTGCACATCCGCTACACATAATACCTTCATAAGTATGTACATACATATGCACATATACCAACAATCACACAATTTTTTTACCGTTTTCATTAACAATGAGCAACAAAAAAATTACTGAAGCATAGATATATAATATTATTCTAAATATATGGATATGGGTGTTTAAAAAAATACGCAATTTTTACAGATTTTCCGTTTTTGCAGTGTTTGACTATTTCTGTGCCAAAAATGAGATGTTTTTTTCCATTGATTATCATTTTTTATTGCTTCAAAATACTTCAATTATTAATAATTCAATGGATAAAACTTAATAAAATTGATTAATCTCCGCTCCGGTAAGTTAAAAAACGTGATTTTTTTTTTTGCTCAGTTACACGTTTTTCCTTAATATTTTAAATACAAGTTTTTCCCTTTTTTATCTAAATTCACTATACATATTCAAGTTGGTCCTTCTTTGAAATAAAATTTCGTGTGAAGATAAATCTTCTTCCATCTACCAAATAAAGATAAATGTTTGTTTGTTTTTCAACTATAAAAATGTACAGTTTTCAGCGTAGAACCACCAAAATTGTATTATCTTACTAAGACCAGACAATAAAATTTTCTGGAGAGGTTTATTTTACCCGCCCAAGAAACCCTGTGACATTCAGCTAGTGTTGCAAAATGTTTAAATAAATATGAAAGTTTGATCAAAGCATTTGTATGTATGTACATATGTAATTCACAGTTCGGGTCTTTAATTACCGTGAAATCAGATTACAACCGAAAGCCAATCTCGGTCAATCTAGCCGTCCGAACTCGATTAACCCTCCACGCCCAAATTTTCCAACGTGGACAAAGTCATATTTACACGTACCCCCTCCCTTCTATTCTGAATTTTTCACCCTCACAAGCCAAACAACCACCCCTCGCCAAAAGCAAACAAGGCTCACGGTCCAAGTTGGCGAAGTTCAAATTACGCACAACCAATCGATCGCCCCTCGAGCCCAAGTATCACAGGGTCAGGTCGAAACGGATGTTGAAAAGTAGGGGGTGAATGAAGAGAGAAGCCCGATTATGCAAATCAACGTAGAGTCATCTACCCCTCTATCAACCCCCTCCCCCCTTTCCTACCACCCTCTCTAAAGTCACCTGTTCCGTTTGCCATAGCGGAAAAGTGTACTTAAAAATACGTACGTACACGAAAGTCTACTCTTGAATCTGTGTTGGTAATTCGAGTACTATTCAAACACATTTTTTTCATACCTTTTTTACGTACCATGTCTCAATTTCAAAATTTGCAACTTCGTTACGACTTTTTTTCTAAGGAGTGAAATTATGTTGTGTTGCCGACAATATTCAGAAACACTAGAATATATTCCACACAACTGATAGCAAAACAAAATAACTGAGGTGTCACGGGTTCGAGCCCTGATCCAGTGTTGCTGACCAGACCTTATGACTCCATATGTGACTCCAAGCTGATCGTTTCCTATCAGAGTTTTCCAATTTATTTATTTTGCCGATTTCATTAATGAAACGTTTCCTAGCGAATTGGCCACCTACCCTCATTTGAATTTAATTTCAAATTTATAATATTATAAATTTATATATGTAATTACATATGTATGTATACCACTTAGCCAGCAGTTTGGCTTAGTGGTAGCGTATATACAATTTAGCACCACTGAGGTCAAAGGTTCGAGTCCTCGCCAAATCTGCTGGTTAGATTTGGGGGTTTTGTGACTCCAAATCGATCGTTTCTCTATCAGAGTTTGCCAATTTTATCTGATCATTGCTGAAACGGTTCCTGAAAATTGGTATTAGATCTAATCCTGTTGTCACAAAATCTGCCTGTGTATAATTTGTAATAATTATACACAGTTATCTGAAATATATAGATATCTTTATAATTTCGTATTTATTATATGTATAAAAATTGTATACAAAAAAAATCTAAAAATAATCCATAGATGTCTCTATGATTATTATTTCTGATTAATTGTTATATGCTATATATTCTGATTGTATATGTATGTATTACTGAATTTCTGATTTCTGATTGTTTATGTATTCTGTATTTCGTTAACGTACACCCGTCGCATTGGAGCAAATCTGTAATGGCGAGTGTATATTGATTTGTAACAATAAAAATAAAAAAAATAAAATAAAATAAAAATTATGTATATATACACATAGTTGGCCATAGGTGGTCGTATTGGTGCACGATACCACGGTAAAAATAGTAATAAAAAAGTGCGATAGTTTCAGTAAGCAAAATTAAGTTGGCTAAAGTATTAGAAGCAGATCAGATTATTGCCACTTTATACCATCTTTAAAATTATCGTTACATTGTGATTACTATACTAAAATAAAAGAGGTATCAATTTATTTTGTAGAATGAATATTTTATGATACTCTTACTAAGTATTAGATATTGTCATATACTAATTGATTAAGCATTAAACTATCTCTAAAAATTGTCCATTCTTTAAAAAATTAAATAACATTTACCAGGATATGGACTGATTCATTTACGTAAATTGATGATATTACCTATTGAAAAATTATGAAACATAACTAACGATTATAAATTTTAAATTTTCCAAAATACGTTTTATAAAAAAATAATAATAAAGCCAAAACTATATCATACGACCTCACTCTCTCAGCTTCCAATTCAACTCTTTGGCTAATCGAATCTGAATTCATACGTCAACATCCGGTTCTTGGACTGATTGAGTGTCCTCGATTGCGGTTTTCGATCGGCCACTCAGTGGTTCGTGTAAACAAGACCTGACTGATGAACTCGTACTCGACGCCATTATGTCCATCGACTATACATACCTATAAACCCATACATTCGTGGCCGAACTTGAACGACTTAAATCTAAAACCAACCCCAATTTTGTAGATAACCCGTTATAAAATGACCAGCGCATATTTCTCCGTCGAAAAGTGGATAGTTAAGTAGCAAAATAGTCAATGTCTGTGTATAAAATTTCAAAGATCACATTTGAGTACGTGCATTTTAATTTAATCTCAAATCTGTAAGCAGAAATAGTTAAATTAATAATCTAATTTGATTTGTATGGTTTTATGCAAAAAATTACCACCAAATAAACATTAATCTCTTCTTCGTCTTATTGTATTGGTTCAGAAGACGCGAAACAACCAGTGAAAATGTCTATACCCTTCAGGTATAAATACTAGGGTTTCTAATTTCCCGGACTTTTTCAATTCCCGGGATACGGGACGGAGCCTGGGATCGTTCCCGTTTAACTAACGGTTTTTTCTCCTATGTATCAGTATGTATATTTTAATTTCTTTTTTAAATTCGAGATTATTTTTATTTACGTTGTTTTGTATATTTGTCTTTGATATCTCCTTATTTAATTCTTCATTCATCGTCAAACACACAATTGTTTCATCTTCATCCGAATCTAAAAGAGTTTCTACCATTGTGGAATCGTCAATACAAGAAGGATATACTCGCTTCATAACATTTGCTTTTATTACAACACTCAAGAATGTTTTGTTCGGTATAAAAATAGAATTATTTAAAATTTGTGTTTAAGTTTCAGGCTTCCTCTCTCTTCGATTTTAATTTTCAATTCTCGGAATAATTTATCGGTAAGGTCAAGTCCTTCGGTATTGAGATTTTCCACAAATAGAATTATAAGAAACGATTTTGACCATTATGCTCATAAAACTTCCACTTCGGGGAATGCGCTGTACTTAGTGCTAAACAACAAACCTTTTGAGAATATTTTACAATTCTTTGTGTATTTGATTTATTATTTCAGACGTGAAAATGTTGTATATTTTCAAGTTTTTTTAAATCCAATTCCCGGGATTCGAGATAAGAATTCCCGGGACACGGGACAACAAAAATTCCATGAATTCCCGGGAATGTCTGTCCCGGGTCGACCCTGGTCAGAAACCCTAATAAATACAGACGACGTAAACAAAATCGGCTTTAGATAGTGTTTAGTTAATATTATGTATAAGATGTATTATGAGCATTTATAAGAATTGTAAATAGGTTTTTGAGTTATTTTTCCTATTATGCTGAACATTTAAATTAGAATAATATAATACTAATTACTAAACAAATAAAAAAAATTGTAAAATAGAAAATGATCAGTGGATCAATAACTATTAAAATAGATATAAGATGCATTATGAACATAATTAAGTAATAATAAAAAGCATTTAAAAATCAAAATAAAAATAGAACCAGTTTAACCTCAACTTTTTAAGAAAAACAAGTTTAACTTTATTTCTATGTTTGTATTTTTTGCCCAAGAAAAAGCAACAATCCTATGAAAAGGATTATGGATTACTTGCACATAACGAGCAGTATAGTTTGGTTGTTGCGTTAATGCTAACCACCGAGAGGTTGCCGGGTTCGATCCCGTGGGTTTATCTCGATTGAAAAGAATTTTTCCCGTGTATTATCGGTAGTGCTCCTGGTCAGACTTGGACATTTGTGACTCCAAGCCAATCGTTTCCTATTAGAGTTTGCCAGTTTATCTGATTTCATTGTTGAAACGGTTCCTCAACAAATTGACTAAAGTCATCCTACCCACTACGTTACCACTACTTGAACATGATTTCAAAATTTTTAATCTATAAATATATGTATATATGAACAAGTTTAATACCACGGATGTAGCTCAGGGGCAACCCGAAAAAAATGGCATTATAGGAAAATTTTAAATTGGGTTTATAAATTTAAATTTTGAATTTTAAATTGCATGATCGTATTGCAATCTAACAAAAACCTTATTTTTACAACTCTTTAATAATTCCGTTAAATTGAGCGAGTAATTTAATTCGTATCACTGAGCAAGTGTGTATATATAAATACATACACGTGTACATACATACAAAATTATTGATCTACGTTGAAAACATTACTTCCATGCTTTACCATTTCCCCGTTTCCTCGGATGAATTAAAAAGAGAACGACTTGAAAGCAGGCGAAACGTCTATCCGTTTGACTGTCTGTCCGTCTGTCATTCAATGCAAGGGAGAAATGCGAAAGCGTCGATTCTTTTCCGTTCAATTTTCATTTTAAATAAATATTAAAAATTACATAAATTTCCAAAACAGTATATGTATAAGGAAATAATTTAGTAAAAAAATTAGTAAAAATGTATATTCCATCATGATACTTAAACCCTACTAAACCGTATTATCTACCTACATACATAAAAATTCCATTTACTGTTGTGAAATGTTTGTAGATACCAAACTTTCCAGAACTCGAAAACGTGTACATTTTACACGAGTCTAAATTAAAAATGTACAACACAATCTGCCGTGCGAGAGTTGCTCATACGTCACGTGTCCTATCCAGCTTCCACCAAGGATAAAACTTTTCGATCCTTCCGCAAAACCGATCGCTGAATACATCTTACCACTGAGTAGAACGAGAACAAGAAGCCCCAGTTTGTAGCATCCAGGATTCTCCCTTACCTACCTATCCACGTACCTACCACTGGCATCCTACCAAAACACCATCCTATTCTCACCTGCTGTTTATCAACGTCGAAGAGAGAGGTTACGTCTTAAACGGACGATTAGATATACTACATACATACATAGAACTATCGTTGCAGTGTCTGCCCATTGAGTACCTATGAAGCCCGAAAGAAAATGGGATAATATTTTTGGCACGGCTGTAAAATAAATTACGACAAAATTTAATATCAAATTAACATCTCTAAAATAGCTTGCACGACAGAATCAAACGTCAATTGGGTTGCCAGTAACAAAAATAAAATTTGACGTTTCAGTGAAATCATAACCAGTTACATTTTCACTGAGTAATCGTAATATCTTAGCAGCCAACACTGATTTATTTAAGGGTTAGGTTAGGTTAGGTTAAGTTAGGGTTGGCCCTATTAATTTAAGATTAGATTGTTAGGGTGGGTATTTATTTTTGTCAAATTTTATTTTTGTTACTGGCAATCCATTTGACGTTTGATTTGCCGGGCAAAAACCGAATCTGTCGTGCGAGGTATTTTAGAGAGGGCCATTATTTTTATTTGCCGGGACGATAACTGGTACCCAACGAAAATATGCTCCTTGATTGTATAGGTACTTAACTCACCATGGACGATAAACACATACGCTGTGTTTTTAAAAATTTTCATTCAAAAGCCGTTACAATAGCGTGTCTTTTTAAATCCTCCAAACTTCATACACCAAAAAAAATATTATATGAAAGATTAAATTTAAAACTTCCATCCATAGATATCAAAACAGCAAACATATCTTTAAAAAAAAATACATATATATATATACATGTACATATATTCGTTTACAAAACCTGTTAATTTTACAAGCCTCTTCTATGCTTTATTACGTAAATTCGTGCGGTCCATAATTATTTAATCCTTTAACGTTTGTGTTACTTTTCACTGTTTCATCCGTAGTGAAGCACTTGAATTGAAAGTTGAATTCAATTTCTTGCTTTAATTTAAAACAACTGTATTCCTAATTGTATACAAAACATGAATACACATAATCCGCTTACACCATCTTAACGTCGTTTTTGAAACAAAATTATAAAATAAAGTACGGAAAATTTGGCTTTATATCCAATTTAAAACGACTATAGTAGCAATAAAAAGAAAAAATATATAAATTCCATTTCAATTCAAGAATACTCCAACCCCAATATTAACCTTCAAGTTACATACTCTCCTACACTACATAAAAGAATATTACAAATATAAATTTTTCTGTATACTATAAGGGGTGCCGGAAAAAATCCATTATTACTTTATCTATGTTTTTAATAACTACCACAGGAAATTAAGCACAATATAGGAACATTTAAAAGGATCGGAAAAACAAACGTAATTTGTCCCGCGCGCACGAAAAAGAAGAACGATGAAACACGATATTTTTCCATTTTACAGGGAAAAGCGCTATCCTTTTTTGCACTGTTTTAAAGCACTCTGCGTATTCACCAAACATTGCTCCTTCAAACTATTACTTATTTAGGTCCTTGGAGGCCACATTAAGAAGAAAAAAGTGATGTGGTAAACCAACTAGTAACTTTTATGAATTCAGAACCTTCAAGATTTTTCAAGAAAAGAATTGAAATAAAGCTTTTAAAGAGTCGTGAAAATTGGGGGAGATTATATTTTGGAGTAAAATGTGCAAAAAAGAAAATGAAAACCTGAGTATTGATTTAAAATATATTTAAAAATAAATAAAATAAAATATATTATTCAAATTATTAGAAATTATTAAAATATATTAGAAATTATTCAAATTAGACGAATTGATTTGTATATATTTTCTAAAAATAAGAAAATAAGTTCTCAGGTAAAAATACCTACATACTAAAAAAACAGATTTTCAGTTGAACTAAATGAACTTTTTCCCGCAAAATTTTCGCAATAGGGTTTTTTGCCGAACTGTAATATAAAGATCAGGTCTTAGAAGAAAGCGCCTAGGAATACTAATGTAGCATATTACGTATACAGTCGAAAAATTTCAATGTTTCCACGAAACATTCTTTCAAGTCAAACGTGCGCCGACTAAATATGTACATATACATATGTAGTACATATTGTAAAAAAAGCGAAAATATCTCATCTAAACACATCCAAATACATTTTACAAATTAATATATGATAGATTATTATAATATATATATACACATACATGTGTACATATTACATACATATATGATTTTAAATGCATTATATTTACGACAAAAACGTTCAGCAGACATCGGCAAATTCGCGATTGAATTACTACATAGTTGGAAACATGCCACTCTGTATGCCTACAGGACATTTTCAATAGGTACTGTCGACAGTGCTAAGTGCGACAGACACCGCAAACTAACCACCCCCTTTCGTACACAATAATAATAATAATACGAGTCAACGGAGATAATCGAATGCAATTCAGAAAGCCAGCCGGATACAGGCGCAACGAAAATCAACGGTTACAATTTGAAATTTGGAATTCGACACTGGCCATAGACAAGGTTCAGTCGGCACGTGCGCCTAAGCTACATACATTCGTACCCTACCCTTCGGGGGTAGTATGTGCACGTCCCCATGGCGTTTCCCCGTTCAAAGTTTGCGCGACTCCCCCGCAAAATGTTATGCAAATTGCCGACAACGTTACGCCAGACGCTTCCTCGAGAGCGGACGGAAAACGCTACTATTTTTCTCCACTGTGACGTACATACATACATACACACATACAGTACATATGCCCGTGTCTACATTTTATAAATTTGTAATTTATACGATACATGAGTAATATAGCAATGGTGTCCCGAAAGTGTACATTCAAAGTTTTCAATGCTTCTTCCACCTCTTCAAAATATCATACTCAAATTTTAAATCTATCGCGTAATATAAGCCTCGGAGTGAAATTGAGAAATTTACATAGTACATCCACATACATACGTGTGTACATCCTAATGGTGTGCTGTGGAAATCTCCCTGGTTTTGTCACATAGCTTTGCTTACGCCAGTGCGAGCAGGATACAAGAGGACTTGGTTACGATACCGAGTCCCAATGCGACAAAAACAGAAAGATTTTCACGGCACACCACTGATACATACAGACTATTTATTTATTTAAAAACAAAATCCTATATTATTACACAAGCTTATCTTGTATAATTTTATAAATGTACATACACACATATACATATACTTATGCCTATTTTTCCCAAAACTAACGATTTCTGACCTAAAAAACACCACGAAATGGACCTTTGGTTACGATACCGAATCCCAATGCGACAAAAACAGAAAGATTTTCACGACACGCTACCGGATACATACAGACTATTTATTTATTTAAAAACATAATCCTATATCATAATACAAGCGGACCTTGAATAATTTTATATACATACATACATATACAAATACTTATGCTAATTTTTCTCAAAAACTAACGATTTTTGACCTAAAAAAACACCGCGGACCTGTACCTGGTTAAAACTCATTTTGAGGTTAAATTACCTTTGTAACCGCCAACATTTCAATATCACGTGACTGCAGCATTGCATCCTGCTCATATGCACGCAAGGACGAAAAGAATGCAAGTTGTGTACATATGCAATATGATAGCCACGTCCACGTTAACACGAAAGCCCAGTCGGCCTTGAGGCCTCATCATCCTTTCCCTAACCACCCCTTTATCGAACAAAGCGCGATAAATATTTTACGATAAATACACACGTTTTTCATTATTTACATATTAATTAAATAACCTATTACCAAAAACGATTTAAAAATTCCTAAATTGATTGAGCTCAAACAGCTATGCAAGTCTATAGAGATATTGAGCCCTTAACATATTCCCCCTCTTCCGTTTAGTCGTCTAGAGTAGGGCTGCCATAATTGTCGAGATGCCGACCTAGACGCGACGTCTGGTATTTAAATTTGAATTTAAAAATGGAATTTAAAAACTCATGATTTCAACTATGTTCAATCGGCAAACTTGCAGCTTTGTCTAAATATACTTAGCTCGCGAATAATTCAAACTAAACTATTGCAACACTTTTCGTATTTTCATTTTGGTATCATAGAAAAAAGAGATGGACAAAGAATGGTATCTGAAAGTTAAGTGAAATAAAGGCCGGAAGTAAGTAAAAAATGTGTGGGGTGAGATGGATTAGATTTGCGCAAATGTGTGATGACGATTTTCCCCGATAGCCCGGGATCGTCGCTCTCTTCGCACGACTTTTTCTATACAATTAAGTAATTGCAAGTCGCGCGGTGAATTTCTCCACGGTGAACAGGTCACACGGTGAAATGACTGTGAATCGAGAGCAGAGATGAGCAAGTGGTTAGTTCTGGCGACTCGCATTTGACTAGTAAGGGCGAAATCACACAGCGCGGTATGTGGGCCCTATCACGCGAAATCGCCCTAATTCGCACTTGTTCTTGACTCCCTGCTGCCCCTACACCTTTCATTCCCACATTTACATATTTTTCTTTGGATGTTTTTGTTTGACTAACTGACTGTTAGCTAGAATACCGGGACAACTGACCCGTGGACACAGACCTATAAACCGGAACATTTTCCGGCAAGACAATTCTAATGGAGAGTTTTAAAATACCAAGAAGAAGCAAGCCACTTCAGAATACAGTTGAGCTAATATTTTACTAGCAACACAATTCCGATCATCATCGTATATTATGTAACAAGCAAACTCCACGCATGGAGCATTGGCGTCCAACATCACAAATGGCCGATTTATGTATGTACACACATTTATACATATGTACATATTTTAACGAGAATTTATCGGCCATATGCAACGTTAGTCGCCAACGGACCATGTACATACGTATGTATTTACATACATATGTAGGTACGTACATACTATGTAGCTGACAGTCGATTTACATCAATTCGTCTGACAATAGTAATAATGGTAGGCGAGTCAAATCTCAAATTATATTATATTAGTGTTGTACCCGTTGATTTCAACAGGTGGTTTCAGAAAGGAATTGATACAAGATTTAAAATAAAGTAATATGTTATATATAAATATATGTATAATATAAGGTAATTTATAGGCACGCGCACGTAATAATAGTAAAATATTGAGTGCACGCATTACACACTCGCCGATCCAACCCGTTTACCCGTTCGAAATGATGAATAAATGTGTGTGTGTGTGTCTTCGTGGGCACATGTCAAACGCTCCATCTTCCCCCACTTCCCCGCGTCTCCTCGACATGATCGGTCGTCACGCTGCACCCTATGCATAGCTCCTGGTATTCTAAAATTTATTTCATTGAAATCTCCATACTTGTCGATACACTCGCACATACCCACAAACATCGCGTCCGTTTTTATATATATTATTATTATCATAAAAAGATCTACATATATAGCCAGCAACATGGCTTGGTGGTTGGGCTTTCGCCTAGCACTAAGAGGTCGCCGGGTTCAATCCCGTGAGTTGACCTCGATTGAAAAGAATTTATTCTGGGTATATTTGTAATGCTGCTGGTCAGACTTGAATATTTGTGACTTCGTTGAAACGGTTCCTCGATTAAATTGACTAAAAACCTTCCTATCTACTATGTCACCATTATTTGAGTATGATTAATGTACAATAAAATCTATGTACTAGTTAAAATTCATAGATGTCTCGTTAATTTCGAGTTCAGCGACTTATGTAATAAAAATGCTGCATTGTTTGTAATTGGCCAGGAAGGCGCATTGGGGTTACCTGTTAGGCCTTCCTGGTATATATGTATGTATGTAAAATAAAAAATAAAATAATAGAAACCTCTCTCTGTGCCCCTCCCCCGCCCCACTCTAATTTACACGTACCTCCGCAAGCTCAAACTTCATCCGCAGCACTTCAAAGAATATATTGAAATGGCTATCCACATTCGTCGACCAAGTTGGCAATATCGGAGCGTCTATGCAAATACTTCGGCGACACATTGTCTACTAAAGTTTCGGTACGAAAAGCTCCTCCTCCGCCCAACGTTCGAGACGATACGAAAGCTACATACAACGCGAGAGGAGACAACCGGTGAATTTACACGTGCGACATTTCAGCAACAATCGAATGGAAAACGTCACGCGGATTGCGCATTGTTCCTTTAACGCGCCAACAAATCTGCATAGAAATGCGAAATTTTAGAATTAACTTACACATGATGGTGGTAGCCCGGAGGATTGTACGATACATCTATTGTATTCGTATCTTCCAAATGTATTATGTGCATTTGACTTTCAGTTATATGAACTGATTAAATTCAGTGTGATGCCGGCCTATATGAAATATCGTATAAGTTTAAGTTTTATAAGTTCTTCAGAAATAGCCATTCCAGGAACTGCATTTTTATCATTGTATGTTTAAATATTACACGTATTAATATTATAACTATGTGCAATTGCATATTTTACGTCAAAATATGTATATAATTTGGGCCTCTTAATTTTTTTTTTTTTTTAATATACAATATATGTATGTATATCAGTGGCGCGTCCATGGATGCTGCGCATTCCTTAAAATTTACGTCAAAAATATTTTCATAACGTTTGTTTTCTGAATTTCTTAGTTTTATTTCTCTTTCGTTTATTTTTTATTACGTGATTATGATATATACGATCTTTTATCTGATCCAAATTTGACATACATAAACAAGCATCACCGTTGAGAAGCCGTAGCCGATTGCGCGACCGGTGCTTGTTTTTTCACATTACGCTCGTATCGCCATGGATGCTGAAGTTGTCTACAAATATTTTGCGCAGGCGCATAAGTGAGCTGTCACTCTTGCGTATACGCATGAGGAGACGATTCTACAGCCGTCTCACTCGCGCGACACTTTTGCGTATGTGTGGACTTTTGCTTGATTCTTTGATTGATATTTCGTACGTTACGTCCTAAGTTATTTACTTTTATTATTTTATTGTAATTTATTACGTCCTAAATTATTATTTATTATGGCCCTAAATATAGATAGCCAACGTAACAATGCAAGTGGATTTATCGCCGTTGTTAATAATAATTGCAATTGTTTAATTAAAAAATGTACTAAAAAGGACATTTACTTCTCTACCATATAATGAAAAAGAGATTATTGTTAAGAGTATAGTAACGTATACGTTACAGACAGACAGACACACAAACATTAATCTTTATACTACATATAGATTGAAAAAAAGTTTATTTCCATACGCGCAAAAATCGCATTCATCTCCACTTATGAATTTTCATTATCCCCAAATGTAAATTCGAATATTCTTCATGGATAAATTCCCATCTAATAAAAGCCACACACGATGAAGACTATCACATCGTCGGAAAATACCCAACCATCCGACGGCCCGGTCAGCCAGCAAGCATGTCCAAAAAATACCAGGCCCCGACTGTTCTAAACAAGATCACGTTAGTTATTTACCAATTGACGATGGCCGCAATTCCGCGTGCTTGGTCGAGCCGAGCCTATAAAAATTTTACGACGGCCATAATCGCGCCATTTTCAAGCACGAAAAAAATTGTCAAGAAAGAAAGACCGAATTGGGCGATAAACAACCGAGGCGAACACAGCACGCTCTAATCTACCCTATCTGTGCGGAAACGAAGCAAAAGTGACGTCACTTGTAACGGTGACGTCATTACGAGCGGGACGCAGTTTGGGGAAAATCGAAAGTAGCATTTACTACCCGTTTATATTATACAAAGTACATAATAGATCGATTTTTAAACTATGCATAATGTTGTTAAATATGCGCAATGTTAAACTGAACATTATGAATATTGTACGATGCAAGAATTGATGAAAAATATATTCTGGTTATGTGGCGTCAAGGCTGCCACCATTATGTAGTGTTGCCATGTTAGTCAATGTAACTCGAACGCGCAATCACACTGTCGTTATTTATTTATTTATGCAAAAATTGTAAAAGTAATGCAAAAATTTATATTTTCGATCGATCGTCCATCGTTACATATGTATGTATATACCAGGAAGGCCTTACAGGTAACCCCAATACGCCTTCCTGTTCAATTACAAACATTGCAGCATTTTTTTTTTGTATTATACAAGTCGCTGAATTACGAAACACTGAAAAACTCGCAAATTAACGATAATTGTACATATATTTTTATTATATAGGTACATTAATCAATCTCAAATAGTGGCGACATAGTAGGTAGGGAGTATATTTAGCCAATTTTACCGGGAACCGTTTCAACAATGAAATCAGAGAAAAATGGCAAACTCTAACCTGGAGTCACAAATATCCAGGTCTGACCAGCAGCACTACAGATATACTCAGAAAAATTCTTTTTAATCGAGGTCAGCTCATGGGATCGAACCCGGCGCCTCTCGACGCTAAGCAGAAGCTTAACGACCGAGCTATGATGCTGGCTATATGACACGACTTGATGAATGTGAATTTTATGAAATCAATTATATCACAATACTTGCTGAATTTAATTATTAGAGAATATTTACTGAAGTATGTGTACATAGTTCGTAATTATCTGATATAATGCGTTCATATAAAACGACCGCAAGTATGTACATACAATGTACTTGCGTTCTCATAAATATGCCGTACGTTATTAATTCTCTGACCTTGTATTTTGTAACCTTACAAGAAATTATTCCAGCTAAAAGTAGAAAAATATCAAAACAATGAGAATTGAAATTTATAAAAAAAAATCTAGATTTCATGTAAAGAAAGTAATCGAATACAGAAAATTTTAAAAGGCCTTTAATATTTTCCCATTTCAAGAAAAATTTTGAAATTATGTATATACCTATTTATGAATGTACAGAGCCGGCTCGTGGCGTGTGCGAAGTGTTTGGCACACACAGGCGCCGTAAAAATAAAAGGCGTCTAAAATATTTGGAAAAATGTTATATATTTTTCAATTACAAATCATCATAATACACAAAAACTCTCACAAATCGTCGCTTTATATGAAAATAACGATTTTAAAATTTTAACAAATTTACAAAATTTTATTTAATCTCTATTTTCCTTTGTGTGTGTATTGCGTGTTTTATTTTTATTGCACTTTGGGACATATTGCACTTTGGGTTTTATTGCACTTTGGGACATA
This sequence comes from Arctopsyche grandis, assembly GCF_051622035.1. Classification (NCBI taxonomy): domain Eukaryota; kingdom Metazoa; phylum Arthropoda; class Insecta; order Trichoptera; family Hydropsychidae; genus Arctopsyche; species Arctopsyche grandis. The sequence goes on from NC_135360.1 coordinate 20,113,366, forward strand.
GAGTTTGGGTATTTCAACAAAACAAATTTCTTACGATATACACCAACAACTAATACCTGCTTTAACAGCCCAAGGATCAGTTAACTTTTTTTATTTGGCTCGAAATGTAAGTTTCAACATTTGCGTGGGCTCTTTTACCGGGCCCATTTCCAACCTCAAGATTATGCATATACCAATACCTATGTAACAACTACCTACTGAAATAAAAATGGGAATAAACAAAGTTCCGTGAATAATATAAACTGAATTGCTTAAAACAATTTTGATAGGACGATTCATCATCAACCAGCGATTTAAATTTACTTCATACATACTTTCAAAATAACATTTGATTATACTTCGACGATATAGTAAGATTTAAATACACAATTTTAAACAGTTTCCGAATATAAAATCTATTCCTAATCTAGACACATCCATGTATATAGAAACATAGGATAGGGCCCCCTCCCCAAAATCCTGATTTTCGATTCACATTAATTGAAAAAATATTTCATTTTTTGTTTTCAGGGACGTAATTTGGGGGGGCACTCGCCCCCCTAAATGAAAGAATAGTGTGAATTTAGAAAATATTATGAATTTAATGATTAATGAGATACTATGGATCTATGAATGCTGCGTTTATTTCTTATGTATGTTACTTTTGGGTAACTAATAAAATTATCGCTGCTATGTGCTTTGAAAAAAAAAGATTTTATTATTTTGCAGCAAATATATTTTGGTTTTTAAGTGGTATGCCTTAGAAATTGTTCATCCCATAGAGTGAATCGTTAGAAAGGTCCCCTTTACTTTATTTTGTCTCAAAAACAGATGTGTATCGTTTATTTTTCCGAAAGTTCGTATATTTTTTGATATAGTGATACATTTTGATGGTCGATTTTTGCTAAGCATGTGAAGATTTTTGGAAAAAATTTTCGCCTGCGGCGCTTTTTTGGCTTTTTACATAATATTTTTTTATAATTATTTCTTTAAAATTAAGCTTATTTTTTGCATATTTTATATTTTCCATTTTTATTCCGATATAAAAAAGATTTTTTGAAAAAAAATTCAATTTGACCAATCTTTGCCGCATTCTTTAATGATGCTTCATATATATATATATATATATATATATATATATATATATATATATATATATATATATATATATATATATATATATATATATATATATATATATATATATATATATATATTTACATAACTACACACCAACGGATGAAGGTTTCTAAGGATTTCAATAAAATATTACATTGTTCTTTTCGTGTTCATAAGAAAACATTTTAACAGAATTCGAAGCAAATAACAAACTCCATCAAATACTTCTCGATCCCTGGAATATTTACTTAATTTAATTGATGCCGTAATTTTCAATTTCAAGAAATTAATTTCTACCATTGATGCGACGCAGATCGAAGGCGCTATTAAAAACTTTCCGTCAGTGTGACGTTAATGCCGAAAGAGAGAGACTTGTCCTGAAAATTGTATTTGTACACTACGTTTTGTCGTTTTTCCTCGGACGAAATTGAAGTATAATTTCGATCCCACAATCGATCATCTACCCCTAATGAGAAAATATTGGCAAGGAAATGGAAAGAGGTTGATTCATATTCGTCACGGCAGAGAAACGCGAGAGATAAACTGACAGCCCATCAAAATTTTCCGAGAAAAATAAGGATTCGAGGCCAAATCCAATAGTGACAAATGAACGGACAACCGACGCAAATGGAGGTCGCTTAGCCCCCGTCAAAACACCCTCGCCAATATAAAAATGTATTTCGTAATGTTTCGCATTATCATATTTATGGGGCATAGCTGAACGCATTATTCGTTGACAAATGCCCCCTTCAATTTTCGCGATAAATATTTCATGATAACCTACTACATTTATTTCAACCCGAAAACTATATAAGTTTTATTTTCACACACGATTTGACCGAACAAACCGGAACCCACTTTTACGTGAAATACTGTTTCAAATTTTTGTGTTTTGACAAAATTGCATAAACACCTTATTTTCCACTGAAAATATAACGACATCAGATAGAACGACCCATAACATATAAAATGAAATATAATAGGGACATTATTATTCGACATTGGGGTTGTTTTCGCACTGAATTCTCTATGCAAGCCGACATCGTCCCGGACACTTTGACAAATTGTTATTTTTTTGCAATTTCCATAAAATTTGCATACTATATAAACGGGAACAGAATAAATTAATAAAAAAATATGGCTGAGCTACAAAAATGAATCACCCGTTTGACGTGAGCCGTCTCCATAGTTCATTTGTATGCAAATTGAAGTATGTAATATGGTACAGATAGGGCAAATGTTATTCGCCACACAAAAAAAATGAATAAAATTAATCGAAAGTGTCTCGACTACTTGAAAAATAAAAGCGAACCTGGCGACGAATGATAGCACTATCGCCTTATCTTGGACGCAAACCAGCGATAACATTGCATGACTTTCCTCGAGGCTTATTCGCTTTTCGCGATTTTGTTTTAATAGAAACGACAGAACTGATCGAGGCATTTCATTTTACTATACAAGTGAAATCTAGATTTCAATCTTAATTAGACTTACTTACATACATAAATATATGCAAATGTATATGGGTAGTCAACCCAAAGGCTTATTGGATGTGAAAAAACCTCACCTACTAAATTATGTAACTACCAAAATCTCTTCCGAAAGTAGATGAAAAAATGAGCTAATACTTTTAAATCGATTATTTCAACTCCATCTACTGTTTATGGAATCTTTAATGAATAAAATCAACATCAATGATCGCCAATTGGGAATGCGTGGCATGCATGAGTGATGTCGTGTATAGTCATATGAGACGTTCAATTGAGAAACCTTGCATTGCTTTCTTTGTACATATGTACAAGCTTTTTTATTAGCTTCACTCTGATATTTTAATCTTTTTTTCTACACTCATATTTAGTGTTTGTTGTACAGATACTTACTTATAGTTAATTTTATGTACAAGATTTCTCATTAGTGCCAGGATATATATGGAAAGGGAAATGATGCGTACATGACTAAAAATGAAATAAAAAAATAATAATGAATACCATGAAACAAAAATTTATTTAAAAAAAAATACATTGAAATAAAAGCATGTGCAGGTGATATTGCAGTTGATTATCCAGAGTTCATCGATGGATGCATAGAAGTATTACCTACCTTTGAATTCTGAATAGGTGACATGAAAGTGCATGTGAACTAAAATATGCATGATAAATAATAAAATAAAACTACAAAAAAATGGATTGAATTGTTAATTCCGTTCAATCAAGCCTGTTTTCAAGTTTTCTAAAAATTTGTTAACGCCGACTTCGAAAATTACAATTAAACTAAGAAGGTGTATAAAACAAATTTAAAATGTATGCAGATAATGAATTACTGCATTGAATCTATATTAATCAAGTTATGCTCATCACAACTTGACAGAATTGCGAGCATTAAATCGACGAATTCGTGTAAATACTAAATCTCGCATGACTCAAATTGCTTTCGTGACCAATTGGGTCGAATCGTGACCTCTCTCGTGTTCGGACTATTAAATCGAACCAATCCCTGCATCTGATCGAAAGACAAAAACACAACGATCAACGAACAAACACCATCGAAACCTCCAGCCGCCGAAGAAGCTACCTACGAACGCCACGAAGTGAACTGAAATACAAAAAATATAATAAAAAAGCATCACATATGAATATACATACAAATACACGGATCGAACGGCGAGCGTGAATCGCCGACAATGGCACGCTAATTGAGCTCGATCGTTCCTATCCATTGCGAACCAAAAAAAACTAGAATAGGAACGCGGTTCAAAGTTGCACAAAACACCGGAAAAGTTGTGCACCATTACGTAATATATGCGCAATGTTTACCGAACGTTGCACCAGTAATATAACCTCTAAAAGTTGGAAAGGCGCCAAATCAAAATGTAGCATTTGCATTTGTTTAAAAAAAATTTTATCGACGTTCGATTGTTTCGAAGTTTTCAAACGAATATACTAGGCAGCGTAACTTTCGGCCATTTTGCATCTACGAAAACAAATGAAAAAAAAAATGTTTTCAAAAGTTGTCGATAGATTCTCGCCGGAATCTGATCGGAATTTTTGAATTTGAATAGTCATGTTCTACGATAGTTGTTTTGAAAAAACATTGTTTGCAGATAGTTTTGGCGGGCATCGCGGCATTATCTCTGAAGGGTCAGGACGGGGACGAGGGGTGCAGTTGAGGGGGGGAGTAGAGGATGAGGGGTCAGGGAAGGGGGAGCAGGGAACGGGGGGGTGAGAGGGCAGTGAAGACTCACCGTATCAGTGACAACAGTACAGCATCAGCAGTGGAGTGGCGCGGCGTGGCGACAGCGGTAGTGGCGTTCACGTGCTCCTCTACCCTCACAGCTTATCAGAGGTGGTGGAGGTGGAGGTGGAGGCGGGGGGTGGGGGGTGGATGTGGAGGAGGTGAAGTTGTGGTGGTGGTTTTGTTGTCGACAGCAATCCTCGAAGAAGTGTGAAGGCAGGGCAGGCCGAGAGCGAGAGCGGTCAGTATCTGGTCTGCATTCCGGCTCGGAGACGAGACGAGACGAGACGAGGCGAGGGAAGTGAAGTGAGGTGAAGTGAGGTGAGGCGAGGTGAGGCGAGACGAGGCGCGCACGCGAAGCGCTACACCGACCCGTGCGCGGCCGGACGCCAACTGAGCGGCAACTCGACGACTCGGTGAGCGCCTGAGCGGTGACGGCGAATGCGAACTGCGAGCCCGGCAGCCGGCGCAAACCCCCCCCCCCCCCACCTCACCACCTCCAACCCCGACACCACCACCCACCCCGCCAATCGACACACTGCAGGGTGGCCACAACTAAATTGCGTCTCTTTTTCGCGTGGCCACACCGCAAATGTCACCTGTCAACGGATTTTCCGTTCGAAGCCAGGCGTCGTTACGATCTCGACATTTTCATCTTCTTTCAATTCGATGGAAATTTATTTTTAAAAACTAACCATTCATTTCATTTCCTCCGCTCTTCATCAATTGCGGACTTATTAACTAAAAAAGTCAAATTTAAATATTTTCTTCCATCTATAATAAGGGGTAATTGGATCATTACGCACATTGCGGTCGCCCAAAAAGCAATTTTTGCCATGAAAATCGCGAATACGGAATAATTTGGCACTCGAGTTCTCGTTAGTATGATGGACTTTTCGGCTGCCAGATTTTCCGTTATAGAGATTTTAGTGACTTTTGGGCGAGCGCTTTGTGGGCAATAATCACCGAACCATAAGGTGACCATTCATACTGTTTTTACCCGTCCGGTGACTACATTCCAAATTTGAATCACTACCAGCATAACCGCCGCTGCGAAAATCGCTCACGCGGACTCCTGTCGCACGAAAATTCGTCGCACAAGAAAATTTCCGTACGGAAAACTGGCCAAATATTGCTTAGCAAATCCGTTTTTTTTACAAGATTTTTATTATTATCGACATATGAACTTCGGATGTTACGAACTAGTATCTCCGTATCAACATGCGTTCGTATATCCGTATCAACAAGTTTATATGTCTAGTCGATAATAATAAAAATCTTGATAAAACTCAGTATTAAATGCTAAATCTTTGGAATGTTTGCTAATCGATAGGAATAATTTTAACTAGTTCTGTATAGAATTTTATAAGAGTATTAAAGAAAATGAATTCGTTATGTTAGTTCTTAATAATTGAAGTATTAAGAAGAAAAAAAAAATTTTTTGATAACATCTGGTATTCAATTTGAAATAAATGGTCACCTTACTATATTTACAATCAAAAGTCACCAATATGTATAGTTACGCGACATATTTTCTATAGTTCGGTGATTATTCCACAATAAGAAGAGGTTAATAAAAAGCGATCTCGCGCACGTCACTAAAATCTCGATCACGGAACAACTGGCACCCAAAAACTCCATCAATCGAAAGCTAACCACACGAAATATTGTTCTAACGGGAACTCGAGTGCCAGATGTTCCTTGCGCGAGATCGCATTTTGAGGAATAGTCCGTTTACCATTTTCTATACCCTTAAAACCTTTTCAATAATATTTATAAAATACGTTTTCAAAAAGTGACAACATTATATATCACGACTATTTAGCTAATTTAAACGCTGGCGTTTAAAATTTCAATAAAACATACGAATGTGATATTCCATTTATATATTGGTTTCAATCTATATATTTTAATTATTATTATATGAATTTTATAGATTTCATTTGAAAGAACGCCGTTTTTGAATCAAAAATGCCGCTTTGCCTGAAAAAAAAGATTTCCGATGTAATAACGCATGGATGCGAAACTTGGGCATTAAACGCTAAAATGCTGCATTAAGTCCAATTAACTCAAAAAAAGTATGGAACGCTGTTTGCTCCACACAACGAGGAAATAAAAAAAAACGGAATACTTGGGTGAGAAGTATGACAAAGGTAATTAATACATATAATGGAGAACAGTAAAGGCAACAAATTAAATTGCCAGAATTTAAATCAATTTTGGTAAGTGTAAATCAGTTTTCGGCCAGTATTTTTTTAACAAAATGGTCAGTATTATATTATTAAATGTCAATATAAATAACAAATGGACAGCCTTTAAACTAATAACCGGTTAAAATATAAATAATACAGTTTCAGTATAAAATAATAAAAGGTCAGTATAAAACAATTAACAATCAGTATTGAACCCATTTCATAATAGACTCATAGCTCGATAAATAATTACTTTAAAAATATTTTGGACAGGTGCAACGACCACTTATTCAATCTTCCAAAGTCATATTGGCTATACACCTTTCGAATGCTTTATTTTTAATTTTTTTTAAATTATTCCATTTCCGATTATGATTGTTGTACATTTTCTATTATATACCATCCCTCGTGATGGTTTTTCGTCAGGTGTGTTTTTGGAAAATCATCGATTTTGAAACTGTTGTTCCCATTTCACCCATTTAATTGTTTTTGTGATCTGAAATATTTTTAATTCTCTCACATAATTCAGAGACCACTTTTCTGTCGACTATATAGTCATTTTTAAAAATCTCTAGAGTGTTAACGTTTCCTCTCCTCTCTTAACCCATAAAAAATATTTTTTATGGGTTAAGAACCGTTGATAACCAGACTCAATTCATAACCATCATATACATATATTATGAATTGAGTCTGATTCCTTTGTCTCCAGTTATAAACAAACAAAGGTAAAGATAGCCTGTTCAAATATTTCTTTCTTTGGAGATAACTGAAGGATATCGATATCCTGTAGGATCTCTTTCCTCGCCTCTGCATTTATTAATCCCTCAACTTTTTTTAGCACATGTCGCCTCATATGTACCCAACACAACCAAAAAATAATACTGGTACCTGAGGAAATGTAAAAGGATGCAAGGAAGGCCACGGGAGAGATGAGTGGATGAAACTAAACAAATTTTTGGGATGAGATGGATATGAGTTGGCCAAAACAAAGACGAATAGAAGCGGATTGGAGAGCGAATGACTGTAAATGATGATGATTATATTTAATTTAATATCATTATTTTCTGATTTTTGAACAAGAATTGCACTAATATTTCTATCGTCTGGAATAAAAACTATTATTATTTGTTTAAAATTTGCCCAATATATACATATTTTCGAATACCCATTTGTAAAGAGAAAACTCCCAATGGCTTTCCTATTTAACTAATTTATATGCTGACCTTTAAAATGTCTATGAAATATACACGTGTATATGTACATATTTGATATTCCATTTATATTTTGGTTTTAGTCTACACCTCTACTATTGATTTTTCACTATTTACTTTCGTATCCATTTATATCTATCTACTTACTCTTTCTCGCGAGATATATTTTGCTTTAATAATAAAAATAAAACTCTTTTGTGCCCTCGCAAATTTTTCACAACGTTACTATCAATGTGTAGCCGGATGACCCCATATTCTCACAATGTCACCCCAAATATAGATCTTCCTGTGTGATAATATTCCTTTACAATGTATGTATGTACATAGAATGATATCCACAAAGTACCCGGAACAAAGATAAATGTAATTTGTAAACTTCTCTTTCTGGTATTACGGCACATTATCAATTTTCAAATTTAGTTCATAATGAAACTTTTTAATACACAGTTTAATCTCCATTTATATGTAATTATAATATAAAGGATATAAAAATAGTTAAAACCAAAACTACCATTTAAATTGGTGGATATATTTTATTTTATTATGAAAATATATTTACAAAAGCTTTCAAAGTATTTTCCACTCATACATCTTACATATCGAGCAATAAGTAAACATTCTGGTAACCCACCTATGAAAACTAAATAATACGAGTATTTAAGTTGCCCATGTAACGTCCAACAAATAACCATCTTTTCGACCGCGAAGAAATTTATTTATACAGTATATGTTTAGCCTTATTATTTTAAATTATTAGTAATTTTGCAGTCTCATTTTATTTATTCCAATGGAAATAATGAAATATAATAATAAGTCATTTTAAATTCTATTGAAATAATAACAATTTACAATTAATTAATTTACTTAACAGGAATTCAGTATCAAATGTTAACTTTTTTTGTATATTCAAATACTTTCAAGCGTGCACATATTAATAAATATTGTACAAACTGTATCATAAATATTGGCAGCTTATGTATTATACATATATATTCTTAAACATTTTGAGTAACACAGTAGTTTGGATTAATTTTTTTTTAAATTGTAGAAATTTTCATCTAATTTAATTCTTGAAAGAGACTTTTCAAAATTTTTAACTTCTCGTGTACAAAATACATGTATGTACATATATTTAAAAGAAAAATTTTTGAGTATTAAATTCTTGATTTTTTTCAATTTTCGGACTTTATAAAATAACATTCAGATATGATTTTCATTAAAACAGATTTCATGCATATTTTTCTAGGAACCGCATGGAACCAAAACTGTGTTTACATACATATACATATTAGATGTTGATCATAAAAGACTTTATGCTAACTATACCAAGAAATGCATCTATGTACTATTTAAACTTATCACTGGTGTGCTTTAAGTCTTTACACTATATCTTACACGAATAAAAGTCTTATTACTATAGGCAAGAAATAGAACCACTTCAAACGTGGCAACGTTGTGGCAGACGATTTCAAATTTTTATCTGAGTGTTCGTGATTATGATCCGTGTGATTGTGATGCGAATGATCATGTCCCGAATGATCGTGTCCCGAATGATCGTGTTCCGAATGACCATGTCCTGATTGATTATGTTGTGAGTGATCATCTTGTGATTCTGCAGTATCTTTCATATTGTATGAATGCTCAGCTTCTCGTCTTTCTCTGTTTGAGTCCAATTCATCATTTCTGTCATCGTTTTCATCTTCTTCGTCCTCAACCTCTGCAATTACATCATCCCTTTCGGATGCATCATATTCAATATCATCCAATATTGATTTTTCATCACTTTCTTCGGAATCAGCTGATGATATTCGTTTTATTTTATCATCGTGTCTATTCAAACTTCCAGGAAGACTATGACTATTTGTTACCGTTTGCAATTTTGTGACTGACCCCGATGCTAACTGACTTTGTATGAGACTTGGTATTTCTCCTCTGAATGGTCCAAATTGTGGAGTTTTCGTTAACAATTCTGAATTGCTTGAAAGTTTTGCTGAATAAAGTTTATTTCCTGAATTTTTATGTATTGGACTTGTAAGACTACTATCAGAAAGAGTGTGGCCATCATATGAAACAACCGTTCCAGCAGGAAGTTCAACGTTAGCTGTCTTCTGAATGGGGTTTTTGCGATCAGGTGGCAAATAATAAGCATCGATTCTATCAGCTGCCATTGTCATATCGTCTGATGATTTAAGGTCACTTTTGTCTTCTTCTTTATCGTCTTCACTAGAACTAGAATCAACTTCGGGAGGTTTTATGTAAACTGGTTGGGGCCTCATATTTAAATATTCAAATAATTTAAGTTTTTCATTTGAAGAAGAAATATTTTTTCCTTGGAGATGTCGATCAGGAGGAGAGGGTATAAACATTGGTTCAAAGGATTCTGTTAACTGTTTTTCATAAAAGTCATTTTTGACAATTCTATTGATTGGCTCTTCTTCTTGCACTGTTTCTTGGCTATCTGTATCTTGTCTTCTATTGTTAACTACAGAATCTGAATCATAATCGGTAATCCTATCCTGGCCAGAAAGCAAAGGTTCCCTTATGATTGGTTTGAACCCACCTTCAATTACAACTGTATCAGGTTTAAATCCAGTATTTACTGCTGGCAGCATTGTCACAAGATTTTCATTTGGATCTGGTGATGAATTCATAAGCTCTGATGGGGTAATATTTGCAGGAACATGGTTTGGTTTTGATGCAGCTTCTATTTCATAGACAGGTTTAATCATATCATATTTGTGACCCGTCACTCCGGGAATGTCAACTGTGTTTCCGGGTAAATGTACTGTGGCAAATTGAATGTGCTGATTTGTCTGTATCATTTGTTGATCTAATGGCAATGGATTGTCCATCGGTTTACCCATAATTATTTGACCAGGTCTATTTAAATATGAATTTACAATAGATTGTTGTGGAGCATTGTCAACACCATTTGAAGGAAGTATCATTTGACTTCTAACGACCTGTTGTCCAATTATTGTGGGCTGTCCCAATGTCAATGTTTGGGACATAAGATTTGGTTTACCCATTATTACTGATTGTTGAGGATCTTTCAAATTACTTTGATTTGCTATATATAGAGGCTTTGGGGTGTTGCCATTAAATTGTTGTTTCGCAGGCATATGAATAGATGGTCTATTTTGTACATTCATCGGTGGCCGATTCATTGATGGATTTTTATAGAAAGGTTTTTTCGGAAGATTCATAAATGGAGGTTGTCCTAGCATAAATGGTGGTGGAGGGGGCAACTTTGGTGGCATACCAAGAATTGGCTTTTGCATACCTGGTCTTCTATTTCTCATTTCTCCTGGCGATGGTCTCCTAAAAAATATATTATTAGACATCATTGGCTTGCCATGAGGTCTCATAAATGTTTGTAGTGTCATCGGTTTTTGATTTGTCGACATCATCAACGGAGAGCCTATATTTTTATTTTCTATTTTTAAATCTTCATTTCCACGTCGATCTGGAGAACGTATACCGCCTTTCAAAAATTGATCCCGCTGATTTGGGGTTGTCGAATGATAGTAAACAGGCCGATTTCCTAGAAAATCGTCTTGAGAATTTTTCATGTTCGATTCATATCTTTCAACTGAATCGATAACTTGCATAAATTGCGTTTTCGAAAGAGGAAAATCATAATCAGGTCTAGAATTTTGCTCAGGACCCATATTTTTTAGCCCTTGTGGCATATTGTTCGTTTTGGTTGGATATACAAGTATTGTTTCTCCCGTTAACATATCATTATTTTTTGGTTTATTACCTATTTCTCTTATAATAACTCGACCATCCATATTATGATTGTCTAAGTTATTTGTTAAATGCTTATTACTTTGGATATTTTCTGAATCTTTTAAAAATATTGAATCTGGTTTAACACGGGCATTAACACGAATTGATGGATGCGATAAAAGGTCATCACTTACACCTATTTCTTCTGATTCTGCACCGTCTGGGGATTGAATGACTTCGTGCTTCTGGCTTTCTTCACCGGAGATGTCACAGGAATCCAATACGTTTATTTTCCACCCGAGGTAGCGGTGGGTGAAACACTATAATTTATTAAAAGCATTATAAATATAAGCCCATATCACCTTCATGCATAAATTCAATATTGATAAAATTTGAAGTACCTGATAATATACAGTGTCGGGTGTATTGCGATCTGGAGTAAATGTGACAACTCCGGGTTCACCTCGATCACATTTTAATGTGAGGGTGCGTTGATAAGCCCCAAAAGAACTAAATTCATCTGCTTCAGGCCCATTTGTGTCGGGAGTCCAATTACACAGCCTACCAACCCCAGTTGGGATTACATCTCCACTTCGAGACTGGCGAACTCCCGCATATATATTAATTGCCTAAAAAGCAAATTTAGAATTTTCATATAAAATAAACGCTTATTTCAACGTACTGCCTTATACATATATTTTTGTGCATAAAATTATTTTTTGTGAATGTTCTGTATATATATACATACATATATAATATAAAAAGTATTTAACAAAAACATTCTTAGTTTTCAATGTAAAATTTTACATATCTAAGAATACAATTTTTTTTTTTTTGATAAAATTTCACTCTAACTTGTAGTTTAATAGATCACATTAATGAATATCAATATCCAAACTACAGAAGATCCCTCCAAACAACAGCTTGAAGAAAACAGTGGTTAGATTTAGATTACAAAATTAGGAAGAAATCTGGAATCAGAGAGAACTGAAGAAAACAGTAATATATTTACAAATACTATATACATATCTAAATACGGAAGAAAACCTTGAAAGAGACAATGAAATTCATAAAATCCAATATCATTAACATATATACAAATATTAATAAAAGACAAAGTCGCAGTACTCACTGCTCTTTCTTCGGGTGTTTTATGCTCATATCCACCGACTGGATCATCGGTGATATAGAAAGGATGATATCTAGCTGGAATGTTAGCATCAAAACCACCTTCAGTCACGAATGTATAGGTCTTTCCTCGGACGACATTAATTTCGGGAATCAATAGTCCATTAATATACCAAGATATACCCCAACCGACGTGTCCTTTAAATGTAAACAGACTTAAATTAATACACAAAGCTACGTTCAATATGAAAGTGATTTCACAACATATTGCAGAATATTCCAAATTACCAGTTATAGCTGAATACCCATGTTTGCCTCCAGTTGGACCCATCTGAGCATAGAAAACTCCATCTTCGGGTTCATTGCAGTTAATTGGAGGAATATACCACGCATCAGTTTGAGGTGCTGGTTTTGGAGTGGGTACTGGACGATTAGTTCTCCTGCTTGCTTGATCCTACAATATAAAAATTGTTGTTAATGGTAATTATTTTATATTCCATATGAATAACAACAATTATCTTTATTTTAAATACCTTATAACTATTAGTTTCGCTTATAACACTATCAGCATCGTCGTCATATTGATTTTTATTATTTCCAGCATTTGTAGTTTCCACTAAATATTGACCATTGTTGACTTTTGTTGGCTTTTTATTGCCAACTTGTGGTTTGAGATCATCCATGTTATTTTCATCCATTTCAGGCATCGGACAATTCCAAGCGGGAGCACGACCAAAATCAAGGAATTTATCTCCCTATTAAATATTGAATTAAAATTAAATTCGTTGTTTATTAAAATTAAATATTGAATTATATTTGTTATCATTTTGTTTGAATGTGTGAACTTAATTTTTCTAATACCTTAGTGAAGTGTGAGTGGTATGACACTTCTTGACGAGAATTTAATGGACCTACTGCCCAAACGATTGGTTGCGGCTTATCAGATCTGACGACCCGATCCAAATCATCCATAGCTTTCAATGGACGTTGGTATGTCACTATTGAATAACCATTTACCATAGCGGCATTCAATAATCTTACTGAATTAGTTTTTTCCTATAATTAAAGTATTGTTTAACACTTTTTTGTCTATAATTAAATTTTTGTCATTACATAATTGAATCACGACTCACAGCTAGCCTTTCATCAGGACAGCTTCCTCTTGTGCCTGCACATTGTGACTTTGCATCCAAATAATAATCATAAGCATATCCTTTAAGGGTGGACTTATCTACCCAAGCAACGGTAACATCTGAGCCGACCATTTGAGTGTGGTTTTCATCTCCCGATATCCCGAATGACATGTACTCTCCATCCTCTTCATTAAAACCATAAACAACACTTTAATATCATATTTTCTATTAAATTATTTAACATTTTAAAAGAACGTGTATTTTTTTATACCTAATTTGGCTACCAATTGTATGACAACACTTTCACCGGCGACTGCCCATCTTACTTCGAATGCCAAATCATCATATAGCACTTCACAATTGAGTTTTGACTAAAAATTGAATAACAAAAACAATTAAAACTATCATACATACATCACATTGCTTTTTGCACAAAAAATAAATCCAAACCAAATCCAAAGTCACAAAACATATTTTTTTATAATAGTCAAATATGACATGTTCCTAATAGATGAGTGTAAATAAGTTCTAGTAGTATATTTAAAGATAGCGTTCATGTTAAATTGTTGGATTGACAGAAAGATGTTTTTTTAAATACAATCTTTATTAAAAAAAGTAATATAAAAGTACAAACAACATATACAATTTAGTACAATGTACTGGTTTAAATTGATTTATAATTTATCATTAGTGAATAGTTATGGCCATAAATATATACATACATATTTACAATAATTTCCTGCCAAAAAAATATTTAAAATATCACAACAAAAAGGTAACTGAATACAAAATTATATAACATCCTGCGTTAATTCTTAATACAATAATGATCATCCCAAAAAATATATTGAACTATGTTCGGCTTATATTGACTATGTAATTGGTTGAAAAAAATCACATTACTTATATAGAGAGTAAATTTGTAACCGTCCAATCAACAAATTAATTTACACAACGAGACACTATCACAAAGCTTTCGATGGTAACTATCAATCATTGGTCCCCCTTCACCATCAAAGACAACGACCAATCAAGTCTGGCCGGCAATACACACGGTTGGAAAACATTCGGCAAGAAGAAAAGTTGAAAAGTGATCAGATTGCGCAACTTTTAAAGTTTCTCACGCCCAAAACGGATCGTACGTAGGTGAAAGTTTATCGTGATGTCTTAAAAGCACTCGAGTAACACATATAATACGTATACATATATGTAATACATAACGTATCAGAGGATTACCGTTGCATGATCTTTGCTCCGGCGTTGACCCATTCTTTTTGCAGCATGACTTCCACAACGCCAACACCTTCGTCATTGCAAAACAATCCATTATTTGTCGCGGTGATTATTCAAATGACTCCGAAAATATATACATACATGCATACCAACTACTACCTACATATGCATATTAAGCTTCAACTGAAGAACGCAATAAGTACATATGTACATACACTGAAATTGTGAAACCGCGTGAAACAGAGTATAGCAACTCTTTTTGTTGAGCACCATTGCTGAAATCGTAACCCATTCAGTACCTAATAACTTTTATATCACCTAATTATATCTCAAAGACTACATTGGAAAATTTTCACTTTTTCAAAACTATTTCTACTATCTATGTATAATGTGCCATACAAATAAAGAATATTAGTTTTTATGCATACAAAACTTATAAAAGTATAACATATTCAGAGTCGTTTGGCATTTACCCACTTTATCATTAAAATTCAGATATCTGGGTTTCATCATAGCAAATGTTTTATATATGTACATACATATTGGTCAACTAACTAAAACAGTAGGGATATAGGCATTTGAAAAACTACAAACTATAATCTGATGTAAAATCAAATTCTAATTCACCAAAATTTCAAAAGGGTTATTATCATTATTCTAATTTTGTTTTAATTTGGTATGTGATTATATGTATTAAAGTTTTATCAATCCAAACATTTCAATCAAATTATCTTCTAAAAGGTTAGTGATGTACTTTTTTTGAAAAATATATGTAATATAAATTAATATTACAAAAGAAATATTTATTGTTGTTTTTATAATTTGCTTTAAATTGTTTTTCTTTTACTATTATTCTAAATTGGCTCTTATATGAAAATACATGTAAAAATCAAATAATGAGAAGACACAACTTTATCAGACCTGAAAAGTACTTCAACCTTAATCTAATCAATCATGCGGTCCTGAATGGTTTTCGATCCGTCAACTCCTAACGGGTTTCGTCACTACGCACACACCGATCGTATTGAGTCTCGCTAAATTCGTTCCAGGTTGACGGATGAACTTTAAATAAATAAAAGCTTGTAAAAAAGGGATTTTTTTATTATGTCACTTTTGATCGGTGTAATTTTGCAGAGAATGCGGAATGGACACGCGCATATGTACATAATCGACAAAAAATCAGCAAAAGTCGTCTCCGTCGGCCATACGAAATGAGAGCGAGCGAGTGAAGTGCATACCAACATGCATGAGCGCGACTGTATGAATGAAACCGACAATTTAACGGTCCGTTTCCGTTACGGCCCCGCGACGCAAAACAGTTAAGTGCCCCTGGCCGAGAGAGCGCTCGATTCGATCGTTATGTTCGTTGCAATTGTGCAAAAATATCGCACTTAATTGCATGCGAACGAGAGAGGCTCTCCTCGGCCGACGCAGATGGTCCGTCTTCGGTTGCATCACTAGCCGTTAAATATTCTTATATAATGTGCCAATGCCCTCGTGAGATTTAACCGTCATTAAAAATACGCAAACTGTGAATTATCTCTCTGATTTTATCGAAAAAAATATATAGATATATTGTACATAAAAATAAATATATACGACGAAACGAACACGCAATAGTGAAAACTCTTCAGTGAAGTTTCAATACGTATAATTTTGTTACGTTACTCAACGTTTGACCCACACATTTCAAAAGTTATACCTAGATAAAATAGCCAATGTATGTATATTAAATTTCCATAATAAACCAATTTTCATAATTGCAAATATCCCATTAGAAACTAAAACGTTATCTATTAGTTATTTTTCACGATACGAATAAATTGGCAATATTTAACAACAAAGTCATCTTACTTCATAATTTAAATACAGACTTATATGAATATCATAATCAAAATAGCAACCGAACATAGTCAAATACAAATTAAATCAAATTTGATAGAGGATAATATACGTACATATATTACACATTGAATATGATATAATAAATTTTCCTTAAGATCTAATATCCATTAAAAGTTTTCCTTGTTTGTCATATGTTGTTTTTATACATTTAGATAAATTACATTTTGCAATGCAGCTAGCGATTTATAAATATTATAATTTTATTTCGTAATATTATTAATTAAATTAATTTGTCATAATGTGAAATTTTTATTGAATTTTTTTTTACCCATGAAAATCGATAACATGTTATTTACACTTACATAAAAAAAACTTAAATTTCAGCACAGCCTGTATGCATTTGTATACTGGTATTGTTTATCCATCATGATTTGATATATGTACATATAATAGACTATATATTACATATATATAATATTTAAAAATAAATTAATCGGGTGAAACTATAATATTATACTCGTATATATGTATGTGATGATTTTTTTTTTCATAATACTGTCACAAATATGAAATAAAACAAATGATAAATTCTTAACGTAAATCAATTCACTGTTTTCCGTCTAAATTATAATAAATATATGTATATAAAATTTAAAAATATACTTTAATAAAAAATATATATTGTGTCGATTCACTCTCCGCCACTTCTCATTCAAATTTGAATTGATCGAACATTTACATCGAGGACAGATCGAAGTTTTCACGCTTTTATGACGTCACTGCGCTGCAGAAAACTCTGCATTATTGTTCGTTATACTCCTTCGGCCTGACGTTATTCAACGGCTGAAAACTCGCTATATTCATAATATATGTACATACATATATCCTCGTTATAAATGTAACCTAATACGTGAGACTGGTCGTGAGTGATCTACCGTAAGATTCAGCTTATCGAGATTATCTTCTACTCGACGAAGAAGCATTCTCAATTCGTTGAATTTATTTGGTAAAATGGACGAACTACGCATGTAAATATAATATAATAGACAAACATATCGTTTAGCGTCCTTTTGATTTGACGTGTTCTAAATACATAATAGTAAATAAAATTTAATTTAAATAAAAAATGCAATTCGTTAATTGGACTGACGGTTAGTTATCACTGAGATAAAGCGACTATATGATGATTAACATAAATGTAACGTCGGTAATATCTTCATTACCATAAATCTACCGTTTCGTAACAGACGACTGACGAATTCAAGAGTATTGGACGTACGAGTTAGCGTTCGTATTGGCATTACTCAGAGAAAAACTATTGTACGACCTTCCCGCGTGTTGACTTAACTGCTTGTTTCCAAGGTCAAGGTCAAACCGTCTTTGCGCAAAAGCACCCTGTTCTTGATTCGACTGGGATTGGTATTGGGTGGGGTGGATTTGGTGGGTTTGATATAGCGGCTGATATCCGTTAGTCTGGTAAACTTGCTGTGACGGCTGCTGGTAGTACTGGGGTTGAGGTGCAAACTGCTGTTGAATCTGCTGGTGCAAACTCTGTTGGTTGATATAATACTGCTGTTGTTGTTGTTGCTCCTGCTGCTGCTGCTGCTGCTGTTGCTGTTGTTGTTGCTGCTGCTGCTGTTGCTGCTGTTGTAATTGTTGTTGATGATAGTTTTGAGGTACTTGGTTGTATATCAAGTTATTCTGTTGCACGTCCTGATTGACGTATATTTCTCTCGACGGTTGTATCAAAGTCTTTTGTCCGTGGTACGAATCCTTATTCAAATTCTGGTTCCTTGTTTGGTATACGTTATCATATGCTATATTTCTCTGCAGCTGCTGAATCTGGGGAGTCTGAAACTCGTCCGCTCTCCTATGTATCGCTGAAGGTGCTACTGGGTACAGCAACTGAAAGCTGGCATCGTTGACATTCAACGGTGCTTCGAACCTATTGACTTGCTCCAAATTGGAAACGCCCTGATTTATGAAGCGGGCTGTTGGCGGCCTGTAGGTGGTCGGCCTCGGGTTGCTACTCTGGTCCTGATATTTCTGTCCCTTGTTACTGGTTGGCGTTTGCCGATTGCCGGAGGGGTAGGTTGACTGGACGGCGAAAGAAGAGGAAACCAGCTCTTGGTTTCTTTTCTGTAACAACAGAAAAAACGGATGTCCTTCAGAGACTGGTGACAGAGGGGTCGTGGAGGGATCGAAGGATATTCTGAACACATTTAAACCGGGCGTTTTTTTGTTTTAGATTTTTAAAGCATCTTTGCGATATGCGCAATATCGTTGCCTTAACCTTGATGTTTTATTTCGTTCTTTTTTTATTTCGTCACACGTTTGTCTTTGCGATTTCGTAATATTTACGTTTCAATTATCTACTCATTCATTGAGTATGTTTTACATATTTATTAATAAAACTACCTACTTACATATACATAGGTATATTTAAATATGAATTGACTAGCGATATCCCACCTGAACGATCAGTCAACATAAACGAGTATTATTATACTTCAATGACAACAAATATTACGACAATATTTAAAATTTATCACAACCTGCGTAGAATGTCTCATTTTCAAAACGCTAACTTGTACAAAACTGAGAAATATACGAATACGTATGAGCCGTCATATTTCAAAGTGACGGAAGTCCAAATTTTCAATTCCAAAAACACTATTTCTGTTTGACTTCATTTACAAATTGTTGTCAAAATTTCGAATAAGCAGAATATACGTATTTTTAAATATTGTAAAACATTATAATTAATTTAAAGTTCAAAGACATTATATTTAATTTTTTGCGAGATATTTCTCAAAATAAAGAAAAGTGGACTTCCAAATATAACGGATCATATAATATAATCAAATTTATTTAAATCACACACATTTTTGACTCCTCTTGTCAAAAATTGATGAGTATATATGTAGAATGTAAGATTCAAACAATTGCATAAAGAATTTATAGAATTCGATTCAATCAATTTACACTGGAAATCACAAGTAACTCCAAATTGCCAATTCATTACATTATGAAATACCTATTGATAGTATACAATCGAATGTACTATTAGCACACACAACTAGTTTTCACTATACATATGTACGTAGACAGGTATAATAAAGTCATATACACAGCGATAAGACTCCAAACATGCAATCATAATTAAAATACCAATAATTCATTATTGTAATTTATTCATGTCCTATACATGAGTAATATTCTATAGAGTTTTAATTTTTAAATATGATTTAATAAAATTAAGTACTCGAATGCGATTGAATTTTTTCCCTAACAAATTCTATTAAATATACCATATTCAATTATTTGTGTATGCCAAATAAAATTAAAAAAATGTTCAATTGTTTTTTAAAAATCTTAAGCGAAAATGAAAATGAACCTGATTTATATATTGTGAAAGAATCACTGCAATACATAAATAGCATTATCAAATGACTGGTCTATTCTACAAGAAAAGTATATAATATCTTGGTATTGGCGTGTGTTATTTGTCACATAAGGCATTTTAGCTTCTGGTTTTAACCTCTGCTTGAAACTCTCACTGACAATGAGCACGTCCAGTTTATGTACACTTTCACGCGCATGCGTCGAATGCGAGAAAAAAACCGCACACACTTATCTTATCTAGTTTTGTGTCAATTCATTAGGGCGAAAAACGATCAAGATTCAGTCCTTGTCAACGACCATGTCTCGGATCATTATTCTAGAAGAGAAATGTCTAACGTCTCGTTTTTAATTTTTTTTCTATGCTAGTTCTGCACAACAACTTTCCTTATACATACATCCATGAGCTGAATAACTAACGCCACTGATCATTTTACAAAGTCGCGAACGCACTCTAGCGAACCGAAACAGATAATTGCAAGAAAACAAAACCTGGTTTGAATAATATATAAATGTATTCACGTCGAAAAAAAACGCAATTCTGCGTCATTAAGCACCATAAAAGAGAGAAAACCATTAATTAAAGTCGCACAAGACACTTGCGAAATTCAATGTGTGATACAAATTATGTAACGTCTCTAAACACACGATCTTCACATGCATTCGATTACAACGATCACGTTTTATAATGCACAAATTACAAGATTTTAGTCCGTAAGTTTTACATCCTTACGAAATTCAATTCATCGCAACAATGGGCATTGCTAGACATGAATCAGATACGTGCTATTTAAAAGAAATAATCCAAATCGATCGTTACGAGCAAAACTTATCTCATTCTAACCGAGTTCTAGCGTATTTACACAAACAGAGAACATGGTTTTTACGGTCGTAATTAAATTAATTAGTCAGACAAAGTAGAGAGCTTACACACTCTAATTATTAAGTGTCTTAACCTGTAAATATATTCAAATTTACAACGGATTATGAAAAATTTCAATATTATTATTTAAAAACGTTCCATAACAATGCATAAAAACGATCAGACGCATTTCAAACATCATTAACTTCTAAATCCACCTAATATATGTATTTAAAACAAATCAGCAATGGACCAAAAAATGTTGGTAATTCCTAAATTATATAAACGATATTTTTAACCGACAAAAGAAATGCAAAAAAGTGATACTACACCATATACCCATACCGAATAATCAACACCAAAACTACACTTGTCTAATTTACTTATACCAGACGTTAACAAGCTAGATAATATATTGTCACTTTATCATGAGTTTCTCGCAATAATATTAATCTTTTAAAACAACCAAAATAAATCTAAATGTTGGCTATTATAATTGACTAATATTTTTTTAATTGTGCTACATAAACTACAAATGGAAACAATTAAGAAGAATTTTGAAAACGTCTGGCTTAAGCTAAACCAAGGAGATCTTATAATATTCATTTTTTATAATAATAATTGTATGTGTATGTATCATCAATACTTCACTTTTGATTATTATAAATCAACAATGAAACATTTAAATACGGTAATCATTCACAGTATATGTTTTTCTAAAAGACATTTGAACAGATTTTATATTAAAAAAATCTCCTTTTGAAACTACGTCTACTCAGAATTAAACTGCTTACCTGAGGGCTGACTCCAAGCATCTTTAAAGATGGGGGTACATTGGTAACTTCTGGAATTCGAATATGCCCAAAATCTACGGTGAAAGCTTCACACCACACTCCAAAGTGGCCGATGTCAAATATTGTCAAATCCTAAAGAACAAAAATAAATATTACTTTAAAATAAGCACAGTTCATTTATACTGTTTAAAATAGATCGTAATTTACATCTGGAAGAGTGAGGACAATGGTTTTGTGGTCGTACTTCCTCAGAGGGGTCACCTTTCCATTTTCGTCCGGTATTCTTATGCCTTGCGGCGACGGCTTATCTCCTCTTCCCACCCAGAACTTGGCATCTGTAAAAGATCACAAAGAGGTCGAAATGTAGCTGCTGGAATATCGGATATACCAGTATCTAATTGATTGAACCGCATTTTGAAGAAGAAGGCCGTGCACGATTTGTGCATTTAGATTGAATAATGACTTATGACATGGATGTGAAGGTGAGGCCACGACCAACTGACTCTTCAAGTGACACACCAAGGCCGACTCTTCGGTGGAAGATCAAAGAGGCTGATCTTCCATCGAATCTCCGATACATACAGTGTGAGATGTGGTCTACGAAATCGTACGAAAAGGTCAAAGATATACGAGTGATTCATCAGTCAGCTTCAATCTAATCTATTTTATTCATGCGTGTCACTTTTTATGTGTTTCAAGGCTTACACATAATCCTCGATGTGTGGGTGTATGTGTGTTCTAAATTATCGGTTACTTTTTAAATATATTATATGTCTTACATAATAATACATACATACACACATATAATGGTCTCTTAGGATTTTAATATAATAGTTGTCAAGTGGTTGACCGTATATGTAATAACAAGTGTCCGCTTACACGATGCAATTGCATGGTGTGCGGTGACATTTAGCCAATCTTGAAAGCCTCTTTCCGCAATCTGCTTCCTCTCGACAACCATCCCATATCCTCGTGCATGAAGTCGACTCGATCGTGACCACACAACCGACGACGGTATTATTAAAATTAATAATCGCAATGGTCACATGAAACGGCCATGACTTCCTTTCTCTCCGACACTATAAAACTATAGGGGAAAAAATGGCTAACCTTTTCATTTGTAAAGTATAATGTATGTATCCGATCACTCTTTCCCATGGCTTATCGTTCATTGCGAAATATAACCACACGCACCGTAAAATCAAAATTAACATTTTTTATTTGTCAACAGTATCTAAAAATAGCTAATTATGAATGAGCATATCGATTTTGTGAGCCGTTGAAACGTAAGAAAATGAAGATGAGTTTAAATAAAACGAAACAAGATGAATCAGTTTCTTTTTTAGATAAATTATATCATTAGACCATTTTTTTATTATAAAAAAATAATTTGTGGTGATGAAAATGTATGAGGAATTTTATTTTAGAATTCAATTGTAGAAATTAAAATATCATTCTTATTCATATTGTGGGTGAAACTTTTATTTTATCGGTGAAACGTTTAGTAAAATTTCACCGGTGTAAAAATTTTAGAAAATTATTTTTCCGTTGAATCGATATCGTATCTGGGTCGAAGAATATATTATTATATATACAAAAAAATTAACACATATAGAGGTGTCATGTCATATTCGAGAAATGGAATCAGTAAATAAAAACAATCTCACATGCGCTTTTTAAATACAAACATAAAATTTTCTCATAAAAATGGGATGAAATACCTGGCGCTTCACCATCATAGCTAAAATTCGGGATGAGCAGAGTCTGAGCGTCTACAATAACAATAGGATCCGAAGAAACACCATGAACTCCAGACAGTGCAGATATCTTCTGCGGCTTGGGATAATCCAAATTCCTCGGTATCTTAACATCGCCAAAGTTCACCTGAAACACGGCCGGAATCGTTATTATTATCAATTAAATAGTTCTGATTTATTATCGCATGAACGCCTTACTCGACCGACAATTAACGGTTGTTACGCAAAAGCCGTTAACGAGCTAACGATGCGATCGACAGCCTCTTCATGGATCATCGTTCACTCACCGAAAATTCGTCGCACCACACCGAAAACCAACGGATCGAATGGAAAGTTTTCCCCTCAGGCAGTGTCAGTGTGATGTCCTTTCGTCTGTACCTTTTAAGAACTCCCGTAGAGCCTCTTTCGTCCCTCAATCTTTGAGCGCCGTTGTTGCTCGGCGCCTTCGTGTTACCCACGTAGAAAAAAGCAGCTAAAAATTTCAAAACACATTAGTAAAAAAATCAACCATCTACTTTTCAGAAAGGCGATGTCAAAACTGGTCTTTTTAATTTAAATTGATTTGAAAGAATCGACGCATTCAAAATCAAATTTAAAATCCTTGACAATATTCGTATATGTAATACCGTTGCATTCTAAATTTCTTTTTTTATATTTGACAATTTCAAATCGAAAGTTTAATTAATCGGTCATGTTTATTTACAAAATCATTTCCTTGAAAGCTAATGTTCAATTATTGCTAAGTACACATCTTCGAGCGTAAACAACAAATCGTTGCGCAACGTAGATCTGAACGCATGTATCTTTCACGAAGACAGGAAGCCGTCCATCATAGAACTTTTTTTTCGTTCATAAAAAACTCGATGCAGCTTCTCTCCATTCCTGTGGTCAAGGCAATGACCGTGATTAGAAAGTGATAGTAGATTTGCCACCACATAACACCTTAACAGCCTTCACGAAATATAAACGGTCAACGAGATATTCGCGAACCTGTCCAACGAGATAGATATTATCTCTGGAAACATTTATTTTTGATGCACACTTTCTTCACTCGGTAAATTTTATTTAGCATGACGACTTCTAATTACTCTTTTCAACTAAGAATGCTCGTCAGGTGTTGGAATTTCACATAATATCTAACTGTTGATCTACTCTAGGTTGATCTTCATCAGTAGCTTGCGAATCTTTCTATACTATTCGGTATTCTGTAGAGGTTCTAAGAGGTGTTTGTGAAGTAAACCTGTTTAAACCAAATTTCGCCGACGGTTAGAAAATCATGCTTAGAGGTACATACATATAATTTATTATTTAAAATTAAAAATTTAATGTCCGGCTCATTTTAAAACAAAACAATATACAAATTACGATCGTGAAGTTCGCTTTCAACATTTTCCGACTTCACTTGACATTATTTTTGAAAGCTCCGACCTGAAAGCTCACTTTTGAACAACGGTAGAAGATGAGCCTAGACACTTCCTTTCGAAGCGAAAATTGGCGTGCCAAAATCGAAACAAAACGCATGTCCCGTTCTTGACGACTTGGTGACCCGGTCACCATGAAAAATGTAGGCGCCAGCTGTTGAATTAAATAAACCAGTCGACGTTTGCGATGACAAGTCATTTGTGCCGATTTAACACCTCAACCGCCATCGGATAAATAATCGATTCAGTGAAAAGAACTGCCGCATCCATTAGAACTTAGAAGACTGGTTTCCGCGACCAATTACACTCAACGTTTATCCGACCGCAAATCGCCGCAATATTACATACTCGGAATCTTACAGTCTAGTCTTGTCTAGTAAATGTGCAGTGCCTATATTATTTCAAAACATATCGTGTACCTGTGCCCTATGGTACACTATCACGGAATTTGAAATCTTCAATATAATAATAATAATTGATAATAATCACTAATCAAGTCATTTATAATCGGGAAAGTTGCGGTGATAATAATTACGTCAATAACGTTACGACATTTATCGATAACCTTAATGCTTATAATATTCAATTTGGCATCATTTCAACCTGACTTTTGACTCGCATTCTATATTATAAATCATATTTCTCAATATGACAAAATCAAACCAGAATAGCAGTAATGTTTCATCGTCTCAAAGTAACTGTACAGATAACATCAATGTCTACGCCGATTTGCATTAGTTGGTTATAAATGAGAGCAATCAGAAGTAGAACGGAAAAGTGCAATTTAAGGGAAGGTAATCAAGTTTTAGTACATAATTCATATTTAATTTCTGCATATGAAGGTAATAAAAATAAGCCGACGCTTATTAGCTTACCTGGTCCTTCTCCATCATAGGTATAATCTTTGATGAACAAAGTCCTTCCGTCGACTGCATATACGTGTCCTGAAACTCCATGATGAAACTCCGATAGTTTTCCCAGAGATTTTCCATAATAAACAGCCATTGATTCACCTAAAAAAATATATATATATGATTAAATCAATTAAAATTTTAGCTGCCATGTAGCATAGCGTTATCTGTTTTTACTCAAAAAAAGTAATAATCATTTACGAGAAAATCGTTTTGAAATCTCCACTACATACTGTAGAGACCTTTCACTCTGCTAAATTAGTGTGATGACAAGAAAAACGCAGCTGAAACATCCGCAATTTTACGTAATCATCCAAATTTACTACGATCAATCTAACAGTACAATAATGCAATGTTTCTCATTTAGAAAATAAAGGCAACGACGACGAGAAAAAAAACGTGACAATACTAGCAAAATTCTAAATTTAACGATAAACGAATTAACAGCGTCCGCACATTGTGTAAGGTTTTTTTATATACTCTTATACCACTCGATATATACGATTGTGTAACTGGTTGAATTGAAGAGGAAGACTGATGATAATTCAGATGGGAACTTGTACACCTTGAAACGTGCAAAAAACCAACCAGGTGTTTGTGTATGCCACCATTCGAATGGATCAGACAAAACCTGCTATCCCAAATAACATGGGGAAAACTTCATTAATTTTTGTATACTAAATAATCGTATCGACACGCATAAACAAAACGGAACCTAGAATCGTGCAAATTGTCACGGGTAAATAGTAATTATTGTATGCCTAATAGAAAGCGATATATGTATATACATATTTACATTTTTTGTGTAAGTAAAAGTTGATTATTGAATATGTAAAAGCACTACAATGTACATATAAAATAAATCACGCATCGTAAATCAACCTTACAGCATAATACCTTCATACATATATGTATATGTATGTAAAAAAGCTGTATCATCGGCATGTCTAATGATGATTTACACAAAACTATTAGAAAATTTTGGATTAAGTTGCTATAACGCACAAAAGGATGTAATAATTTAATTTTGTTTCAATATACATATATACCTATACAACAAATATCAAAAAATAATTCAAACATCGTGAAACCTTCTATCGATATCTATATCTAAGTTTTACAATTGTATATACACACTTTCGTTCTAATTCCTCTCGTTTATTGAAAGAATCTCAGTTAATCTTAGATTTTGTATAATAAACAAAGATCGACTTGGGTTGCTTTTCGCAAAAAAATTGTTCACTATTGTCAACCATGCTTTTTTGCTCTCGCTTTGTACATCAATAGAGCGGTCTATTGTTATTTCAAAAGGAGAAGCCTAGTGATAAAAATCATATTACGGTCCGTTTATTTTATCCAATACTGCACGTTAACAGCTCAGCAAAGCACTGCACGGAAATTACAACTTATATTCATACTATACAGCACAGCCCGTTACATACTTATTTTGGACGAATGCAAGGCAAAATCAACTTAAATATACATTACAGAGCGCGACCATATGGCAAGATATTACTGGTGTCGTATCGTCGAGTCAATATGACGTTTCTGAAACTCGCCACTATAACGTCACATATTTTCACAGTGGCCAAAGAAGACTAGTTTTATTTGATACGTTTCGGTGACATGTACTACTGTATAATATAAATAGATTGTGTCGGTTACTGCTGTTTCAGTACGTCGCTAGCACATTACGAAACATATGAATGTGTCCATATATGTATGTAGATTGTTCTAAAGAATATTTTTCATATTGCTGTTTACGTGCAGTTGCCGATCTGTGCTATTCTAGTATAAATTAACCTAGTATAGATGTCAGTATACATAGTTTTTCAAAGTTATGAATATAAAAGATCAATTAATAAGTTATGCCAAACCAAACAAAATTGATGAGATTATCGATTACTGCAAACATGACCTTAATATTCGACTTCAATTAGATAAATCGTACAAGTATGCGTGATCATTAAAATGCTTGTATATTATTGTTGATATTTTTCAAAGCAAAAACCATAAACAAACAAATAAAATTTTCGTGTCAACAACTTTCCGCATGGAGTGTCCCACTGACACTTATATACACATTGCATAAAATAGCTTAGATGTACATGCCTGCTGTTTACTTATATTTTTTTTATTATTAGATATAACTAATCGATGAAAAATTTATTTCAACACATTACGAATATAATAGATTCAGCAGTGAATGCAAAGCGTTACTCTCGTTCGACGTACCGCGTGTGAAAAAGTGATTAATTAAAAAATTGTTCGAATGGTCGGCAAAATTGTTTTCACGACACGCGTCTGCCATACGCTTGGCATATCGACTGGTAATTAATTGTGAAATAGTTAAATGCGAATTAATTAATCGTACGTTCACTTCGCGCTAATAGTCATTAACAAGGTTGCTTATTCAATATTTGAAATGAGAAAAAAAAGTGCATTTGTTATACCCAAACATTTCGCGAAGCATATAGACTGCGAGAAAACTACCAATTAAAACCGTCAACTTAAAACATGCAAACTCATGACTTTGATTAATTATTATCATTTTAATTTAGCGTATTGCACTTGCGATAAGCTGTGGAAACACGAACATTCCATTTGTATGCGAGACGAGCAGGGCCGCGCCTACCATATATAATATGTATATGTATACAAATGTGAACAAGGCACACAGGCGGCCGAAAGAAATGAGAGTCGAAAAAATTATAATTTTGTTGTATACTTGTGAATTTAATTTAAAGTTACAATTTGTAACACACCCGAACTATAATTCGGGGAAATAACGGGATAGCAGGTATAGCTTCATTTCGCATAGAGCTAGGTCTTTTATGTTCCATTATCCTGTTCCATTATCCTGTTCAGAGCTAAACGTTTTGGTTATCTTGGTTAATTTTTACTATGGTGAAAATTTTCAACACTATTTCTCAAAAGGTAAGAGTTTTGTACTACCCGCATGCATTTAATTTTTTTTATTAATATGATTTATACGAATACTGATAAAATAAAAAGCGGCCTATTTAAGTTTGCACTCAGGCGGCCGAACTCTTAGGCACGGCCCTGGAGACGAGCAAACAAAGCAGGCGATATTTAGAAGTTAGATTTCATTTAATTAAATTATGGACAAACATTCAACACCAGTCGACCTTCTCATTTTCAACGCAGTCTTCGATGAGCACGAATGAGCAGCCTCTCGAAAATGGCGAGAGATGCGCGCATGTTAAAAATTTCGCAATGAGCGCATTTTGCATCTATTGCGACCGCTCGTTCGTATGGAAAATGCACAGTTTTATGTGTATTTGCGAATTGCAAAAATTACGCAAATTTCGGCTGCCGCTTGCTTGCTTTGGCTTTGTCATCCTTATTTAAACTATTCATTGCAATCAATGTCGATTACTAATAATTACTTTGCGCAACCAAACACTCGATCTCATCAAGTAAAGGGTGCGGCAAAGAAACGGGCCATTAAAACATCCCGTCGACGCATTTAAACATATCATTAAAAAAATTAGAAATGCATTGATACCATCTATGACATTCTAAACATTTACATTAAATGAATATAATCAAGCGTTTACGGCTGCGTTTGAATAAAACACAGTTATTATATTCGCCCATGTTTGTGCCGCACTCGCCGAAACTTGAACAATTAAGCATACATTAAACAACAACAGTTAGATATATCCAGATGCCATCGCCACCAAATCGTCATCCGTTCGAGCCATAAAAGCGGACTTGAAAATTAACGACGTCGTAAATAATTGACGATCTAACGATCGAGATCTCGATGGGGCGTCTGAAACGTAGGTTAAAAAAAAGCGCTCCGGGGGTCGCTGTAATGCTTTTTCGAGACTCGTCGGTGAAAGTCGACCTGGAGGACCGGCCGAAAGCGAAAGTGGTCGAAAATGTAATCGAGAGAGGCTGCGGTGTCGAATCCTGGACGGCAGTTTCACCGGAGGACCCCGCCGGAAGTGAGATGAGAGCTTTTGAAAGCTATCGTCGGGTTGCGTAATTGGCGAACACCGTTGACCCATCGATCCGGTTAACCGTTCTCTGATAAACGATCGTCGTCTCCGGAATAACATGAATTCGAAATTCGGCTGAAAAAGTGCAGGAAGTTGTTTAAAATTGACTCTAACGTTCGATAGAAAAAAGCGACCGTTCTCGCATAACGGTTTCAAAGCTCACTTGACTATTACGACCCGCTTCGATTCTCCAAAGCCGTACACTTCAATGTTTAAGTATATGCATTATATACATCTTGAAGTATAATAAATTATTTACTGCTTCATTAAAGTTTTATTACTACCTATGCATATGTAAGGTTATTTTGAGATGCTTTGATAATCAAATATTTTGCTTATTTTTATTGATTGATTTGAAATACCGCATTTTCATTCATTTCATCAAACTTAATTTGTCTATTACGTCAAATATTACGATTCGTTTTAAATTAGTAAAATATTAAATTTTCTATAATTATTCATAAAATTACCAATCAAAGATGAAATTTTTATACATGGGTATGTATGTATGTATGTGCATATAATATATTATAAAAGAATCAACATCAATCGAAGTCTAAAAAGTAAAAATTTTCCGAGAGAAGATTTTGATTCTTAACTCTCATAAAACGTTATTTTTGTACATTTCTAATTTAAATCAAGTGCGATCCAAACCCGACTAATTTTTAACTCCATTTATAATAATGTTCTTGTGACCAGAGCTGATTTCTGAATTTAGTATTGAATGTAACGAAAATTATTTACTTAAGCATTTTTTCTAAATAATCGTATTATGTAGTTCTCCATATATTCTCATTTTTCCAAAAAAAAAAATTAACATAATTAGATATATTTACGTTACTAGTAAAAATAGACGTATATACCTACTATGTACATATAATACATATATTACACATTTTAAATAGTTTATATAGTTCTTCCTTCATAATTTTTTCTTTTTAATTGTTAGTTTTTTTCTCCTCTATTTTGATTTTTTTGTTATTTTTGCTTAATATTTCATTTCGATTTGTTTTATTTGTTTATTTTTTTTATTTATTCTAATTTTGTATTAACAAAACCCCTTGGGTCCATCGATTATTATAGCCCGGCTTTCCCAAGTATCTAATATATAATTTCGAAAGAGACTTTGTAACTCTGTAATGTCTGTAATGTTTGATTGGGAGCATCAAAAACAAATCAAAGTTTCTATGACGACGATATCTTAAATTTATTTGAATCGAACAAAAATAATATTCAACGATATCGATATCGTTGAATATTATTTTTTTTCGATTCAAATAAATTAAAAAAAAAACAAATGAATGTTTGCTTAGATTAGCCATGTTTAAGCTGTTTATATTACAAAATGCCGAGCGAAGCCGGGTATAACCACTAGTTATTAAATAAATATTTAGCCCCACTATGTATGTATGTATGTATAACAATGTATATATACTGTAATCACTGCTAATTATTTTTAACGAAACGTAATTGAAAACTATTTTCTAAAATCCATGAACGTTTTCACTTTTAAAAATTTAATTAATCCGAATTTTCGTTTATTTATATGCAACGTAAGCAATAGATTTTCTCGAACATCAATCTCATTTATATAACCATATTTTTCTTTTTACTTTTACTGTACATAAACGATGATTTCTTTCTTAATATTTTAATAAATATAAAAATAAATAATCAACTGTCAAAAATTATAACTCGAAACTATTATATGCACGTACGAATTAATATCACGATTCAAAATCAATCGAATCTGTTCTTATTTTTGTCACTTTCCTTTTCTTTTTCTCACAGCCTCTTTATATGCCTGAAAACGCTTTTATTTTTTTTTTCTAACGCGACACCGCAAAACGCTTTTCTTTTTTTTAACGTAATTTTCAAATTGATTCGACTTGGACGATATCTCCGATTAAATTCCTTGGCGTGTTGACACAGTTTTCGTCTTGGCATGATATCTCTTTGTTAGTTGCACGTCTCGAGTAACATTTTTATCATTTCGGTACCCTGGTACCTCGGCCTAGGAACATTTTACAGTTATGCATCTCGGCGAGAAACCAGTCTCGTTCTGGAGCGAGAGAACGCCAACTTCCGATTTATCACTGGACCGAATTCCGAAGCGTACGTAACATCGACGACGAACAAAATGCACCATCGGGCAGGTCACCAGGTACTTACATACAATTAGATCAGAGAAATCCTACTTAATAGCCCCACATACAATAAATGTAGGTTTATAATCAATCTACATTTATATTCCAAATGCATTTGGAACAGTAGAACATTATTCTGGAACTTTAAACGAAACGCATTGTTACCTAGTGTACGTACAAAAACCTTAGCACATTTCCCAATCGTTCAATAAATATGATTAAAGCCTATGTATGTATTATCCGAACTACCATTAAATCAAATTTTAATGATTTTGCAATGCACCCGTAATTATGTTTTCCTATACCGATACCACGATCACAACATGAAATAAAAATTCTAATTTTACTATAATATATTACACATCGTCAACTTATATCCATCTTCATTATCCAACGACCTTCAATAACAATAATGCACACAAAAATTTAAGTACTAAAATCCAATATATCGAATATGGCCATGGACTATTGCATTATTGACTGAAATGTCAATCAAAAAATAATTTGATCCACTCAAATTGCTTCAAACACATCTTGGTTTGTTATCGAATACATCTTTTAAATTGGATCAAATCAAAACCTTTCACTCAAAATATTCACAGTCATCGGACTTTAATTAAAATCTTATCAGAATATTATTAATCCTTACATCTATCAAAATATAAGCAAGACTTTCTTTAATACAACAAAAGATAAATGTATGTAGGTGTTTTAATTATTTTTTTGAATCTACAATTTTTATAAAATATTTACAATCAGACACGCTATGCTACATATGTATGTATACAAAATATTTTTAATAATCTTATCTCTAATCTAAACTACTAATTACAAGTTTTTTAATTATAATTTCATATCATGGGACACTGAACATAAAATCAAACTACATTATGTATGTCAACACAAATTTAATTAAATTTTTAATTTCATTAAATATTGTATACATATGTTGCTTTGAATTTTTTTTTTTTCACTTAAACGTTGCCATTTAAAAATTGTTAAGAACATAACATTCAAATCAGTGAGAAAATTTCTTACCAGTAAAAGCAACCACGCTCCATATCAAACTCGCCGAAAACCACCACACAGGATTCTTCATATTGTTTTCGATTCTTGACGTAAAATCACTGTCGTTTTACAATTTCAGATTATACACATAGCATGCGCTATAATTCAAATTCAATACGTTTCGATTCGTATACGTTTTCTGAAACAAAACAAAAATAAAGAAAAATAACATTGACTGTTGAAACTTGCTGAGAGCTTATGGGGGTCGAGCGCGAGCTTTTCACAGATCTCACGCTGAGAGCGTCAGAATACTATCGTCATTTTTTTTTACAAAATCATGAAATTTAAAATCAATATATGCAAATATTGTAACAGGGAAGCGTTTGATTAAATATAATATAATAATAAATTTATGTTTGGGCTAGGATCGCGGTAGCGTACCTCGCGAAGGCTGTATGAAGACTGCGGCCGATGGCGGTCTTGCTTACCTACTTATGACGGTTGTTCTTTCTCTTGCCTCGACCGCCGTGTGAACAACTGCAACAAACTGATGGATTTGATCCACAATCAGCCACTTGATCTGCACGGACAGCGGCCGAAACAGACCGGTTCAACACTAGGTCCGCAGCCTGAAAAAAAAATCAAAAAACGTTTGACGAACTATGAACTATGTAATTCATTCTACGAGGAATTTTCAAAAAAATATATACTATAAATATATTATACTTGCTTCGAAACACTGCAAAGGGTCTGATAGCTAAACAGCATAGACTAATGATTACCATATAATGCTTCCAAACAGAGTGGTCATGAGATCAAATCTCAACGATTTCTGCTGGCCAGACCTTGGATTTGTGACTCCAATTCAATCGTTTCCTATCAGAGTTTGGAAATTTATCTGATTTACATCGAAAGGGTTCAAACAAATACGCGACCTTCCCTATTTCCTCACAAATTTCGAGTTTTCAGCATCTCGAATTTCGCTGAATTGTATAAAATGCTGCAAATTTGACCGTAGATGTCTCTGTGGCTGTTAATTGATATTTTTTATTGGTTTTTATAATACTTTGTAGATGTCGTGTTTAATGTAAAAATATATTTATTTATTTATTTAGTTATTTATTTCATTCTAAACAGACCATTGTGGCATAACAGGAATTCCTAAAGCGCCACAATGGTCAAAAAACATAACACAAAAAAACAAAATAACAATTAAACATAAATTAATACATAACGAAAATAATATACTCATCAATTATACATAAAAAAATACATTTGAACATAAACATAAATATGTACATCCATAAATAAACATAAAAAATATATATACCTGTAAAATAAATAAATACTGTGTACTTCGGCTAGTTTTCAATTCATACATACATACATATTTTATTTTATTACTTTACATAGATACATACCAGGAAGACCTAACAGGTAGACCCCAATACGCCTTCTTAGACAATTAAGTACAAACATTGCAGCATTTTATTACATAAATCGCTGTATTTCGAGAAACTGAAGAACACGAAGTTATTAATTAATTAGTTAATTAATTAATCCATAGAGACATCTATGGATTTAGACTTGTACATACATTTTTACATATTGTACGTAAATAAAATTCAGATATTTGTGACAGCAGGTAGGATGAGTTTTGCCAAATTGATGGAGGAACCGTTTCAACAATGAAATCAGATAAATTGGCAAACTCTGATAAGAAACAATCGACTTGCAGTCACAATATCGTCAATATCCAAGTCCGACCAGCAGTATTAAAGATTAGCACGGAATCGGTGCTAAACATAAACGCAACCACCGATCCATACTGCTGGCTGTACATCTAATGCTTTGCTTTTTAGTATTATTAGACAATAAAACAGTAGAAGTAGTTAGAAATTATTTGTATCTAGGTCGAATCATCGACATGTCCGGTAATAAAGAAGAGGAAATAAAGATCCGTGTGAAATTAGGATGGAGTGCATTTAGGCGAATGAACACCGTTTTCAAATTGAAAATGCCACTTTGCACGAAGAAAAAAAATCTTCGATCGCCAGAATGCTGAATAAATTCCAATGCACTCAAAGAAGTCTGTAAAACTGTATGCGCGGCATAACGATGAGGGATATAAAACGGAATACGTGGGTGAGAAGTATGACAAGGGTAGTTAATATTATA
This sequence comes from Arctopsyche grandis, assembly GCF_051622035.1. Taxonomy (NCBI): domain Eukaryota; kingdom Metazoa; phylum Arthropoda; class Insecta; order Trichoptera; family Hydropsychidae; genus Arctopsyche; species Arctopsyche grandis. Next base: position 20,148,677 of record NC_135360.1, read on the forward strand.
TAATGAGAGAGTAAAGAGATTGAAATGGCAATGGGCGGATCATGTAGCTAGAAGATCAGACGGTATATTAACGAAAGAAACACTCGAATATTACCCGAGAGAATGTAAATGGGTGCAAGGAAAGCCACTAGGACGATGGGTAGGTGAAATTAGAAAAAATGTGTGAGATGAGATGGATGAGAGTTGCCCAGAGGCGAATGGAAGCGTGTTTGAGAGGTCTTAATCCAATAATGGATGGTGAATGGCAAATTTTTATGATGATAATAAATTTATTTTATACATTTGCATACTATCGTGTCTAGAAAATATAAATGGCGCAAATATGAGCTTACTGTCACTGGGACACAGTTCTCAATCACGGTTGATCAGTGAAAATCTTTGTGGACTGTGGACCGAATTACACCTACGTTACGATAACTACATACATACATATGTACATTATTTACAATGACAATATTATTTTAAACAAAAACACATCAACTTGAAGGTATTGAACCTCATTTCATTTGTTGCAATTGATGACATCATTATCTCAATTTCAAGTTCAAGTTTATGTGAGACACTCAATACCAAAAACAGTGGCTCAAAATAATCCCATTTTCAAATTTGAAAAACAAACATATTTACATACATAGTATTGTAACAACATTGTGTTGAAAAAATCTGTGATGGGATTTCTATATTTTATTATAAAATTTTTCTATCTATTATCACCAATATTTTCACTGACGCACGTCCATAAAGCTTCATTTATAATTTATTATTTCCAGCAAGTGGGCGTATATCTTTATTTAATCGCGCACAATGGAGACGATTTACGATTATTGGTGCATAAATTATTTGAAACTCTTCGCTATGAAAATATTATAATTTTCGGCAGATTGTATTCTTCTGCAAAATGCAAATTTTTCAAGAACGCTCAAACACAATCGACGAGAATTGGAAGCTTTTTTTGCTATAAAAAAAAGATTGTCGGTCGAGCTTAACCTTTTCGTTGGTCGGTGCTTTTTATCCATCGACGATGATGAGGAGATTGTCAAGATAGCATAATAACAACCTTGACACGCAATTCAATGTCATCGTAGTCGCACTGTTTGGTCAAAAACTCATGTATGCTTTGTTTTATTTACCATTTTTTTCCTTTCCCAGTTGCATCACGACAACCATAACATCATTTGCTGTCGATACAGATGTTTTCATCTGCGAACATTTTGATATGGGTCATTTATCAGAATTACATCGATCACTATTTGATTATCGATTATGAAAGTGATTGCTCAATTGATCATGCAATTGCGTGAATAATTAAAAATGTTTCGTGAAGCATTAAATTATTTCTGACCCCAGTAAATGGAATAGAAGATCAGTTATTTAATTGAAAAATTTAAATTCTAGCAATTGAATTTTTTTTTATTACTTATAAATATGCTATAAAATAAATTCAGGAATTATCCGCCCAGATTTATAAAGGATAAGCCGAAGTGAACTTTAGCCATTTAATAGTATTACATATACCAATCTCGTTTCACTTGAAAAGTTTTTTATACCTCCTATATAATCAAAAGGATTCATATTTCAATTTATATAACGTAAACATTCCAGCATCGAAATTGGGTCTATAAAACGCGTATGAATTTTCTAATTTCACAAAATATAATATAATATATATTTACTGAGAGCTGTCTGTAATAGATATAAAATATTAAATACAAACTCTAAGAAACAGAAAATTTAAGTTTGATTATAAATTTTGTCTTGTTAATATACGAATAATAAAATACAAGCAATCAAGAGTGACTTTTCCCGTTTAATAATATCAGCAGTCTGATGACAAGTGGATTATCTACGTTACAAATCAATAAACTAAGCTATAGTTGTTGGGATCTTCATTCGTGAGTGTATTAAAACCAAGTAAGTACACATACATACATAATTAATAATAAAATTTCCTCTTACTATAGCACAAGTACTTCATATATTTGAAATTTAACTACGACATTTATAGATATGTACAAACTCCATGATCGCGCAATTTACAAGTTTATGTCATCTTAATAAGGTCACACTAACTAAAACAACGATCGAATAAATTCAATGAAAATAGGAAACGTAAGCTCTAAAATGTTCCTACACGATTGAAAACCAGTTCTAGGATAATCACCAAATTGAAAGTATTCTCAGAATTTTTAATTCGATTCAATCACAATACGCTTTATGCTGTTTCTCACAAAAGCCGTGTCGAATTATCATAACAATCCGAGCAAAAAAGTGAAGACACGTAAAAAAATCTTCCGATTACATAACTTCATACTGTGCTTTCACATCGATCGTAATCGAAGACTCGTATCGATTTTTTTTTAAATTATTGTATTTTTATTCGCTACTTTAGCAGTTTGTACCGACCGCAACGGAGAAAAACAGCATTTTTCTTGAAATCGATTCTAGCCATTTTCCATCGTGAAATCTTCCTTGTAATTATCCATTCTTCTCGGAGAACGTGACTTCAAATGCTCGTTTTTCGAGGCGCCAATTTTGTCCGAGCCAAATTACATATTAAATTAAATAAAACGCCATTTCGTCGTGTTCTGTCGACTTGAGAAATAACGGAGAATTCTAGACGAAAATTAAAAAGTGATAAAACTTTCTCCACTGTCGAAAGATATTGAACACTGGAGCAACGAATAAAAATCGAATAATTCATACTAAAATTTCTCCAGACACTTTTCACCTTCATCCGCATACATATATACATAAGTGTAACAATTTCATATTATATTTGACAATCCTACATTTTTACAACTCGAACTTGTCTCACGGTAAACGACCTTTGAGAAATATGATTGATCGATCGACATTGTTTCGAATTCGATCCCGAAAAAAAATTAAGAAACTCGCAATGAATCGGCGATCCGCGTGGAAATTACTATTAGTAATACGCACCGATCCTATTGCGAATTAGCGATTTCGCATGTTTTGAAACCTGCGAACCAATTAATTATTCAAAAGACATGAGAACGTACGCTCAGATTCTAATCTATTTATTACAATAATGGCGATCGATTTCGAGACGGCTCCATTTGCAACTAGCACAGACGAAGACCAACTTTGATAGTAAAGGGTGATAATTGAAAAATTCATGTCATTCATTCAAGTATTTGATATTTAGAAAAATCTTTATATTTCCTGTAATCAGTCCGTTTCGTTTATACACACCGTGTTGTAATTTTCTTCCGGCTCTAGGTGTTGCACAACACCGTGGGAAATATTGCCCCAACGAGGACTATTCATACAGATTGCCACCGCTCGTCTCACCCTCAGTTAATGTTCTGCAAAGACAGATTTGCAAATCAAAACGCTTAATTTAGAATCACAAACACACACGTAGGTATTTTTGCGTGGGTGTTAGCAACATAACTGATAGACATTTCTTCGATCGAAATCGATTTCGCAACATTCGACGATGATGTTGCCAAACGTGCACCAGAACTTAGTGGGATCCTCGTGTCAAAAACATCAGCAATTGAGTCTGTGTAATTGTCAAAATAGACCGCAACGAACCCGACACATGAAAGCAATAGATTTTGCAATATCATCTTCGTCTATGTGTGAATGCACGTACACGTATATTGTAAAATAATCGATATTATTATATTCAAAATTTTCATAGTAAATATAAAACAAATGAACATTTTTTTATCATGTTTCTACAAAATGTCATGTATCGTACATTATTATTAGCAGTTATTTCTACGCTTCCTACCATCACTAATGCTTTTTTGTATATGTTTATACACTTATTCCAATATACGTTGACGTTTTATTGCATGATGGATATATTTTGGTCATCAACTGTTATTACTATAGGAAATAATTGGGAAATTTTCTTTTATACAAAGCCCTAAAGCGATAAAACCATTATGTCTATTAAGTTGGAGAATATCATTATGACAAATTCAATGGATGATGAATCTGATATTATGATTCTTATCTCCTTGACTTCTGAACATACATATTTATTTATTTATTTTATTCTAAACAGACCATTGTGGCATAACAGGAATTCCTAAAGCGCCACAATGGTCAAAAAACATAACACAAAAAAAAACAAAATAACAATTAAACACAAATCAATACACAACGAAAATAATACACCCATCAATTATACATAAAAAAAATACATTTGAACATAAACATAAATATGTACATCCATACATAAACATAAAAAAACAGCATTTAATAATAACAGATAAAGTAAAAATATCAAATAAAAAAATATATAGCATAAGGAATGCCTTGCACCTACAGGCAGTTTCAATAAATATGTATGTATATATAAGAATAAGATACACTTAACCCTTTGAATGCTGACCAACGCCGATTGGCGTTTTACCAACAAGTCCATTGGCCTGAAAAATGCCGATAGGCCTTGTATTCTGAGCATGTACAAAGTAAACAAGAATACTAATCGCTAAGCCTTTCCGGGTAGCATTGAAAAAATAATGCATTGAACATGGGTCGTGTAATCCGTGTCATTCATATGTCAACGTTCATTAGGACTGGTTTACACCGGAATTTCTGAATTCCCTAACTGCTGAGTATTTTAGACTGTGGCTTGGCCTTTAAATTGTGAGCATTACATTTTAACAACAGTGAAGAAGATGGAACTAGTTTTGGAAAAATACATTCATTAATAGACTTCTTTTGTTTATATTATATTGTTGTAAGATATATTAAAAAGTCTAAACCACCTTTAAAAAACTCGAAAACCTCGGCGGTAGTTATCTAGGGTTTGTTTGGATTAGCTACAACTTTTATACCTGCTTTCTATTGAATTTCTAAATAATTCTAGTTGGAAATGTTGGCGAAATTTTCAGTGTGGCTTTCAACAGAAAAGACGTCAGCACTCAAAGAGTTAATACAATTTGTTTTGAGCTGATATAGAAAAATAAAATCCTGCAGTATTTTATTTTATTTCAAACAAACAACATGAGAATAATTTACAGACAAAGAAAAATGTTATTTTATACATTTGTACATACAGGCTAAGATCTAGGGATGGGGGTGCAAGTCAAGCATTTGCCCGGGGTGGTAGATTTGAGTGGCGGCACAAATTGGTGTAAAGAAAAACAAAACTTCATCCATTGTTACTACGTACATAGATAAAGTAAAAATTATAATACCTGAATGGGTCGTACATTTTCAACACTACTCCGCAGGTAATTAAGAAGTTGGGCGACCCTTCGATGACATAATTTTTAAAAGACGAACATCAATAAATAATGGCATTGATAAACAATAGATTTTCAGATTGATTTAAAAGAAAAATACTGACGTAAAATTTTAATTAGAATCGTAAATAATTAATAGTCAAATTATTAACAAAAATTGGTTGAGCATTTCGCGGAAACAAATAGGCTAGGCAAACTAAAATTAGAAAACTCAGTTTATGAAAAAATAATTTTTGAATTTTTAAACTTCGTCTGCATAATAACTGAAGGAAATTTAAGTTTTATTATTTTCGACATAACATCTCAAATATAATATACTAGATGTATGTATTTAGACTGTCATAAAAACTTTTTTATTTAATACTAGCTGAACCCGGCATGCGTTGCAATGCCACAATAACGCATGCAATTCTCGTTCCCGTTCCCGTTCTCGTTCCCCTTCCCATTTGTCGGAAAAACGCAGGCAGCGAACACATTTGAAAGTATTGCGTTGCAATGACACTCATTCCCGTTTTTGGGCGATTTTTTTTTCACAGTAATCTTCCCGGACATCCGAAATCCTGAAAGTTCCATCGTAATCGGTTTCAGTGGTTTAGGAGCCTATTCGAGACACACAGACAGACAGACATTAATTTATATATATATACATAGATGTAGTATATTAGATTTTTGAGTCCATCGGTGTTGAATTTTTAATTGAAATATACGGGTAAATCCAGTTGATTGGGAAATTCCAAACCAAAAACCGATTTTTTCAAAAGTTGGTTTTTATATAGATATAAATTAGTAATTATTTAATATGAAAAATAATTTCGATTACGTCTAGCATATGCATGATGCGCTAATGTCAACATATCCACCTTTTTTTTTTAATCAGGGCTGAGGAAGGGGGTGTTTTTTAGACTTTTACCAGAGGGGGACAAAAGTTGACATTTTAGAGGAAACTTGGATTTTATTTTTTGTTATTATTTTTTTATTTATATATACATACATATATACATTTTATTTTTCTTTAAATGAGTTTTTCCTTTTTTAAAATACCTACAAAAAATCATATTTTAAAATAATAATATGTAAAAGGGCAGCAAAAATAATTTTTGCCCATAGCGGCGAAAAAGTTGTATCGGGACGTGTGTATGTACATACATACATAGATATACATACGTATAATACTTCTAAATTATCTTTACGATGTAAATTAGCTCAATTTAGGCACCTAATGAGATAACTACATACTTTATCGAGTTTTCCTTTGATAAATATGCAAATATATACTCACACGGTAATTGTAAGTTATAAAACACCCTACTAACTCCTACACATATTCATATTATTATTTAAGCATATCAAAAACAATTCACAGCAAGGTTAGATAGACGATCTACAAAGTTTTTCAATTCTGTAAGCTCGAAGAATGGATCGATGAATTCAAATATTTATAACATAACAGACTCATATATTGAGCAATAGCCGTGTAAGTTTGTTACATAATTTTATTATGATTAAAATTTTATTATGACGCTTTTATAATATGTACTGAGTTTACTTGTGTACATAAACCAATATTCATAATCCGATCGCCGAGATGTCGAGATCGTGTCAAAGCCGGCCATTAAGAGAGTGGTTTTTAACGCGGTTGCGAATCATCTTAGCTCGTTGTAACCGATGTCACAACAAAATTTCAAACAGTGGAAGTTTTCGAAGTGGCCGCACGCTAATGGCGAAGAGGAAATTGCTGAAGAAATTCCATCCACCTACCTACATATAATAAACACACGGTGCATTCGTTAAATTACAGAGTGATTCGTCCGCAAACACAAACAACATAATCTGGCGCAATCTGGGGCATTCCCTCTGGTTGTTGTGTACGGTAACTGTACCGACATACCTCGACATTATCAGCTGGACGATGGCAAACAAGAAACCATACACTGCCACTGGTTCCACCACATAATTAAAATGTTTCGATGACTTACTCAGACGCTGCTGCATCAACTTCAACATTTTAAATATTCAAAGACACTTCGCGCTAAAGTCATCGTCGATTTATATATATACATATGTATATTATAACATCACTTCAAATGTCAAAAATCACACACTTTCCTCTAAGTAAAGTGATAGGAACATCACCATCGTTCACTTTCGGCACTTAAACAATTGTCAAGAGATGTGAACGTTCAAAATTCACCATGAAAGTGGTCCATTCGGGTTTATTGATCTTCAATGTTTGGCCGGGCGGCTTCCTGGTGACTGTCTGGGAGAGCGGGCAGCATCCGAACAATGAGACGTTGCATCATTTGTATATAACTAACTCTTCTGCGTTACGTCTAAAATACATCATCACCGGCAACGACAATAACAAGAAGACTCGGACATCTCATTTGCAGACTTGGACAAATTTGTTTCACAATCGAAGCGAGGCAATTCCAATTTCTCAATTGATCTCGAACACACTTCAAACAATTTCACTGGAAATGGGAGATTTCTTAGTGGCAATATTTTGAGAGTTCACAATACGCAACAATGCAAAAATTTCAACTGAATATTAAAAAAATATTGAATGTCGTCGATTTCGTAACATTGTGAACTCAAGATGCAATAGGGCCCATAGTTGAGCAACAGCCACACAGTATCATTGCAAACAAAACCTTTCTTTGTATGTTAAATATTCTCTAGAAGTTTGCGTATATTTAATGATCGAAAGTTTCCGAACAAGCGTTCACATTCATAAGCAATCAAAGCCCAATTTAGTTTTGAAAATACAAAGGCAATTTCGTTTAAATTACCCAATAAATACATAGTTTGTCGCATCGATTATACTAATCTGGCATGTCGGACACCCACTGGATTCACCGCAAATGGTAAACGTCGGTCGTCGTCCTTTCTCCTCCTGATGAAGCCCCCGCATCAGCATCAGCCTATAAAAAATAATAATAAAATATTATTACATAGATATATGTACTTATTCCAACCACCATTTGATGGATCGCTCCCATTAACTAAACCAATAACATTTGTACACAAAAATATATCAAACTATATCATTGTACTATTTTGAAAATCTCTACCACCATAATTATCTTTGACTCACTCGAGATAGGGAAAAAATCACTTTCAGTACATAAATATTTGCAGATTCGATAGATGTGATGGTAGAAATATAAAGATAAACCCAGTGGCGGCTCGTGAGAATTCCCATAAATTCAATCGGGCTGTAGTATGTAGCTCGTTGACCAAATGAAAACAAAAATAGCACGTATGTATATTTATTTATTTGTTTATTACATTTTTGTCAAAGTGACATTAGAGTAGTTCCAAGTCGTCACTATGGCTAAACAATAAAAGAAAAAAGTATACAATAAGACGAATATAAAATAAAATATAAAAACAATACCAGCATAAATATAAAACAAATACAATAATAGTACACGTTCCGATCTTAAATTAATCAATTCCTCGACCAGATCAGCATATTTTAGATTTAAAAAATCCAAGTTAATAGAAACCAACAAATTGGTACATGCCCAAGGTGAGGAAAATAAATTGCGGTATCTAATGTATCTGAGTTGGCTGGGAACATTGAAGCTCAATTGTACAGAAATTTAAGGATTGCTCACCAAACTAACCAGTAATTTATAGAAATGCTTCGTCAAATATATTCTACGTCGCGACTCGAGGGAATTATAACCTAATAAACTATCATGTAAGTATATCTGAGAAACGACATCTGTACTCTCTCGATCATCACTAGGTCTCCATATAAAAAAAATAATAATAGAAAAATGCTCCGTATCACATGGAGTACTAATGCACTCTGGAAAGGTTTACTTTATTTATTTATTTATTTATATAGCAAACTGCTAATACAGATAACACAAAATAATAACAAAAAATTATAAATCATCTTCCACAAAGGTATCCATTAACAACCTTCAAGAAAGCATCAATGTTATACTTACTTACTTGCACGTACATTGTACGAAACCCAACATTTTTGTAGCTCTTGAGTAAAAATCATCAATATACCGTCAAAAATCGAAATTCGCGTAGAATAAGATACCCATATCACTTAAACTCATAGCCGAAATTAGCTTAATGCTATTTAAATGGTACTATACTATACTAGAAGGGCTACAGACCCGCAGCCCATATACTATACTGGGAGCCTGCAGCCCGCAGCTCATATAAACGAGCCGCCACTGGACCAATCTCTACAAGCGATAAAATAAAAGATCACACAATATAATCATGTCCTTACAAAGCTCAATCATCTGTCAATTTATGTACGATTTAAGGCCAAAACACAAAATGCCCAAATGGGTATGTATGCAAATTTTCCAGGGGCATTCTGGGAACCCAATGGTCACGGTAGTACACGCGTACCTATACATATATTCATACACACACGAATGTTACAAGAGACTTTACATAATTATGTTCGTGCCACACAACGCTCACTTTCACTAACTTCAATAATAATTAATATATATAATATATTGGCAGGGAATCATGATCCGAGACTCTCGCTGCAGTCCAAATAAATAGACGCGCCTCGTGTACACTTCGCATTAATGGAAACTATCAATAATGACACACGAATTTGTGCCGTATGTAAAATAATCGTTTTCGCAATCGTTGCTCAACATTGTGCGAGGCATTCAATAATTCACTTTATTGTTAGGTTGGTTAGACGCGCCCGATACGAAATGGGATGCTGCAATGTGCATAAGCCACTCTCCTAGTCAATGAAAGAATTAAACATAGCCCACTTAAGACGGTGCTTTATATTTCAACTGATTTTATATAGTCATTAATATAAGAATTTCAAAATTTATTATTGATTAATTAATTAATTAACTTAACCTAGTTCCTTAAACAAATCCAACTCACATGAATAAAACCTTTGTATAATATGTTGACACCCACAACTTCGCAAATCTCTTTTGTACAAAATTTGTACATAATTTGGCAATATTTTGCTGCCAAAGTTAAATCAAAACAGGGATTTTTTTGTTTTGCTTGTTTTGATTCGTTTTGGTTTAGCGAAACTATAAAATGGTGTAGTGGTTAATCAGAAGACCGATTTAAATTTCTGATATGAATCTAATTGGATTTTTTGAAACTTAAATCGATATATAATATATCTACTTCAGCATCTTTTGTATTGACGCATTACTATGTTTACAACAAGGCTATGCATAAGTGAATAAATATACCAAAACAAATGTAAATAATTTTCAGAAGATGTCACTTAAAAGAAAAATTATTCTAGAACAAAATTCGGATAAAATATTACAATAATTATTTTACTATTGCTTATATTGGGCTTTTATATAATAATTCATTATTTTAAGTATTATTGGCATTATACTTACACTATATTGTAATATTCTGTTAAAATATAGTGTTAAACTGCTACCGCAATCAAATCTCATATTACCGATATAACTACATAGATATGTATGACTACAATTAATGCGAAAGTATAATTTCCAATGCATTTGCAATGACATTAAATTCGGCAATATTGTCAATGATAACCTTGCAGTGGGCTTCAAGCGTAAAAGTCATACTTTTTAATTCAACAGCCCCACCTTCGAGTGTGCAGACAGATCAGGGTATTTCAACTTACCAAATAATACTGAGAAAATACAAAAAAATAAACAGCAACGAAAAAATATTTCGATGACTTCGGAACAAACTACAAATCATAATCATTATAGAAATTTACTCAAGATTTCATCTTATTAATGTGTACACAATACTACAAATCTAATGGATATCTAATGTAATTTTATTATTGAAAATGTATTCCTATATAAAATTTTCAAAAAGTTACGCCACTTTCCATTGGCGAACATAAAAGTAATTTAGAAAGTGTACCGCAATATGCTTCGGTTTAGAACACCTGATGCAGCACGTCAAAGAACTAGTTTAGCCCAAGCTTCGGACCTCGCCAGTTGCTTGCTTTCCTTTTGGTCTATTTGTATTCCGGATTCATTCTTCATCAGTTTTAGGGAGTGAGAAAATATTGTTGAGGTAGACCGTAATGTGCAAAGTAAATTTTGCTCAAATTCGACCTGTTTGAACCATCATTTCGACACGGAAACGAATTGGCCGATAGTAAATGTCTGGTGAAAAAATGAAAGTAGCAAAGTTTCGCATACAATGACTATGAATTGCAACAATGTGCACGGTGCTATAAAAACTCTTGTCTTTGTCTTCGAACTTCTATTATTCCTACTCAATGGTAAGCTGCATCATAACCTAATATAATGATACCAAATAAATGACGAATCAACATGAATTTTTTTTATCGTTTTTGAATAATTAAAAAGTGCTAAAACACTAAATATTATTATTTTTTGTAGGAATTCAATGTCAAGAAGATGACGATGGCCCTTACCAAGGAAAATATTTAGGAAAAATTAATTCATATCATCATCAGGTAGCGTCATCATTTACATAATATCTTGCAACATAATCTGTCAATTAATATGTATATGTATTTCCATCAATTTCGATTTTGTACAATACCATGTGTTGGGTTTTAACTGTAACCGTTCGTTGATGTCACCGATAATATAAAAAACATAGATAAAATTATATCACATGAACGAATGACGAATGTCATTTTCTGACGCATTTCAAATATATTTTTACTTTATCTATGTTTTCATTATAATTTAAGGTTTCTGGTGAGATTTATGCTGTCGATGAGTTCACATTTCTATTGACAGGCTTCAGCTATGACGGCAACGGTGCCGACACATTCTTCTGGGCTGGAGCTGCAAACAGACCTGGTCCACAGGGTTTTATTGTACCAGATGAATATGGAAAGTAAGTTTTTACTACATTTCAACAAATGCCCCATTTTTATAGTATGTAATACCTTTATAATACGTAAATAATTGATTTTAGAACTAATGTACTGGCCCGATACCTCAATAAAGATTTCACACTAACTCTCCCCGATGGGAAAAAAATTACTGAAATTAAATGGTTTGCTATTTATGATCTATCCAATCAAAACACATTCGGTGACGTTTATATACCAGAAGAATTTGAACCACCACTATTACAGAAAGCTGGAAGTTTTGTTGGGCGATCACACGGTGTTGGTTCTGATTCTATAGAAATCGTCGATTCTAAGACAATAAGGTAGGTAATTTAGTGCTTGCTAAAATTTCAATAAATGTACAAGTAAATAAACATGTTCTTGTAAAAAACAGAATTCCAGAATTCAGTTACGACGGTCTCGGTAAAGACACGTTCTTTTGGGTAGGCGTTGGTCCTCTGCCGTCATCTAAAGGCAAAAAAGTTCCTGATGAATATGGATAGTAAGTGTAAACTGTTTTCACATTTTAGAATGAAATGAAACTCGACAATTTAATTTTTTGTCATTTTTTAATACAGTTTGGATCCAATCAGAGCGTACAATAAAGAAACAATCACATTAGAACTTCCGGGTGATATAACCATATTCAATATTGCCTGGTTGAGTGTATTCGATTTAGAAACGAAAGAGAACTATGGTTCAATATTAATACCGGACGGTTTGAACGTTCCGCCGTCACTTATAAAAGTGTTTCCGCAAAAAAATAGCTTACCAAATTGCGTGCAACTCCATAAAGATCTCCAAGTTTCTTGGGAAGTATTTGGTCCACAAATCACCATACAATTGGCCGGACAGGTAAACAACATTACCTGAGAAAAATCAGTATTATAGATTATAATTAATCATTCAAATTACAGGTAACTGAAGATGAATATATGGCATTTGGTATATCAGGCTCAACATCTAAGAGTGAGATGCTCAATTCCGATGTGGCAATTACCTACATAGATGGATATAGAGGATTTGCCATTGATTACAATATAACTGCATTCGCACCAGTATGTTCAACATAAAGATTTCAGTTTTCAAAATATATATATGTACGACGAATATGTCGACAAAAGATTCTATATCTGTGTATTTTTCAGTGTCTTCAAGTATTGGGTCAATATAAGGGTGTTTGTCGCGATGATTTAGTCGGTGGCATAGATAGCAATCAACTCCATACTGCTGTTAGAGATAATGGCATCAATACAATTACATATCGACGAACATTAATATCTTGTAAGTAAAAATTTATAAAAAAATTAACTTAAAAAATGTGTATTACTGATGACTAATTAATGTTGACCTTATACAGCTGACGCTGGCGATAAAGAATATGTGACAGAAGGAAATACATATATCGTGTGGGCTATAGGTAGATTGGACAGCAATAAAGAACCAGCTTTTCACGATTTTTATCCAAAGCGAGATGTTATACTTGAGTTTGGCGTTAAAGAGCCCATCAACACATGCTTTGATTTTACAAGGTAAAAACGTGTATAAAAACAAAAAATATATGTATCATACTTTTTATTCTTTGTTGATTAAGTTATAACCATACTTATTTCTCTTTAAATATATATTAACTTTTAGATCTGATACAACTTTGAGAGAACCATGGGAAAAATCTGAAATATTTGATCGATCTGTAAGAACGTTCAAAGCCACGGTAGGACCATCAGGAGGAAAGCGTGGTTATCAAGCACTCACCGGACAAACATCTAACGGTTTGTCGTGGTATATAAATGGACTTTTAGCTCCTGAACTGTGGTTAAGAAGAGGATTAACCTATGCTTTCAAGGTTCCTAGCAATTTCGCACCGAGTACAAAATATATACATATTTTTTTTTTTAATTAAAACAATAATGTAATTTTATAACAGGTATATGGAGGGAACAATCCTCATTCAGCTGAGTGGTATCACCCGTTAATAATATCGGTTGATCCTCACGGAGGCTTTGATCGTTTGAGCGATGCCGCACAAAAGAACATAAGGGTTTTAGCTGGTGTAGAATTCACAAGAAGGGGAAGACCAAGGCCAATAGCAGGTATAATTATCCATTTCAATTTTATATACTCACTAGTGATTCCACCCGGCTTCGCTGAGTATTCATAACATTCCTTTGTTTTTTGATTTTTCTATTGAAAACAAATGAATATTGAACGACTTTTTTATATATAACTTTGTTTTGTATATAATATATTTACCAATTATCCTATATTTGTATTATACAGCTGGAACATTGTGTGCAGCGAAGCATCCAAAAGGAAAGGATAGGAGATTAGACGATGATTTTCCAACATTCAAAAAATTCAATCGTTCATTGGAATACTCTTGCGAAGAAGGAGAGCCTGCCATATTAGAAATAACGCCAAACACAACCTGGCCAGATATTGTGTATTACAACAGTTTCACACATTCAAATATGGGTTGGAAAATACACATAGTGGATCAATATACGAAGAGTGCATCTGCTAATAATTCCTACGTTTGCAGTTCTATATTGCTTATTTTTACAAGTATTGTGATAAAGTTTATTATATGATATTTCGATAATAAAAAGTGTTAACACTGTAAAGAAAACTTTCATACTTATTTTCTTTTGGGGTTTATAAATAAATTCAGACAACATTGACGATATGGTTTATAATATTTAATTATTATATATACAGAGTTACGTACATTTACAAATTAAAGTCAACAACTTTTATTTTAATTATTAAATAATAATATCATCCTGGAAGACACTATTGTATATTCTCCCTCCAAATTTCCATAAACGGACACATTTAAAGCTACAGTAAAATTCACAAACAATTAAATATGTATCAACTTCACAATTGATTTTGTGTAAATATGTAATGTTTTCTACAAAATACAGATATTCAACATTCATTATTACAATATTGAATACAACAATGAAATGATAAATGAGATTAATATGAATAATACATACATCATAAATCTAAAAAGCCAAGTAATAACAATTATGTCTAATGATGATATATGTATTATAGAACTACTAGTCACACATTAGGTAGATAAAAAAAATTTATACGTCCAATAAAAAATAAATACACAATTTCGATTTAAAAGTCGAGGTCGATATCACATCAATTGGTAATTCTAACATATCAGTTAAAAACAAATCGACAAACAAGTAAACTCGTCGTAAATTTGACTAGATACAAAATAAAAATGAAACTTGTTAATCTTTTTATGTATATATGTACATATAACGAGATTTTTATATTACTTCAATGACTAGATTAAAATGTGATTATGCATAAATCTTCCTGTGTTTATACACTATATATGTATATATCATATATCATATATTATATGTGTGTATGTATTTTTATGAATTAAGAAATTATTTATGCATGAAACAATAAATTCAAATGAAAATTCTTATCAGTGCAAAATTTTATAAATAGATAATAAACCTAATATATACTAAATTTTCGAGGGAATTTTTGTAACATGTATAGAATTTTCATTCAAACTAATTACATTTCGTTGCAAATTTACATTGACAAAAATGATTTCAAAAGAACACTTAGTTATTGCTTACTTTGTAAAATATAGGATTATCTTAATCTTTTTCGATATTAGGAAACCATATTTGCCAAAGTAAAGATATAAATGAAAACACAGTTTCAATATGAAAGTAGCTAGTAAATTTCAATATAAAAGTTATGTATAAAAAAAAATATATACTACGAATAAAGTTAAAACATGATTATTAATATCGTTCAGTGTTCATAACGTTAACACTGATAATGATAAGTCTAAATACGAAAACCTATAAAACTTAAGGTTCATGAAACTTGACGAAATCAACAAGTGTTGCTGGAATTCTTCCATTGTCATATGGTATATGATTTGCTATGACTGTATGTGAAGCCAAACATTTCAAAGAAACGTATTTGAGCAAATGGACGTCGGTGCGCAAATTTTTCGATATTAAAAATGCAGGTGAATCCCCAAATTTATTGGGCTGATCGACGTGCGCCCCATACGATAATAGCAAATGTGTGAGCTGAAACAATAATGAAATTACTAGAAACAAAATATACATATAGAACTATGCAAAAAAACAATTAATATAGTGATATCTTAAAATAAAAGTAACTATATCAATATGACATACTTTTGGTGAATAGTTATAAGGAATACAAGCCACGTGTAATGGTGTAGACTTCGATTCGTTCTTAGCATTTACGTTAGAGCCACAGTCAAGTAACGTTTTCACTACCGAATAATGTGGAAAAATTTTCTGAAATAAAAATCATTACAAAATTATATGACAATTATTTTTTTATTTAAATGTTTTGTAATTTAATTTAATATACCCTTGCTTCCATATCTTCCTGAAAGTATGTACTTTTTATCACATTCAAGCTAGATACTGATAAATGGAGTAATGTATCGCCTTTGGATGCACTTCTAATATTCAACTGCACTAATTCTGATACAAGTTCTATTACCTTAAATTAAAACATTATTTATTAATTAATCTAATATATAATTTCGAAAGAGACTTTGTATTTAAGGTTTCAAGCGACAAAATGTTCAAAAGTCCTAAATTTTCCTATTTTAATGGAAAAAGTAACTTTTTATTATATTATATAAATATATGTATCTATCGATGTATATGATACTTTTCGTGTAGATCGCGTAATAATAAAAATATCATACTTCACTTTTTTCTTCTGGTGTATTGGCTGTTTCAATGAGTAAATATATCAAATGAGTAATGCATTTTAACGTTTTGTCAAACATTTCAGACTGTTTCTTGTAAAATGGCCGTATATCTAATATTGCACGTGTATCTGAAATAAAATCCAATTTGATTACACTGCAAGTGCAATTTTTTTTATAAAATTAAAAATAATATCAAAATGAAAACCTCTCATGTTGTACATCAATAGAGTGAAAACTTGGACGACATCACAAAACCTCGGCAGTTTGCTATTGTGATAATCGTTAGCAACAGCATTCAAATGACCGAGATTTAGATCTATCATTATTTTAACGAGGGCTTGAGCGGAATAGCATGAATCTGAAAATTAAATAAACTAAGATTGCAATCCCTTAAAAAAAAATACATATGTACATCATTGTGTAATTACTCACCAGCATACAATATTGAATCTTTTTCTATCCTAATTTGTAAAGCCCACACCCATAAATCGATACATCTTTGATATCTCAATGCATCAGCATAGGCGGCACCCCTGAAATGATTAAATAGTAATTAATAAATATGTATTGTAAAATAATTTCGAATACAAAAGCTGAACAATGACAAAAAACATGTCATACCTAAACATCAATCTAAATACAGTGTCTTTGTGAGAAACTCCCAAGATCCTCTCACATATTAACAACGACTGAATACGCATCGCATCAATGTCTGTCGCTATTGCTTCTAATTCTGCTTCCGATGTGAATTCTACAACATTTCTATAAGCTGGCCTAGGAGGTAGCACAGGTCGTTTAGCTGAAATACATTGTATTTAAATAATCTATTTAATTAAATTTGTAATATGTAATAGAAAATGTCAACATAAGTAAAAGTAAACAAATGACATCATTAAAATAGATATGTGCAAAAATAATATTAATGGGAAACAGTCCATAAAGGTCATTCGGATGTGGTTTTGATAATTTGTTAACCCAGAGATATTTTTCAAATACGATGAAAAATTGAATACCTAAATAGCTATTTCCTTTGCGTCGGAGATTGTTCGATATTCTCCAGTGTTCCATAGAAAATATCGAATCATTAAAATCATCTAACATGGTAGAACCTGAAACAAACCAAAATTCAACTTATACATAGTAAATAACGTCAACACTCAATGTGTGTAGATATTAAAACTTGAAAAATTATAATACAATGTATATATACCGAGTAATTCGTGAGCATCTGCCAAGCGTTCATCCGAGTATGGAATCCTTTGCAGTAACAATATGAATATTTGTGTGGCACCTTTCAAACAAGCAGTTTGTAAAGCATCATCGCCAGATCTTGACAGAGCATATGGATCAGCACCATGATCTAACAGCAGCTTTGTTGTTTCTTTTCTATGATTTTATAAAAAAAAAAGTTCAAAACAAATCAAATGCATTGCAAATGTAATCCATATAAATATGTACACACCTGTGTTCTTGAATAGCGTAATGAAGAGCAGTTTTATTTTGAATGTCCGTTGCATTTACGTCCGCACCGTTCTCCAATAGAAACTTGCATAATACGACAGATTGTACTGAATTAATCAGACAGGTTCCACCGTTAAAATTTGGCTTTCTTATATCCGCACCGTTCTTGACCAAAAATCGTACTACAATAGGAGATAGAATAGGATAGGACAAGAAGTTAGGGAATACCAAATATTCAAATACTTGAATAACAAACCGATATCTAAATGCGTCATAAAACAAGCACTTCGCACTGGTGTAGATCCAGAGTCGGACTCGGCATTTACATTTGCTCCATTTTTTACCAGACACCGAATCACATCTACCTTTCCGGAAACGGCAGCACACCACAAAGGAGTGACATAATGGACTGATCTGTGTATGTGATAAAAGTATACAAATATAAATCATTAATGTTCTAAAAATGTTACATTCATCACGTTATAATCTCTATAAATTATACTTTTGCAATATGAAATATTTAACATATTGCAAATATCTGAAATAACTCACCTATCGTCGGTTACTTCATAGAGACCTCGTTGTTCTACATCAACGCCACAAACAACGATTAGATATTCGACAATTTCCACATTTCCCCTCTTGCAGGCGATAAACAGCGGTGTGCATCGATCTTTCTCGCGACTGGCGATTTCTTTTCGTACTGTAAAGGGAAACCTAGAAAAAAATTCATTGTTACATATTTCAGATCGTTTTACACAACTATTCCATACACATTAATTAAATGTTAACAATACTACAATTCAATTGATTTGTTAAATGTAAATTTCCCCCTTCACTTCGAATTCTTTATATTATTCAAAATGTAAGGTCATTTGGTATTAAGCGTTAAATAAATAAATAATCAAAACTGCAACGTCGGAATAAAAATTGAAATAACTGACTTAAAGATGAATAATTAATGTGAAACATATGCGAAACAAATTAATACCATTGTGTTCCAATTAAAAACTTGAAAAACGTTTTTAAAGCTAAAAAACGCCATTCAATAAATTCAAACTAATACATATTCAAGGTTAAAATAAAAATTCTATAACAAGTATTCATCGAGTTATTAAAACATCTAATATAAAAAAATACTGACAAATTCAAAATCTACTTTTAAGCATGAAAAAAATTAAGTGAAACGAACAATGGATAAATAATGTAAGGTGGTACTTTAGTATGCAATCTACCTTCGCGTTTTTACTTTATTATGTGGTCTCACTGTCTCAGTTCTTGCGTGTGACACTGAGACTGAATAATACCGACCCTTAGCTTAACCTAACCTATTCTAACCCTTAAATAAATGTATCTGTATAAATGCACCTAATGTAGACCGAATGATAACATTTAAGTTTTTAACAACTTTATAATTAAAAGAACATTACAAAAATTGGGGCTAAAATATAAAAAGGATGTTATACATATGTAAAAATTAGTGAATCTTTAGTATATCAAAATTTAAAACTTTACAAAAACGATATTTCCAAAAAACACGTGTCTCTAAAACTGGTCAGTTCAAATGACAAATATATGTACTTACGTCAACGATAATAATTCAAATCATATTCGTTTATAGATAAAAATTTGACAAACAAGCGCGAGTCACACCCCATGGAATATCAAATTCAGATCTCTCGCAATCACACAATTTACAAATTACAAACCATACACAAAAATTCGACTCATCGAAATAAAATTAGAATTGTACTGAGGCGTGAATTTACAAAGAGCGCAATATACGTTAAAAAGTGAAAGTGGCCAAGGCTCACATTAGAATATGTGTGTGTGTGTGTGTGCGTGTGTGTGAATGAGAGTGAATAATAAGGTTCAGTTTGTGGACGATACAGTGTGAATGATGAGGGTTCTCACTTCTCCAAAGCTGTACGCAACTTGGCGTTAAGACGAGCCCCTGGGGCTGAGAGGCGACACTCGGAGAGCAGTTCCATGAACAGGGAGTCTCTCAGGCGGGCCGACTCGGCGCCTCCGCCCCCGCCCCCGCCGCCCCCGCCGCCTCCGCCCCCGCCCCCGCTCACTCCGCCGCCGCCCCCCTCAGGAGCCATGTCGTCTGCACTATCGACTTCTGTATTCGAAACGACCCAAACCAGGGACAGTCACTTTACTACTGACACTGACAGCTATACACTCAACACCAACATCTGCGACAATATATGAACGTAACACCGCTTAATACGGCCATACCTCTGGGAAAAACGGAATGGAAAATTTTGTGGAAACACCTAGTAAATCTACACATATATTATATAGTTCGACCTTAAATCAAACAATCAATGGTTTTCAACAAGCAGGCGCATTCATTTTTGATCATTATGAATAAGTGCTCACTAGGGTCGTTCATAAACAATTACACACTTCAAAGTCTGATATAAGTTGATGACTTTTGATGAAAGTGATCCTTCCCCCTCCCCTCCCTTTCATCAATCCATATGGTTATAAAAAACATACATAGTGTCGCAAAGCCAAAAAAATATTTTTTTTTTCTGAAAATAAAATATTTCGTGAAGGTATTTGACAATTTGCAAATGGAAAAGGAGGTGTCAATAGTATGATGTAATTCAGATTTTGTTACAACATGCGATGATTTAGATTAAGAGTTTGAAATCAGTGTTGGATACATGTTCATATTTGGCGGCCTATAAATGGTTGACCAAACTTTCAATGCATTTACCCAGCCCGCCTTATAACGAAAAGGTCAATTGGCATCCAAAATCATACGATTTAATTTACATATCTTTCTAATTACTTTGAAGCTAAAACGAATACCAATTATCTACCAAAACATTTCTTTGTAGACGAAACCGATCATACTATGTAAACGATGTTTTGTTAACAAGATTTTCAAACTTTTAGATACAAAAAAGATTTTTGATATTAATTCATGAAATGTGCATTAAGTATATTAAAGAAAAAACTGTTTGATCATCCTTTACTTTGTTTTTACTCTATTATTTTAATTTTTACTCCAGAATATTTCTCATTTCTTTAAAAATGATATTTATATAAAAAAAACAAAGCAGTATTTTTTTACATTTCCCATCTTAGTTGCGGCCCTTTAGATTTAAATAAGTTCGCTGTACATGTGAATGTTATTCAAATTTAGCTTCCATGATTTACAGTTCAATCATTTTAATAAAATTGTTTATTCATAAAAATAAAGAGTTATTATACAAAATATAAAAACAAAATAACATATGATATTTATTACATGTTAATGAAAACTACCATTATATTTATTTGATTACACATTTGACGACAAAAAATATTATTATTTTAATAGCAATATAGTACATATGTATGTATGTATTTGCATATGCAGATGTACTCATACATTGGTGATAAAGCATAACCGTGCCACAACTTTGAATATATGTATATGTATGTACAATCAATTTTTAAAGCTTTTTTTACTCTTAACTAAAATATAAATGTATTTGTTAGTCAAAATTTAACCCAGTTCCTTCCAAATGCTTCGATGACCAGTCATCAAATCTTTGCGACATTTCCTCAGACATATGATTTTTCCAGTCTCCGATCTCTCCTTTCCTAATAAATCTTAACTTAGTTTGTTCTAAGTAACTTTTTCCGTTGGTCTTTTCGATTATAGGTTCTAAATTAACAGCGGGATTGTTTTTCATGCTCTTAAAGGATAAGTGTTCACAAAGCTTTCCTATTTGCTCATCGGTCACCTGTTTATCCAAGAAAGCAGCTGCTTTACGTATAATACTCGGTAAATCTCTTTTCATATCTTCATATTTTATAAATAGCACATTCGGATCGTCTCTTCTCGACCAAAAACCTGGAATATATGTAGATTAAAATCATTTATACAAAAATATTTAAAACATAAACTTTCAATAATATGTATATCGAAAATGTACCTAAAATATGATTCCAAACGGGTCCAAATGGACCAGTTCCATTCAAAAATATTTCACAGAATTCTTCAAATGTTGCTTTCAAATAGTGAACCAGAGTACAGTAATGATAAAAAGACACGCACATATCTTTTGGATTTCTGGCAGTGTAAATTATCTAAAAAATATTATATTTCCGTAAAATCAATAATTTAGTAACGAATGAAATGTACATGCATTTGTATATTACATTTAATGGGTATCCGTACCTTAGCTTTTACACTGTTGTCCTCGCGAGTTAAATCTGAGGGTAGAATATCCCAAGGAAGATGGCTTCTGACATATCTTGGATGTGGTATATTATACCTAACCAAGTCGACTGATGTTCCTTTGATAGATTCTTCGTGCCAATTGGGGTGATTGTCTATTATAATGGATGTCAATTCTACTAGTGGACAGCGAATCTAATTTATATAAACGAAGATAAACAATAAATCTTCCATTATTATCAAACTTTGTAATGAAAATGAAGTTTAGTACTCTCAGTATAAATATTGGATAATGATTTATTTGTATGCACAAATATATAATATGTAGATAGACATTTCGTAATTTCATTACATAAAAATATACACGTAAAATCAAATTATCTATCAATCTTGTTTAATCATACTTATACTGATACAAAATCGAATTATAACTATACAAATACATATGAATGATGTACACCAGTTCAAAAAATTGCTATAAATCATTAACTTAATCGACCAATGTTTCAATTTCCTTATCGGTAAAAAGTTATTAAAAAATATGTGATTACCTGTTGTAACGCTTTGGCACCTTCATAATCAAGATCATGGCCAATCAACCATACCATCTCCTGAGCCCACGTTGATCCTAAAATATTAAAAATATTATATTCAAATTGTACATAAAAACCATTTTAGGATTAATCTTACGACAATAAATACCTGTTCTGGGATATGAGCAAAGCCACACGTCGCTTTCGTGGATTGGAAGTTTTAAAATGTCTTCTCCTATTAACCGAAATGCTGTAGGAAGGATTGCTTTTGACGGATTCACTTCAATCATGCTGTTTTTCTTTTGAAACATTTTATCCAACTTTTCAGCTGTTTCTTTATCCAACTCTTTATAAGTAATGCTTGCAGTCTTTGTCTTCATTTTTACTTTATTTTTTTACGAAGATATTATTTACTTTATATATGTAGGTTTGGGAAATTTTCGTGTTTTAAGTAACTGTTTTAAAACATCTACGAGACGACCTGCCTGATGAGGTGTCCTCCAACAAGTGGTCAACAAGAACTGCACCAATAGGTCGCGTCGCATGCAATGCGAGAATGCGTTTAACTTTCACATTTCTCCGAGATGCAGTTTTAATCACGAACGAGGAAGTTGCATTTCCACTTTCAATTTTAAAACCATTACCACACTTTCAGTTCGTACCAGTACAACGAGACCAGTTCAAAAAATACCCCATCGACACATTTAAAATCCACATAAATATCAAGCTTTCACTGCGATGAGCAAAATTTTAAAACCAACATTTCATTGTAAATTACATACAAAAAGGTTAAATAATTTAAAATTCTTAGAAATATTGAATAATTCGCTTGTAATAACTATTACAATTATCGTTTTATTGCTTTTATAAATAACGTATCAATACAGCGAGTATTTTTTGAAATGGAATTTAAACCCTATGCTTCAATTATTTGATAACATAATTTAATTTTATATTTAATGGCACTACTGTGGAATGCATCTGAAATCCATTAAAAAACTTTGCGCTTCAAAATATTTTGTATTAACATTTCCGTAAACATCTCAAACGAGTTTCCACATAAATAAGAAGAAATTATCCGCTTTCATCCGCAATCGCTTATATCTAATAAATGTTACATATGTACATATGTATGAACATATACGCCAATTGTGAGATTCTTTGGATGAGTTTTGTCAGTACCTATGCAAATGATTTCGCGAACTATTTTCATGCAGTATTTGGTTCTACTGCTGATCCTTTTCTGACTTCCCCTGGCTATTTTATGTTCCTTTACATATGCTTCCAATGTTGTCTATTGATAAGTTCGATTTATCTGATTTACCATACGACTTAAGTAAAATTAAAAATATCAGGACCAAATTATATGCTCGATTTCATTTTAAAGGGTAAACAGCTCAGTCTCTCATCTCCATATATTTATAATCATTGCCAAAATATGATTAATAATAAGCAACATGGATTTCGTCCACAACCATCAACGACCACGAATTTTTTGTCATTTTTTGGTATTGTAACAGATTATTTGGATAGTAATATTCAAACTGCGGTTATTTACACAATTTTGAGAAGGCTTTCGACAAAGCGAATTACTCCATCCTTATTCGTAAGCTAATTGGACATGGTTTTCCAGGTGGTCTCTCTCAATTATTTACAAATTATCTGAAGGATCAGCGTGTTTGTGAAGTATAGAATTAGATCTTATGTACGTTTACTCGACCTGCTCTGGTGTTCCACAGAGTTCAAATCCCTGCGTCTTACTTTTAATTTTATATAATATTTATATATATATATATATATATATATATATATATATATATATATATATATATTTAGGGCATTTGTTCTCATATAACGCGGTGGAACGGTGTTCCGGCTCCTTTTTGTCTCAACTGGCACCTTTTTTTGTTTCAAAATAAAATTCTATATAATATACATAATTTGAATATAATCTTTTCTAATAAAAACTTGACAAGAATTGAGTTCCAGCCCCTTTTTTTCAAAAAAAAGCTCTGCATATAGGTACATGTTTTTTTTTTTCATTTTTCAATGGTTATTCCTTTTTTTTGTGATTGGCCAGGGAGGCGCATTGGTTTTACCTGTTAAGCCTTCCTGGTATATATGTATAAATAAAATAAAATACGTATACACACCAACAGTGGCATAGCGTGAATTCCAAGCGCCCTTCCCCCCCCCCCCCCTCCCATAAAATCCTTTTTTTTTATTACAGAAAAATAACTTTCCAAAATGTATTTTTAAGTAGAAAAATCTTTTTGGGTTTGCGGGCGCGATCGCTACGCCACTGCATACCGACAAAAAATGTCCAAAATAGCTCATTTCGCAAATTACAATACATATATTATAGTATAGTACCCCAAATAATATTGAGTTAGTATCATCTTAAGAAAGAATTAAGTTATAAAATGGATACCTACATATCTATGTACATATACATACATATGAATAACATGGCTATTTAGCTCAAGGCTTTTGCTCAATTAAAAATATACAAATCTTTCGATCTGATGGTTGGTAGAAAATTTGATTAAAAAAAAAACAACAACAATTTTTAATGTATATGTACTCATTTATTTTTACATGCATACATATATTATTATTTACAAAAATACATTTAATTTTCACATGATATACATTATAAAGTCTTCTACAGGTCTAAAACAGCTTCTACATATTTTGACTCATCACTAAGAATATTAAGCTGAAAGAATAAAATCTACCCATTTGAAAACATTTTAAATTACAAATAAAATCAATTAAGGACTGAATCCAGTGCCTTCAAGACACTTTTCCGTCCATTTGTCGATTTCCCCAATTTGCTCTTGAGTCAAGTATGTTTTATAACCACCAACAGTACCCGATCTCATGAAACTGCCTTCAGCATTTATCAGCCCAAGCTTCTTATTCATTTCACATACCGGCTCGTAGTTAACAGCTGGGTTTTTCTTCATATTTTCAAAACTCAAATGATCCGCCAGCTTCAGTAACTGTTCTTCAGAACAAGGTTTACCCAAAAACGATGCTACCCTTCTGATAACACTGGGCAAATCGGCCTTCATGTCTTCATATCTCAAAAATAGTATGTTTTCTTGGTCCCGTCTCTTCCAAAATCCAAGCACATGTGCCCAGAATGGAGCATATCCAACTATAAGAAAATTAATCTATAAGCAACTAATACTCAAACTCACTATATATAATCTACATATGTACATACATATGGAAACTAAACAATACTAACCCTTGTTTGCTAGGAACATTTTATAAAAATTATCAAAATTTCCTTTATAACCCTCCAAAAGTATGCAATGATGATAATACGAAATCAAGCAGTCCTTCACGTTCCTCCATACATAAATAATCTAAAATTAAATCCGAATTACAAAACAGATTTATTTTTTTATTTTAATATTAGATGATATTATAACCTTAGATTTTCCAGTGTTTAATGAAATTTGTTCCGGAAGCAAGTCGTATGGTAGATGAGATTTGATGAATCTTGGATTTGACATGTTGTTTATGAACTGCACTGAATTATTGACATATGGAGGTACATCAAAATCGGGAAATTTGCGATGAAACCCACGATAATCGAACAAAGGTGTGTGTCTGTGTGAAAGCGTATATTTAAATAATTATACAATAATGATGATGCTTGTTTTTTATACAAAAACATTTAAATTTCCACTCAAAACTTGATATAATGATTATTGTAGAATTACATATATCGAGAACTTATGCTCTAATTTGTTCCACTGCACTGGGAGAAAGTTGGAATATGAACGATTTCAAGCACATAAATCCCAGCATAAATTATGAATTGAAATATTATTTAAATCGTGATAAACCCTCTTCATAGAAATAATTTTCTCAATATGTACACAAAAACACGAACGATACTAGCACAGTGATCCCAAACATCTATTACTTTCATTTGTGATATATAATACCTTTGCTTTAGTGTCTGCTTTAGTCATATCCGTGGGCAACAACTGCCATGGCAAATGCGTCTTTATATACCTTGGAGATTTTATCGAATTGGCATAATCCACGGATTCATAAAGAGATGAACCCATAGTTTTTATAACATCAATGGGATCGTAAATTACTTGAACCCTAACAAATGTATACACAATTTCATTCCGGTGTGGATCTTATCAACATTTATACATATTACAATAAAACTGAGCATTCAAGAATAATCAAATAATAAAAATAAAAAAAATCATACTCTAAAAATGGAAATCTTGCTGGTAGGAATTCTTTAGCTTTTTCGTAATCGAAATTATGTCCAAGCAGCCAAACCATTTCTTGGGTCCATGTAGTTCCTGAAAATAAAATATTAAAAATAGAAAACTACTTTAAACAACATCTTTTTACAAGGCTTTTATATGTTTTTATCAGATGATGTAATATTACCGCATTTGGGAAAACTACATATCCACACATCATCGTGATGTACAGTCATGTTTTTGATTTCATCTCCGAAATCTTTGTAATATTCAGGAACAATGCAACCACGAACTAACAAATACCCGGTACGAAAAGGGTTAATGAAATCAGTGTTTAAAATTTTTCCGTGCTCGCCAACAACGCTCTCGTACAATAAACTCGGTGCCATTGCGAACAAAAAACGAAGATTTCAATCAAAATAATTCAAATGATTCAAGCAAAGCTTCACTATTTTATGGTTTCTACATATAAGGAGCTAAGCTTCACTACTCTGAATTTGATTCACATTTTTCTGATCTTTATATAACTGATAAATGAAGGTCAATATACATAAGTTTCAATTTACGTGACTAAGGAAATATGTAGTAGTATCGTTTACGAGTAAAACGTGACAATTTTTTTGTTTTTCAACAATAAATCCACAATTCTCAACAATCGATACAATTAGTATAATTGATCCGTTATATTTGAAATTGACGTAAGTCTACTTTTTTTTAATTTCGAGAAATATATCACAAAACATTAAATATGTTTTCCGTTTTATAATATTTAAAAATACTGGTGGCCTTGTAATACGTTTATTCTGCTTTTCCGAGATTCTGTACATCAAATTAGAAGGATTGATAAAAATTTGTGAATTGAGTCAAACAGAATTAGTGTTTTTGGAACTGAAGATTGAACTTCCGCCACTTTCAAATATTTATTTATTTATTTTATTTTATTTTATTCTAAACAGACCATTGTGGCATAACAGGAATTCCTAAAGCGCCACAATGGTCAAAAACATAGCACAAAAAAAATAAAATAACAATTAAACACAAATCAACGACTCATATAATAAATAATGCGATGAGACGTATTTTTTAGCTTACATTTAGCCTCACCATTGCATTTAATGACTTTTATTAATCTTGAATAAAGTGCAATCTTGTAGTGTGAGACTTTTGATAAATATTAGCTCTTTAACTGATAAGATTTCGCTATGAATTAGCAAAAAACTCTATTTATTCACCTTAATGCAGATTTTTTTTTATAAAATGTGAATTTGGGTAACATTGTCAATTATAATAAAGCATAACAGTAAACTTAAAAAAAAACTATTGATTTTCAGTCATATACATATACCATCTCGCCCAAGTTATTCAAAGCGGTACTTGCGGGAGTTTTCAAGTACATAGAATGGGACACTGCAGGAGTAAAAATCAACGGTCGCTTCTTGAATCATCTTTGGTTCGCAGACAATATAGTTTTAATAGCTCGCGATCTAGCTGACCTACTTAACAGACTAACACAACTGGACAAGGAAAGTAGGATAGTAGGATTAAAAATTACGTAGATAAGACCAAAGTCATGTTTAATAGTTACTACATGCCTGATAGCATATCATTATGTAGTAACTATGATAAACCAGTAGAAGTAGTAAATAATTATTTATATTTAGGTCAAATAATCGACATATCTGGTAGTAAAGATGAAGAGATAAAGAGACGTATGAAATTAGGAAAGAGTGCATTTGGACGAATGAATTATGTTTTTAAATCAAAAATGCCACTCTGTCTGAAGAAAAAGATCTTCGATCAGTAATAACGCCAAAATGCTACAAAGTCCAATGCACTCAAAGTATGGAACGCTGCATGCTCGGCATAACGAGGAAAAACAGGAAGTGAAACACGTAGGTGAGAAGTATGACAAGGGTAGTGGACATAATGGATAGAGTAAAGAGATTGAAATGGCAATGGGCGGGTCAGGTGGCTAGAAGAATGGACGAAAGGTGGACAAAATAAGTGCTTGAATGGTACCCGAGAGAATACAAAAGGGTAAAATGAAGACCGCAGGGAAGATGGGTAGACGAAATTAGGAAAATGTGTGGAGTGAGATGGATGAAAGTTGCGCAAAACTAAGACGAGTGGAAGCGTGTTGGAGAGGCCTTATATATGTACATATGTACCTAGTATATGTATGTATGTATATGAAAGTTTTTAAAAATTATGTAATACCTCATTTATGTACATACATACTTATTTACTATCATATTGCTTATTACTTCGTGACTCTAACATACATATATAGTATGTATGTATGTATGTATGTATGTATTTGAGTGAAATACTAATTATTATAACGTAACTTTTCGTTTATTGAAAATAATACATTCCCTTTTAGTGATCACCAAAAGCAAAAGCAGAAGAAAAATCGAATGTTACACTATTTGAAAAAAAATTCATCGGTTTTTGGAACTAAACACATTCTCAAATGTTTTTTCTAATTTTATATAGTTACCGGTTCTTACCAGATTTCGGGAAACTGGCGACGAAAATGTCATCATCCCTCAGAGAAAACTGTGCAATTTTATCACAAACATCAACATAACCATGGGGCATAGTGACCCCCCCTTCGGCAACCACATAACCACATCTAAAAGAAGAAGTAAAGTCCCTAAGCAGAATCTTGTCCACTTCACATCCGGAAGCGCTGTCTATCCTTGACAATACCTTGTTGGCCATTACAAAGTTTTTTACTCGTTTTTTTCTTAAGCGGGTAACAATGCGTGAAGTACGTTCGCGCGAGCTCCTAACAGAACAATGACAATATTTGCTACACTGACCCAATTCCGATATTAGATTTTTGCAATTGATAGCGTTCATAGTACATTATTGATATCTTTGGATTTGTTGATAACGACTATGGTCTATGACAGCGGTTTCCAAACTTTATGCGACTACGCCTCCCTAAAAAAAATTTTTTTTTCCGCGCCTCCCTTCATTTTATTATTTAATAGATATAATAATATAGACACGTTTTAAATAATAAACTTTTATTTACAAATAATGAACACTACAATAGACAGAATAATAAAAAGGTTTTGCTATAACATACATTTATACGAACACGTATATTTATTTTTATATTAAATTACTAATTAAACTACATCTAGCACATCAAAATTTAATGCGAAGGGTGTTTTTGTTTATTGGCACAAAGTTTATCAAATCTTGGGGGCAATATGGAGAGTGCCACTCGTAATTCCTTTTCGTCTATTAACCTGGCTCGATATTTGGTTTTCATTGCAGCTAGTGCCGAAAAGCCCGTTTCAACGTTACAAACGGTAGAAGCATTTGCATTGCTTTGCAATAAAAAGATTCATACTCTCCACTAAGATTCATCCAAAATTTAATTATGGTTTCATTTTGAAACTTTCGTTTTAGTGAGCTATCGCTTTTTCTTTTTTGATGGTAGTCAGCTCGAATTCGTCTTCTTCATTGTACATAGTTAAATGGAATGGATGTCTTTGAAATAATTGGAAAAATGCAGCACTAAACCATCTAAGTGGTCAATAAAAACATTTTTACTTGCTTCAATATTGGCTGTGGCCCAGAAATCTTTGGAAAGTGAAAACATATCCAACTCATTCTTTTGTAAATTTGATTTCCATAACTTCAACTTTTTAATGAAAGCTTTTACTTTGTCTTTTTGAAAAAGTGGATGTATTTGTGATCCCCGCATTGATTTATTTAAACCGCTCAATTTTCCAAAAATTTTAACCAAATTGGCAAATTGAACAATAAAATTATCGTTCAAGCCGCGCCTCCCAGTTTGGAAACCGCTGGTCTATGACATGGGTGGCGAACCCATGGAACGCGTGCCAGAGGTGACACAATAATAAATATCAAAATATTTATTATTGTATAAATAAAAATAGAATAAAAAAAATGCAAGTATGTATGTACATCAAATACCAAACAATTATTTGAAGATAGATATTTTATATCTGCTTCATATTTTGTGACTTTCACCAATTTGAATGTCCAACAAGATTCCTCAGTCAATGAATTAAACTGGACTATATAAAATTAATTGCAAAAAGTAATGACTCACAAGTGTAAGTACGCGGAAGAAAAACATGGTTAGTATCGCAAACAGTTGAAGGTTTCTGCAATGGTATTCCAAGTTCTAATTATTTCTTGTTTTGCATTTTTTTTTAATTACGTTCGATAATTGATCATTTTTAATGATCTTATTTATTTCTTATAAGTTCATAAGTTATTTCTTAGATCTACAAACTTTTGTTTCCAAATGGAACTGGATTGAAAATCAATCAATTGCTTTTCCATGCCATTCAAAAATATAAACAGTATCGAATGACAGTGTTCGGAAATACATAGAAGAAATTTTGATGTTTCTTCAAATCTTTTGAATGGTTTGAATCTTGAAGAAAACTATTTTTTTTAAAGTTAAAGTTGCTGAATTTACTCCAAATACTTTTATTAAATCAAACGTCCCAAATGTTTATGCTTTATGCTTTATTAATACCTTACAATTTTCTAATCAATTAATTTAAATGCAGACATAAATCGGTAAAACAAACATTAATTTTTAAAGCAATTCGATATCCATCAATTGCCCATATTTTTCAATTAAGTTTTCATTTTTAAGAAATTTCCTAATTTCATCAAAACAATCAACAAATCTTTGAAGAATTTTTCCACCACTTAGTCATCGCACATCGTCTGTACATTAATTTATTTATTTATACATATACGGCCGCAAGGACCATTAAACCATAATACAATAGAACAGTAATAAAAAACAATATTAATATAGGAATAGAAAAATAGGAGTTATAACAATGAAGAAATGAAAACAACAAAATAAAAGGCATTTAGCCTTTGTACATATTAGAGAAATGATAATGTAACAATTTTTTTAAATTTTGTTTACTAGAATTAAATAGATCAACTTCGCTAAAGTCATTTCCCAGTTTATGAAGTCTGGGTAACGTTGAATTTTGTTAAAATTTGTGACATAATTTTGGGTGTGGAATAAATAAATATGTAAGTAAACGACTGTACACTGGGTTTACTTCATTTAATAATACCGAAAATTTCCGTTTGTTCACTTCGCGTGCACATATAAAATTTACTACATTACAAGGATCATAATATCTTCCGGTGACTTGAAACCGTACTTTGCGCACAAAACTTGCTGATGTACATATAGTGCAATGAAAGTCCAGAAAGTCATATTACGAGCGCCATCACTAGTTACTGACATGATTCTGGAAAGATCCATTTATTGAATGCATTAACAACTGCATTGCAAATATCCATTCCTTTTTTTGTCTGATCAATTCTTCTGATATTATTTTTATTACAATATCGAACGAAAATTGCCAAATGAGCTGAAAATATGTTAATCATTCACGTGGTATCTAAACTGTCATATGTGCCACCTTTGGCACGCGTCTATAGGCTCGCCATTCCTGGTCTATGAAAATGACTTATTGAAGCAAAACCAAATTAATGGGTATACAATCTATATTCCATATAAACAACATGTAATCTTTGTGAATTTTATTACAGCGCCAGTTGATTAATTCATACAAATTCAGCAACAGAGTAATTTACATTCATGTACATACATAAATAAAATAGGTTAATTTGTTGAGTTATTAGACACATTCGCACTCCCTTTGTTGCCCATTAAATTAGCTATTATATCTTGAATTCTGTGCATCTCTTCAAGTTGCGAAGTTGTCTGTGTCAAACGTTTATCTCTTTCCAATAAAGTTTTTTCCAGGGTCTTTATTGTCTATAAAAAAATCAATACCAAGTTTAAGTACTATCACAGTTACATAGTTACATATTTAAGTGCGATGCATATATACGAACTTGTTCTGAATGTTCCAGCTTATTTTTCAGATTTATTTCATTTTGCATAGCCTCTTCCAACTTTTTCTCTTTTTGTTTGGCTCTATTTTCAAATTTAGCGAACACATCAGCCAATTCCGCATTCTTGTTTGACTATAAATAAAATTAATATGTACATATTTTTAACGTTCACATTAACATTCACATTGTATATTTATGAATATATGTGCTTTCATTTTAATATACCTCGCGATTTAATTTCTCTTCCATATTATTCTTCACAGCATCCAATTCAGTTAATTGAGTGTGTAGGTGTAAAATATTCTCTTTACTTTTTTCTATTTGTCCTTCCAACTCCTAAAAAACATGAATAAATGTGTAAATATAATAGCTATTTCATTTTAATTCTCAATAATTTGCGATCAATATTACACCTTTATTTTTTGAGTATATTCATGGTTGGCATTGGCAACTTGTTGCTCTCTGTCCAACTTTTCAGCCGCTAGTTTAGTTTGAAATTTTCTAATAGTTTTTTCTGCATCGCCCATTTGCTCTGACAATCGCCCAACATTTTCTTCTAATCTAATTGAACAATCAAAAAATTAAAATACAAAACATTGCTGATATGCGCAAGCACCGATTAAAATTTTACAAGTACTTTTCATTATGAATTTGCAAACGAAATAATAGTTCCTCTTGAGTTTTATTTGTTGCCTCAAACATTGCAATGGAATGATTGAGTTGGGTGGTAGCTTGATTAGCACTCTGTAATTATAAAATGTGTAACTGTATATATACCACAATAGATAAAAAGAAAATTAATTCAAAAAATATAAACATTTTTTATTTTCTTAATAATTTAGAAATACCTGCAAACTCGTTTGTGAAACATTTAATCTATGTTCCATATTATGTATTTTGTATCTATACAATTCAATTAGATGTGATACTGGCAAGCTTTGTACCTAAAAATTGTTTGATTCCCATTATAAATTCAGAACAACACATTTTAAGTATACTTAAATAAGTATACATATAAAACAATAAAAAACCTCATTTCTTTGAAAAGTTTCTTCAACTAATTTTAAAACAGCTTCCACTTTCTGTTCTTGAAATCGAATGAAAACAGGATTTAATGTATCGGACGTCGGAATTGGTTGTTGGCAATCGCCATTATTAAGGGAATCTCCGGATGAATTATGTTCAATTGAATTTTCTTTTTGAAAAAATACCTGAAGAATAAAATAACTAAACACTACAAAATATCAATTCAGCATATTGTATTTGATTTAATTAATATGTTACCTCATTTATTTTACTCATAGGAAAATCAGAATGCCGAAGAATTTCCAAAAAATGTCTCCTCCCCACACCGGGCACATTACTGATACAATGACTAAGGATATTTTGTGCCTTGAAATAAAATAAAATTAAGCGTCTTCATAAATATTTAAATATTCAACATTGCATTTTTATACTCACGGTAGAATTTGACAAAATATGGTGAAAACACGAGTCCCAGTCATTATTTCTTTTCGAATGCGATAAACAGATATAACAAGCAATCAAAACAATTTCTTGTTTAATATGTTTGCTGCATCCAGTCTGTAATACGTTTAACATTTTATGAATATCACTAAATATTTTTAATTGGTTTACAAAAAAAAAATTACCTGTAAAATTTGTTTTGCAACCTCTTCAAATTTTTCTACTTTGACATTGTGCAATATTGATTCACTCATTGCATCGCAATCGTTCAACGCACACACGAAACGCATCTAAAATAGAACACATTTATTCATTTGAATATTTAATATACTTGAAGAAGGCAGCATAGCCGATGAACAAATAAAATTTATTCATATTCTTGATCAGATCAAATATATTTACCCACTCTACTCCTGCAGACTTGAAATCTAGTCTTACGGGATCTAATAATCCTTGAAGTCCAACTGAAAGTAATGACGCTAAATCGTCCGGTAACATTCCATCTTCTAGTTTTTCAAAAATACAACATAGCATAAATACATTTATGTACATATTCAAATATCCATAATGCAACAAAATAAAGTAAAATCAAAACCTTCATATTGTAATATAATAATTCCCAAAAGATGATAGGAAGAACTCATCAAATCAGGCAAACCACTTGCTTTAATGCACAAGTCAACAACCGACTTATGACAACTCCGTAATGAGTACAATTCTGAAATTAAATATGACATAAAATAAAAATCACAACATACAGAATATGTGTATGACAATTACATTAATGAATAACATTTTTACCTAATTGAATTAGAGTATCTAATATAGTAAAAATGATAAGTAAACACTGTTTACAATTTTCGTCTGAAAAAGCACACAAAATTGGAATAAACTGCAAAAAAAATCAATTTTAAATTATTAATACACGTCAAAATAAATTAATATATGCATATATGTATGTATAAACAAACCTTCATCGCCTCTTGAAGTGACACCTCGAAATGATCATAGGTTAAAACATGCGATTTTGAGAACTTGTACGAGCACAGGTCTTGCAGCAATATACTAACATAATGAAGTTCTCGTTTATTCATCTCCCTGAAATAAATAATACTGTGAAATAACATACAGCTACAACACTGAATTGGCAGTTGAGGTTTAAAACAAACCTTATACTATTTGGGAGAGTTTTCATTGCGACTCCTAAATAATTATGGATATCTCTAGCTGCCGGTGGTGTTCCTTGAACGCTTTGAAGAGTCAGTAGCAATCTACAAACCTGAATACTTTCACCGCCATTACACTGCAAATAATACAAACATTGTAATAAAATCAACTAAATGCAAATAAATTTTACTGTACTTGAAAATACCTTTCTGCTAATAAGATTCTTGATTAGATTCCTGGTATCAACATTTTCCGTAACTAAATTAATGACCGTAACATTCCCATAACAAAGATTAACCACCACGGACAAAATGCTAGCGGTTGGAGTTGCTGCATCTTCATTATTGTTTAACAACCAATGGCACAATGTCTCCATTAGGCCCAACAAAAACGGCTCTTGCCAATTGATTTTAATTCCAAAAGTCAAATCCTAAAACATCCAATGAGAAATCATCAATTATGTATATTATATTTTACTACGAGTGGATATCGAAATAGTTTTCACCTCCATTAAGTTCAACAGTTTAATTTTATTGTCTCGTGTTATTTGAGTTTTCAGTAATAAATCGGTCAAAATCGGCACAAACCTAATAAGATAATAAACATGTACGTATATTAAAAATTCCATGTGTATTTTATTTCACCAATGTTTACCTGTATGTGTGAGTTAAATCATATTGGCAATCTGAATCTTTTACTGCACTGCAAAGAACGGAGACTCCACTCCAGTGCGGCGCATTAGGATTGGACATAACCTCCCACAGACTGCTAAAGAAAATACTAACATCTGTTTTATTGCCGGAAAATGTAGTAAAATCCAATGCAGCGATATTCTACAAATACAATGAACACATAAGATAAATTTCACAAGACCAAAAATCACATAGACATTTGAAACTAACCTCCAAAAGCTCCACGAGTGCGTTTGAAGAAACATTACTAGTAGAGAATTCTTTTGCCTCTTTTATAAACTTCTTCATGCACATGAACCTGGAATTGTCCATTGTGGAGATGCTGGATTTGTCCTGCAACCACACAAATGAGTGTGTCAACCACCTTGTGTGTGTCAATTGATTAATATTGTATTTCAGTATAGCTTGAAAGGTTTAAGTATACATAACACGAAGAAAATAAAAAAATAGTTACTGCGTCAAGCTGACGGACACACCCAACAGCTCAGCGCAAGCGCAGTAGCCGTTAACATTCGAACAAAACACAGTGGCCACAATGCAATCAGATTTCGACCATAAACATAATCAATTTATAAAAATTGTTACAGATATGAATGTAAATAAATGCATTTGCGCAGTTAAAATAAACATAAAAAAGAAACAAAGTTGAATAAATTATATATAAAGTAATTCTCGTACTAACCATGTTAACCATTCATAACTAATCGACAGCAATATATGACTTTACTTTTGAATGTAAAATTTGGTACATCCTTGCCACGAAAATCGTGAATATGGAATATATGGCACATGAAATCTTGGGTAGAATTCTTGCCCAAAAAAAAATTTTTGCCACGAAAATCGCGAATACGGAATATTCAGCATTCGACTTCTCGTTAGTATTTGATTTTCAAATGCTTTTTATTATTACGAAATTATGTTCACAATACATCTTATATCTATTTTAATAGCTACTGATCTACTGATTATTTTCTATTTTACAATTTAATTTAATTAGGTTAGTAATCATAGTATTATATTATTCTAATGTTAATGTACAGCATAATAGGAAAATAGCTCAAAAACCTATTTACAATTCTTATGGTTCTCGTTAGTATGATAGTTCTCGTTAGTATGATAGTTCTAGTTAGTATAATAGTTCTCGTTAGTATGATGGACTTTTCGGCTGCCGGCGAGAGTTCCGCTATAGAGATTTTAGTGACTTTTCGGCGAGCGTTTTGTGCGCAATAATCACAGAACCGAATTCTCGTTAGCGTGATCGATCACGTGAGTGAATCTTGGTGGGTGGAATTTTCGAGTACTATATGTATATGTTACACCGAATCCGTGAAATTGTCTATTACCCGCATTCGGCAACAGAATTGCCGAATGCGTGAAAAATGCAAGCACGTTGCCCAGTTCACGGATTCGGCAAATTCTTTGGCGAATGCGTGTATTTGTCCGAAGGACCATTATATTTATATACCTATATACCCAGTGCCGGTTTCAGGGGGGGGCTGGGTCGAGGGCGCCAAATAAGTTAAGGCGCTGCTCGATGCGTCAAAGGCGCTTTAAATTTTAAAATTAGAGCGCCAAAAGCCATACAAAATTTTAGATTATAGCGCTAAAGGCGAAATTTTTTTCTATGGGTGTTAAGAAAAAAATGCCCGCGTGTGCCATTGGGTGGAAAGCCGGCACTGTATATACCATATAACTTTATTATAATTTTTGTATCAATTCCTTTCCGAAACCACCCATTGAAATCAACGGGCACAACACTAGTATTAAATGGTCTCCGACGTTTCACTCCTACCACCACCCCCATAATTTTTTATCCAAATTTAAAACAGTCTTTCTTATGCCATGGCATTAGAAAGACTGTTTCAAATTTCATTTAAATATTTTAATAGTTTTATATAAAAAAAGTTTGACTATAAGTGAGGCACCATTTTTTATAGAAAAAGTACTAATATTATATTTATAATATGGTTTAATTTTTCATAAGACAGTTTATTTTGAATACACTTAAAATTCAAGACTCATCCAGTTATTTTTTTTCAATATATTGTCTTCTATTAAATTGTATTATATTTACTGCTTACATAGATGTATGTACATACATACTAACCCTCATTTTCAGGAAGTACATAAACTATTTATACTTAAGATACAGAGAATTGATTTCATAAAATCTTATATAGGAAAGCTTGAACCTGATTTGAGGACAAGTATTTTTTTTAATGTTTGCCAATGAAATAATGTAAATAAATTTATTTGGCCATATTCTAATATAAGTAAGTCAACTAGTTTTATCAAAAACCAAACTTCATCCACTTTTAAATGTTTTCCTTTATTCTATTATATTTTATAATACATCATGGTAAATATAATAAAATATACTTCTGGGTAAAGACTGCAATTACGATCACATTTCGTTATAGTAGGAAAAATTTTATGATTCATAATTTTACACATCTATTACATACATATTATAATAAGTCTTATCATTATTTGTAAGGTAATGAATTTTGTTTAGAATTTAAAGCTTGTTTACTTATTGCATTGTCTGTTTAGGAGCAATAACAACAAATTATTTTCAAAGAATATCAGTGCACTTTTTTATGTACAAGTATTATTTAAACGTCTCTTCGGAGCACATAAATTATAATTCATTGTGATAATACTCTGTGGTGACTTTGAGCTCTTCATCATGAAATTCATCGCAAACAGCAGGATACTTTGCCTGAAAGAATATTACTTATAAAAATTATATTTCATATATAAATAAATTTATTGATACACAAATATGAAACAAACCCTGCAATTACTATCGTCTTGAATTGCCGTATACAAGTCCCAAAAACCGTGCCCTCCCTCGTAGCTTAAAACTGCCGAAGCTACAAAACTACTGAGTTTTGTTAATCCTGCTTTGAACCCAGGTAAACCTTGAATGAATAATACAGTGGAAATGTTTAAGTTCGAAACCATTAATAAATTGTGTATAAAATAATATTAAATACACACCTAATTTTTCGTTTGGATCATGTGTATTAATTACACACAATACGTGAGTTTGACAATGGGGCGCTTTTCTGGCAAAACGGAAAGCACGATACACCCTGAGTATAGGTTCAATTATTTCTAAATTAAGAGTGTCTGTAATTTTATCACTGAGTTCATTTTGATCAGCTCGTCGAAGGTAAGATCCATGTGACTGTGCTGACTTCATCAATTCCTGTTAAATAAAGTACACAATATTATATTAAAAAAATATATATGCGTCATAGGTGTAGTAGAGTGGCTTTGGAGCTTATGCTTCCCTTAAAGTTTATCATTTTTATTAATAAGTTTTTTTTTAATTGTCTTTGTTACAACTTTTAAATATTTCATGTTAATTCATATGCGTTCTTATTTCTCTATATCGTATGAAGAAGTATTTATATTGTAAAACAAAAAGTAACTTACTTTTACATAATTTACAGCAGGTTTAACATAAACGCTGACATCGGTAGGTGTGTTGAGATATTTCATCAAAACATAATTTACAACATTTGAAATTGACTCTGAAAATTTGGTTGGTTGAAACATAGCGTGCTTGGGAAATCCTTGTGACTTCAAAAACCCATTCACCACAAATTGTCCAGAAGTCAAATATCTAAAAAAAAAATAAACAACAAAAATTAAATATAATTTGGGTAAAATTTATAGAATTATATTGATGGATGTAAAAATGTATACCTTTGTTGAACTTCTGGATTGGCAACATGAATCAACCATTCAGTTAAATAGTTTGAAGCGGTTTTAATCCACCTCCGTCTGAACGAATGGTTTTCTAGAGACTTCAATACAATTTCAAAGTTTACATTTCCTTCTTTGTCCATGAATGTTTTTGTCATTTCAGACATTCCCGTATTTTGCCACAAAGCTTTTCCCAAATCAGAATTAATGAAATGATCCCAATAAACATGCAATTTTTCAACGATTGGGGGTAAAAATGCAGCATGCCCAGAATGTTTGTGTTCTCTTTCATCAGCTTCTGGACCATTAAATGCGCTAAAAGTATTCATCAGCATCGGTAAAGCTCCAACAATATCATCGACCGCATTATTTCCATTAGAATGTTCTTGATTTTGATTTTGTTGTCCCAAAAATGCGGATGCCACATTCAATATTGTATTCATATCTAGTCCACTTTCAGCCTGCTGAGATTTAGTATTTTTAGACTTCAATTTTGATTCATGTTGTTTACCACCTTCATGTTTGTTTGCCATTGCTGACTCGGCAAAAGCACTGATTACAGAACCCAGTACATTAGGATCCAAATTTCCATCTTTATTTGTGAACAAAGCACCTAAACCTAAAGAGATAGAAATCAAATAATTATTACCTCTATTTTACGTTGAATCCAAAAACAATCATATTATCTAGAACTTACTTGATATCACATCACCAGCAGCATTATTTTTATTATTTTGCATTCCTACTAACATGTCTCCAATATTTTTACCATTATCTCCTTGCATTAAAGTGCCCAAAATTCCTCCCAAAGCGCCCAGTCCTCCACCTCCTCCATTTTTATTTCCTAATGATCCTTGAAGTAACGTTGAAGCAAGATCCATAAAATCGCCTGGTTCTTCATCGTCAACTTCATTTGTGTCAACACTCTGTGCCGTAAATCGAACTGACAATAGAACTATCAATAATATTGCATTGTACCACATGTGTCTTGAGAGGAACGCCATGATATATTTACTTTAAAAATCTTCTACTGAATATATCCTAAAATCATAATAGATAAATACTAAATTAAAATACATTATAATGTACTCAATATTTTTCGACATAAATATACGATTATAATATTAAAAAAAAAATGGAAATCATTACATTTTGAGGCCAACAATAGTTTAATCAAAGTCTACATCTATGTACATACAAGTATCTTGTGATTTACTTATTTTACGATAAATTTCGGCATAAGTAGTCGAGTTAAGGTCTGTTCATACCTATCCAGCGCGACCCGAATCCTGCAAGTACGGACAGTATTCTTTAGTACATTCTATATGGACGCGCATGAATGCTTAAATTCGCATGCGCGAATGGAGTATGAATACGTCCATATAATGTACCAAAGAATACTATCCGCACTTGCAGGACACCTGCAGGATACGGGTCGTGCTGGAGAGGTATGAACAGACCTTTAGTCGAGTGGCATTTAATATTTAGTTACCTACTAATGTCCAGATAGATCTTTAAATAACTTTTTTCAACTACTTTTTCCTACTCGATTAAACAACTGACAATGTAGAGACAACTGACAATGTATTAAATACATATTATTTAATATGTATTAACAAATTTCACCGGAAATAATGACCAGACTCTTAACATATTAAACTGCGAACATTATACATATTTCCCGATCGGTTTTTCAATTTAACTGTGAATCCATCGACTGGAACTGGGTATAATTAAAATCAAAATAAATTATTGCACACAGCATACGGTGAACGAACAACAAATTAGTAGCGCTGCAATTTGATTCAGGGGCAATATCTATGTATGTATGTACGTAAGTTCGATTAACCCGTTACCTGCCAGAAGCCTAGCGTCAAATACGAACCCAATTAGAATACTAAATGATATAAAATCTCTAACAGTGAAAAGCACAGTAAAATACCTATGAAATATTATTTCAATAGAAATAGAATTATGATATATGAACTTGTTCAGCTGATTTGCTGAAGGCTGAATAACGGTCGCATAATAATATGACACGGTTTAAAACGGTGGAGAACAACAACGGCAGCGACCACCGTTAAATAACGAAAGCACGCTTCTTGGAATGTATTCCGTTATGATTGCTTAACTTATCGTATGAAATTGAAAAATAATTTTCATCAAGGCTCAACAATACGCACTGTACTGGAGAGTCAATTTCCAAATAATGAGAAGTAGGTAGCTAGAATTCGATGCGCTATAAATATAAATGACTATATCGAATTAAAATAAAACATATAAAATCATATTGTGCATTAAAATAATTGTTGATTTATATCAAATATAAAACATTTGCACTTACGCAGAAAATTATCGAATTTCAATACTACTAGTGGCGATTTATACGTGTAAAAAATTATAAAATTTTAAATGCTATGTCATCATCATCATTTACAGCCATACGCCATCCACTGTGTTATGTATGTATGTATGTATATACCTTTGAAATACATATGATTGTAAAACGGCAATGACTAAGAAATTCGGGGCAACTACCTATAGAATATGTATGTTCTAAAAATTGGCATTGGCGAATAGATGACAAATATGTGAGTATCACGGAAAAGTGTGAGTTGTAAGAAACATGTGAAAGTACAAAAGTGTAGAAATATCGAGAGGTAAATCTCTTGATTTCGTATATGAGAATATTGGGTTCAAATTGATAAAAAGAACTAAATTTTATCGTTCTAATATAATATGAAATTTAGACTCGTTGTTAAAAAAGTATTCTGTCATAATGTCCAATCCATTATTTAATAATATTTATAGTCCTCTAAAGACAGTATCTCAGACAGGAATAAAAAGCTTGTAAAAATAGGACCTCCTGACCGATTGTATTATCTATTAAAAAAAATCTTATCAATTGGCAAACAATTTGCTCATCTCTAAGAAAAAGCTAAGAGACGTGTCTGCCTATTTGTCTGCAGATAAGTCTGCTAAGGAACCATAAATTAAGTGGAAAGAAAATTGTGCCAGAATCCAAAATATATATTTTTCGGAAGGAGAATGGACATAATGGTTATTTCCTTTAAAGGGTAGCTAATTATTCACCTTTGTGGCAATGTTCGAAATTCGAACAACGAAAAAGTTAAACATATAAAACATATAAAAGTATTCACATGTTCATCGTAAATGTATTCAATACACTTCTTACAAGAAAAGTCTTGCCGTCGAGAAAAAAATATTTGAAAGATTTCAACGAGGATGCCACTGAACCTGATATTCAAAACAAGAAGCAAGAATACAGTTACGTACATCAAATAACGGTTTCGGTCAAGGACACCGTGCCCACAGGACAACAGTCAACCCACTTACACACCAAACAACCCACTCTTAACTTTCACATTCCGGTCCGTAAATACCTGTATATTTTTTTTCACTCGTTAATTTCTTTCGTAATGTATCATCAGTTTGAAAATCAATCAAAAATATGTATTCAAATTCCTACGAGATTCCAATTATTTCATTAAAATAATGCTTGCAATTCTGTTACATCAAAACTATTCGTATAATTAACGAGCTATGTAAATGTATTTATGACCAACAATTAACTTAAAATCATTTCTCAAGCAAAGCTACTATTTTTTTTTATTTATTACTGTATTATAAAATAAAAAGTTTAATGAAACAACTTGGGCTGACATTAAATTTCCCTGTGTAAACATTAACTTGAATTAAATTGAACAGTAAATCATAAAGATAAATATATATACGAAGATTTAATTTTGATTCAATATGATTCACATAGAAAGTTAACGGGTAATTATTTTACCTTTCAAATGACTAAGAAGAAAACTATTTTCGAAGAATTAAAAGCTATGCAAGTCAAAACATTTTGAC
The DNA here is from genome assembly GCF_051622035.1 of Arctopsyche grandis. Lineage (NCBI taxonomy): Eukaryota > Metazoa > Arthropoda > Insecta > Trichoptera > Hydropsychidae > Arctopsyche > Arctopsyche grandis. The sequence continues at coordinate 20,192,740 of NC_135360.1, forward strand.
CTAGATGAAAAACGAGGATAAGATTTCAAATGCGCAAAAAGTTTTAAAGATAAGAATAAATTCACAGTCCAGGTAGAAGTATTATGCATACACGATACACCCAGTGTGATTAGGTATGTTTCAACAATGAAGCAACAAGAACGAAATATTTTATCTTGTTCATTAGTGCAAATATAATGTATTAAAATTACCTACAAGTAAATTTCTTGATGTAATACATTTAACACAAACTAGGAATAATTAGTATTTACTTATATTAGCAATTATTATTTAATATTATACATGAAACAAAACGCCCGCTCTGGAAATTTAATCACGAGAACCACTAGATACACTCATTTCTCATTAAAAGTGACATCGCACAAAACTAACTTAATATTTATAATAGTAACATTTGTAAATAATTAATTCATTACTTAAAAATTGGTAAACTGGAACAAGCGAGATGGAGCTCTTGACGACTCCAACAGCCGCGACCTTCTACTTGTGCTGCTGAGCTTAAACTTGACAATCAACTGTTATGTTACAAGCTGCACTGAAAGTATCGTCTAGTTCTTTGAGTAAGAAAATTTAATTTTCATGTCGAAACTCACTATTTACATTCATATGTACATATGTATGTATATTTTTCAGTCTGATATTTTAAAATATAAATATTCTGTATAAATATTTAAATTTCTATCAACTTATATCAAATTTAGAACCACCTTTTTTAATTTAAATTTCTTTATTTATTACAATTTTACTGTAAACAAAAATTCTTCGCAAGTCAACTTCCAAAACATCAACGTAGCGATTTGCTTAATTTATTCGAAAGCGAAGTGGAAACGACATGTTTGAGGAAAACAAGCATGTTTCAGTTTTCGGTCACGCCGAACACAAGTTTTCCAATGGAAAACAACAGATAAAGAATCTCCTTATTTAAGAATTTGTAAGTTGTTAATCAATTACAATTTGTAAGTTAGTTAATTTGTAATTTGGAGGCCCAAGCACAACTTCCAATCCAAATCGCTGATTGATTTAATTTTTCATTGCGGCCTTCCGGGGAAAAAATGCGCATTGTAAATATTTCAAATCCAAAATTAAACTGCGCCACCGCAATCCTAATTTCGTTATAAATGCCTCACTCACTGTTTGCGGCAAAAAAAGTACTCAAAATCCAACAGCATTCTACTGTCAAATTTATGAATGCTGTAATTTTTTTGACCGCTACTGTATGGAGGGGCTACATTTTTTGAACGCCAATAAAACTAAATTTGAATTATTTTCCTATTTGAAAACTAATTTTAATGACGAATTATCTCATTTATTAGTATAATATAAGCCCTTTTTGGTTAGTGACTCAATTTTGATTTAACTAATGCGAATAAATCACTGTTATCATTACTGAAGTCCTAACAATAAATTATTACTTACATACATCTACACTTATAAAGAATGTAAATGGTCTGTAGGAATATAGAATGACTTGTGCTATCTCGGATCAAGATCGCGAGCCGGTAGAAGCTTCCAGAACAGGGGCGTAATTTGGGGGGGGGGGTGGGGTGGGCAGCCGCCCCCTCCTAGATTTGAACGGAACTATCCACGTTGTTTAATGTATTATTATGAATTTGAATTAAAATACTACACCAACAAAAATAAAACATTGAAATTCTTAAGAACACTGTCAGGTATAAACACGTCAATTTTTCCCAGAAAAAAAATGTTAACTCCCAAATATATCTTGTTTTTAAAGATATTTGTAAAACTAGTTTATCCTACGAAACCATATATATAGAATAATTCTATATCTATGTACGAAACAAAATGTCGAATAGCATTGCCATTCTATTACTGAAAAAATGATTAAATGACGCCCCTGTTCCAAGAAGCAAGATTTCATCACTCGATCACACACCGAGCAATCTTGAGGCACAGCTGCACAATTTCCTGACCTGAAACTTCTAGAAGCATGATCTCGTCACCCGCAGACAAAGAGTTTCTCATAGACCGGGACACTGGTCAATACACTTTCCCGCGTCCTAAAAGTCAAAGAAAGACCGCAAGAAAGATGGGCATACGAAATTAGAAAAATTTGTGGGGTGTGATGGATAAGAGTTGAGCAAAACGGAGATGAGTTGGAGAGGTTTTCATCCAGCAGTGGATGGAGATTGGCTGTAAATGATGTGCACTTTTAACAGTAACTATTAATATATTTCTTAATTTTAGTTATTGCCATGAATTCTAGTTATTTATTACATATATATTTTATTAATTGAAATTTTGACATTATATTTTAGTAAGTGAAATGAATTCCAATATTGTTGTAAAACACCCTATACTGACTCATCTGGAAAGACAGATAAGTTTTCACCTCTTCCTCACACACCACAGGTATTCGTAGCGCTAACTCTTTCACCTGTTTTTTTTTACCTCAGCAGAAAATTACGCCAGAGATTCTCAATTATAATAAATTTGACCTCATTTCGTTGCATACCGCATATTTGACGTGATTTAAATTATTTAATTATCATTCAAAAGATTCTCTAAAAAGATTTAATAACAAAAGTTATTTATTCGTTTTTCATTTAAAATTATATGTAATTATTAATTCTATTTTTAAGTATTTATAATTATCTACAATTGTTTTGAACTGTGATAATAAAATAAAATAACTAGAGTTTTTAATGGTCATTTCCCAAATACAAAGTTGTTCCAAAATTGGGGTGATACCACTGTGTATATATGTATATACATGCATATATGTTGGTGTAGCACATACTTCCTCTTTGTACGAATTCCCAAGCATATGTATGCAGAATATACAGTAAATTTTTATTTCAAATGAACTTCTGCATTTTATTTTCAAAATGATGAAGTGTTTATAATAGTTTAATGACTTTTTTCATATTGAATCAAGCATCATAAACGACAAATTTAAATAGTTGAAAGCCTCAGCATGACTTGTACCGTTGGGCTCATGTTCCGCACTCTTTCGACACGATCGTCAGACAAGGATGAAACGACTTACACCTAGTTTTTTTTCTTCAATATATTTATAATGAATATTAGAGATTACTGCCAATGACCTCTCGGGAGTCATCCACCCATGGAGGAAAATATATGTATGGATAATTTCTTAGCACATTTTGTCACCAAATTGCATTTAGCCAGTAGCTGTGAAGTCGCATAATATATCATCGTTCATAACTATACATTACAAACAAGTATTACATAAAAACTGTCATACTTCAATGACATAATAAATCAATTATACCACAAAAATTCTAGTTAAATCAGGTAAATATTATTTTTCTTTAATATTGAAATTCATCAAATTCCTCGGAAGAAAAACATGTGAATTAGCACCACTTTGCATGTTATATATAACAGGTTCAAAAATTCTCCACAGTTACAATTCGGGGGCATAAAACTCAGTTGAAATAAACGTGTGCACATATTTCTTGTAAATGTTCTTTATTTAACCAAATTTAACATCACATATAATAATCACAAGATATATTTATACAATCTGGTTTTAAAACAGGTTGAGAATATATAGAAATAGACTGGCCATTGCGCTATATTATGTACTTACATATTGAGAATGTCTTCTAAGATTTGAAGTATATATGTATTTCGATATAAAGACATTTAGCGACAATCCGATAAATAAAAATATATTAAAAAAATATATACTTACTACAAATGCATCTATAATTTTATAAAAATATCCTTTTCATGGAATTTTAAATTTTGTGACAGATTATCATTCCGCTATTACATAATATATACCTACTTGCAATTACATATGAATTAAACAAGCAAATATAATATGCATAGCCTAAATTTACAGATTAATTGAATTTAATCCCAATCTTTAAATATGCCTAGTTGAAATATAATTTTCAAGAAAGTTTATGTCCTGATTTTATATATATTTATATATGTACCAAAAATAACATTTTTCAGCAATTTTTGAAAGCAAATATTATATATTTAGGGCTGCCTAGTGGCTCGTTTAATTGTTCTATTCTCACATTAAAACTGAACAAAAAATAAATAAAACACGTTACACTAAAAGTGTAATAAAACAAGTGAGAAAAACTATGTACATAAAAAGCGTAACAAACGAATCACAAACCCTTACTAATTAATCAACAAGAAAAATTGTACTTCTTAACAGTGATGGTATTACAATAAAAGAAATGACAAATAGGCAAAATCAAGTCATACAAAAAAGTATAAAAAAAAATTCAAGAGATCAAATAAACTAAAAATATGTAAATATACATACTCGTTGAAAAAGAAATAAATTACAACCTTGTTGTAGTAATATATTGTAATTAGTATAATCCTATTACAATAAACCAGGAGTCCCCAAATACAGTCAAAGGGCCAAATTGTGTCCACATCCACTTTTCGTTTGGCCCACAAACGAATCGCAAAACGCGCAAATTTCTACAAAAACCAAAAAACGGTAAACATAACACCCAATACATTTCTAAAATGTCTGGATAAAATCTATCTAGAATCTGGCCCAGCCTTCCTAGTACTTAAACATTCTTACTTAGTTTTCGTCATTAAAAATTTAGGTACCCCTGAAATAATCTAACTGATGATAAAATGACTTTCATCACGTTTTTAAATATTTAAAAACGTGAAGAACTTACACAACTAACATACATGCTACATGAGAACTGCATTACGCTATGAGGAATACATGTAGTGAAACATAATTGGTAAATTAATATGCTGCTAAACATATTCCACATAGAATAGAGCAGATCTAAGAATCAGTCTAGAACTTGATCTTATTGAAATAGATTTTAATTTCAATTTTTATCAATTTTAATTTTCATAACAATTAATAATAATAATATACATAATTCTTTGGTAATAAATTAAAAATAATTAACATAGAAAATTACGTTTTCCATTTATCAGCTAAAAGCAATAACAAGTAACTTGAAATCAGGAACAATCCACTGGGAATAGAAGCATATAATTTACGTTCCTTTATATCTACAAAAAATTATAACGATTAAATTGAATATTGCAATAAATAAAAATAAAAATCATACAATTAAAATTATAATATATCATAATTACCACTTTCATTCACATTTTTATCATATAGTGGTATCTTCTCAGTTGCCCAACCGAGACTCCTATCAACTGCAGCTTTCCATCGATTATACATAACATCGCGCTCTGAAATTAAATAAAGCATCTACATATATGTATATAAAAGGCTTATTTCACCACATTTCACATCAGACTGATGATTGTTCGTACAGACGTTACACCGACAAAGCACATGCGCAGTCTGTCAACTAACATCACACTAATTGTTCATACAGACGTGTCATAATGACAATGCGCAGTTTTTTATCGATGCTCACTTTTTATTAAGTACACGAATACGTGCACCTGGTTATTAGTTATGATAACAATCAATTAAAATTGATAAAACACAAAATGTTTCATTATATACCATCTTCATTCGTAGTTGGGTTAAAGGTGTCAGAAGGTGGTGGCAGACTAGCACGTGGCCAAACATCAACCCCTGACGCACTTCCGGCAGCCATTGCTGCACCCAAAGCAGAACTTTCTGACATAACAGGCCTCACTAATAAAGAAACATGTAAATAGATCAAAATTATCAAATGGGTTTGGTGCATCCGCTCTAAAATCGCCAGATTAACAGAACGGCAGCTTTAAACGTAATTGTCGTTTTCTCGAATAATAGATTGCACATCAGATGATGAGTAACCTTTCGATGTGTACAGATGCAATTATTAAAATTGAGTTGGATCTTTCTGGCGAGTTTAATAAGGCAAGATTCGGAACTTATCGAATCTTGCCTTATTAAACTCGCCTGAAAGATCCAACTCAATTTTAATAACTACCAATTTAATAATTGCATCTGTGCACATCGAAAGGTTACCCGTCATCTGATGTGCAATCTATCATTCGAGAAGATGAGAATTGCATTTAAAGCAGCCGTCCGTTAATCTGTCGTTCAATTTGTCTGGCGATTTTAGAATTATCAAATATAGAATCATTTTTATTAAAAAAAATAAATACCCATTGGAATTCCACACATATCAGCTTGAATCTGCATCAATGGAGAATTTGAAGCTAAAAGACCATCAACGAGCAAACAATCTATATTACGACCACAGTCTTTATTGAGTGATTCTAATATAGCTCGTGTTTGGAATCCTAGTGCTTTAGATGTGCTGCTAATTACATTTGAAAACCGTGTATTTGGCGACATACCACATATAACTCTGAAAATTTATGTATAATGTAATATCGCCTGATAAGTTATAAAGTATTAAATATATTATTATAGATAAAAAAATTTTTAACCCTCTGGCATCGTTGTGCCAATAGGGCGCATATAGTCCAGAAAATGCTGGTACAAAATAAACAGATCCTTCTTCATCCGGATCTTGTACTTGCATATCACTAGTTAATTTTTTTAAAAGACCTGTTTTTATGGTTTCTGCTCTTGCATCAAATCTTTCTATGCCGTTACCATTAGAATATCCTTGTAAGTTATCTGTCATTCCCAAGCCATTTTTCAGCCAATCTAATGCTATTCCTACGATTACATAAGTTTTGATTATTTTATACTATAAACTCATATAAAGTAAAATAGAAAAACTATACCTGCAATAATACCGGAACCTTCCAAAGCAAAATTTGTTGGAGCGTTAGGACCAAATTTATAAGCTACTGTTGTTAATAAACCATTTTTTGATCGAATTAAAGATGTTCCTGCAGATAAATAAAAATTTACATTAATACGAAATTGCATTTCAAATTAAAATATTATCTTACGTACCGGTGTTACACAGTAAAAATGCCCCAGCTCCAAAAGTACACTTAGCTTGACCAAATTCCAAACACATCTGTCCTATCAAGGCTGCTTGTTGATCACCCAAGCACTAAAATAGAATAATTCATACAAATTCTAAAATTTTAATACAAAAAAATATTTATACTTTCATTTACTTCTAATGAACCATCATCAAATTCAAGAATAATTTAATAAATTCCAGAAAACTTATTCGTGAAAACTACATTTACATAAGAACCGTATTACAAGAAAAACATACCTACCCCTGATATAGGAATTCCAGTTAAAAATCCAGTGAAAACATATCCATAAATTTCAGAACAGCTTTTAATTTTCGGCAAAATACTTATAGGTATTTCAAAAAAATCGCAAAGATGTTGATCCCACTCTTGAGATACTAAATTCATTAACATAGTTCGAGATGCATTCGTTATATCTGTAACGTGAATACCGCCTCTGCTACCGCCAGTTAGATTCTACAATTATTTTTTCGAATATTAGTAAAATATCTTCAACGAATCTATTAAAGTAGTATGTATATACAGAAAACATTTTTTAATGTATGTTAGTATGTATTACCCAGATGAGCCAAGAATCCACTGTGCCAACTTTGCAAGTTCCATTGGCAATAGCTACTTTAATAGATTCGTTGTTATGAAGTAACCAATTTAATTTTGGAGCGGTAAAATAAGCACTCATTGGAAGACCGCAACACGATTCTATAGCCTCTTTTGTTTTTGGTTCAATTTTTGATAATCTTTCAACCACACTAGAAGCTCTAGTATCCATCCATACTAAAAACATCTCAGTTATTTGTATATCAAATTTTAAATAAATAATCATTTCAATGCGAAATTCTGATACCCATCGCATTGTTTAAAGGCACACCGCTCGTTACATCCCAGGCTATGACAGTTTCACGTTGGTTTGTAACCCCAATTGAGACAATATCTTCTGGATTGATGTCCAATTTATGTAAATTGTCTAAAGTTATCTGTGAAAATCAAAATTTTTAGTACTCGGGTCTAATTAAATTTTCTCTATGCGAATTAACAATTAAACAATTAACCTCGATGCATTCCAAAACGCAATTTAATATTTCCATGGGATTTTGTTCAACCCAGCCATCTTTCGGATATAATGTATTGACAGGTATTTGATGATATGTTAACATTTCAGACGTATTCGCAGCAAATACCTTAAAAATGAACTGAAATTAATATTTGCACGTTTTTAGAATAACGATATATGCCTATCGAGTGTTATTTACTGTGCTATTGATATATGTTATGGTTGTGTATGCAATGTATGTATATACAATTGTGATTTGACATTTTACAAAGTAGGTGGATGGATAAGAAGACGGATCAGGTACCGTAAATCTAGCAGCATGGGTCGGCTGTTCAACGGCGGCCACTAAAGGACCGAACCGTCCGAACTGCCGCATAACGAAGGCTCCCAACCACTGACAGCCGACAGCCGACAGCTGACAGCTGAGCTTAACCTCACTCTCGTTCCAACAGTGCTACCACTGCTAAAAATATATGCTGTTCCTAGTTCTCCTTATCACTATTTTTCATTCTCCTTCACTTCTCGAGCACGGCTCCCAATCCTTGGCCGTGAAATCCTGTCACCAACCAGTGCAGCAGTCAATTCACTCATTCGCTCATCGGTCAGCTTTGCCCACGCTGAAAAACCTCTCGAAAAATTGTATTGACCTCTAAAATCAGCTCAGTCAAACCATTTAGCCCTCTCCGACACCACCAACATGGGAAGGATACAATAACGCTCATGCGGACGAGCGGGATCATATATTTTTCAAAATTCTTTATACATTATCTAAATACCTAAATATATGTGTATGGTGTTGGAGACAGATGCTGCGCATACCATGGACCGCAAGGTGCACAAATATCTTCATCCTCAAAGAGCTGGCAGCCTCAGCAAGACTCTCCACAACGGTAAACGGACTATTAGTCATATGTAAACCAGTCACAGGACAATCGGTTGCTCTAGGTCGGTCACACGTGATCACCCGTCACACTAAAACTGGTCACACCCTAAAATCGGTCAATCAGTTTTCTCGTGACTGATTTTAGGGTGTGACCAGTTTTCTCGTGACCGATTTTAGGGTGTGACCAGTTTTAGTGTGACGGATCATCATGTGTGACCGATCTAGAGCGACCGGTTGTCCTGTGACCGGTTCACATTTGACTAGTTATCACCGAACCTCCACAACATGTAGGGAAAGGGTTCTTTCTTACTTTGGCCACATGGCCAGGAAGAATGTAAAGTCTGGAAAGTCTGGTTTCTAAGCCCGCTTTAAAGGTCAAGGAATTTGACCCTTAGAGCCCTCAGCATGAGGCCACCAACCCCCCAACGAATACAGTCTAAGAGACCCTTTCGTCGGAGAACGAGACGGTTGTTCATGAATGTCGCACAAGAACAACCGCACATCACTGTTCTAATAAAAAAAACCACACTGTACATAACCGAGTACAAAATTAACAACAACGTCTGAAAAGTCTGGTTGCCACCGCAACGCTGGAGGGAAAGCTAGAGGACAAGAGATAGTCAGACCAGATAAAAGAACTGATGGGATGGTCCCTTAACGCTGCCTTCAACTTTACACAGAAATGGAAGGAGTGGAAGCGGATCGTCCATCGAATTCCAGACATGGATAACTACGACGCTCAGCATTGAACAAGAAGATACGCGCATGTATATACATACATACATAATTAGAAAAATATTAATACTAAAAATAAACGCAAATTTAAATGAAACATTGTGATCTTCGTAGTGCTTCCCCTAAATTATCTTGTGATATATAAATCAGGTTCGTGATGCCATAATGTTACATTTACATTACACAAACGGTAAACAGATTATTGTGCAAATTGCGATCACACGCACGTCAATCGTTGAAACAAAAATCGCGAATACGGAATATCCGGCACTCGAGTTCTCGTTAGTAGAATATTTCGCGTGTAGCTTTTGATTGATGTAGTTTTTGGGTGCCAGATGTTCCGTGATCGAGATTTTAGTGACGTGCACGAGATCATTTTTTGCTTCAGATTTCAAGCAATTGACAATGCTTTTGAGTTCTCAGAGACACGATATTTACAAAAGTTTGGGCCAAAAATATATATAAAGTATTGTCGCATGACCCGGCTTTCGGTGACAATTCCGACGTTTGACGTTTGACGTTCGAAGTCTGTCGTATGGTATTCATCGCGATCATTCCACTGCGGACGGTAAGATGTTTCGTCTGATGGGTAATGCGGTGAAGGGCGTGGGCCGTTTTAGCCATTTGGGTCAGTTGGATCAGTTGGGGTCCAGAGGAGCGTTCCATAGTGAAGAGAGCGCTGCCAAACTCGCGGCCGCTTCCGCTTCCGCTTCCGCTTCCGATTCCCGACCCAGCATCTTTGACAGGATAATCAAGCGAGAGCTGCCGGCAGACATACTCTTCGAGGACGAGCGATGCATTGCGTTCAGCGACGCCACTCCTCAGGCGCCTGTGCACTTCCTTGTCGTGCCCAAAACTCGCATTCCTACCCTCAACGATTGCGGCATCAAACATCAAGCGGTAAGCCCCTGAAAACTTTACACTCCCCTTCCGAAACACATTTGAATGAACCTACATAGCTCAATATAAATCCCCAACTTTATTTCATTATTTTTGTACAATATGAACGTCATGCAAAGTTTCCACAACCGATCGACTCGACCGAAATTAATAAAAAATAGTGATATCATACAAGTACCAAATTAAACATATAGGTAGATTATAATAACATAATATTTTTGCTCAAACTGGGACAATTTTGAGAATTTGCTCGATACAGAAAGTTATTGCTTTCTATGCGATTTTGGATAGAAGTATATTCAGCTAACTACTTATGATTCAAAAAAGCTAAGTAATGGAGTGGTTAACAAAAAACAACAATTATCTAGTAGTATTTTTTAATTAATAAGTGAATTTAACTTATTATCAAAAATTAAATAATATTTATCATTAGCGTGAATTTTCTTCAAAAATTCTGTTATTTTTAATCGTGTTGAAAAATTCACTACAACTCGGTTCAAAATTTACTCTGCAACGCAATAAATCTTTTTCAGTTGATTCAACCATTCTACCTCTCTTCAGATCATACGTTATTCATTATTGAGTTTTTTTCCAATATTCTAAATATCTTTTTTGCTTCTAAAGGTATAAATTTATCATGGCTCAGTTTTAATTTCTTTCCTGTTGGAGGCATCAATTGATATTGTCACAATTTTTTTTTGTTTAAGTCTTCACAAAGTTGCCGAAACAACTGTGTCATTAACAATGAACAATTTGATTTGATCAAATTAGATGAACAATCGACAGGCTTGAAGCTGAGATTGTGAAATGCAAAATTGCTTCTTTAGCAGCTATTCAGGGCCGTCAAGAGGGACCCCGAGCCCTGGGAAAAATAAGTTCGGCCTCCATGACAATCTAAAAAATAGATCTTTTACATACATATATGCATTTTTAATTTGCAAAAAATCTATCAGTACTATTAGAAAAATACCTATATGTTGGTTGCTATTTTTTTTAAATAATTAAGTAAGAAAGTATGATATAATAGGTGTGATTTCCGTCACGGGGCCCCTCGAATAGTCAAGACCCTGGACTTTTTTAATTCATCAGTAAATTACACAGTTTCTTTTTGGCATATTGGGGGTTAAATTAATTTATTTTACAGTACAAAATTATCGTAAACAACCATATCTTCAAACTGGGACAGTCCCGGTCAAAGCGGGACGTATGGTAAACCTACATAGAGGCGAATAGATACAATACAAAATGGATCGTGTATAATGTGCATATAGACAATTCAAAACAATAGGCGTTAACATCAAATTACCAGTTCCACCAGTAAGCAATGTCAAAATATGTATTTCCTTACAATTAAACTCGTCAAAATCATTCGTGAAGCCTGCGTTAAAGACACTGATGGTCACTGAAAAGTATAGAAAAGTCAACTACCATCTAAACGTTACCAAACGGTAATTGCAAATATATACATACATTCATTTTATACTGGATGTATTAGTCTACATGTTAATTTGGTATGTGTTAAACCTGTATGTATCAATTTTGTATTATTTTTGTATGTATTTTGTGTTTATTGATCATATGTAGAACCAGCTAAATGAAGTAAATTATTTTTAAATTTTACGATTTTACTTTTACATTTTACAATAAAAAAATCCCAACATTGCGGTTTCTCATGACGTAATAATTAGATAACAGAAAATGACACAGTTAATATGTAGTTATCAATATTTTATTTTGTTTTCAGTTAATATCCCATTTGATACTGACTGCTAAAACTCTGGCACAACAAAAACTACCTGATGGTTACCGATTGGTCATCAATAATGGCAAAGATGGAGCACAAAGTGTATATCATTTACATATTCACGTTCTTGGCGGAAGGCAAATGAGATGGCCACCGGGATAATCTGAGCCCTCTTCGAATTTTTAGAAATTGGTTGTTGGCTTTGTTTTATTAAATTGTTTATTTTACCTTTTTATGCAAATTTTGTTTAAATTTAAATAGAATAAAGTTATTAACTTTAGCCAAAATGATAAAACTTTTGAGAGATAGGGTAATATATGTGTGTATATAGCTAGAATTTTAATGCTGTTACTGTGATAATATTAATTTCTAAGCTTAAATGTAAATTTACAAAAAAATAACCTAATAAGGTGTTATAATATATAGTTTCAAAATTTTGATGAAAATGCAACACTGAGGGCTACACATCTACTCCAACTATTTTCCAACTTTTTAAGATATTTCGATTGACATTTTGCTTTCCTGTAGTCGTTTTTTTTTTTGTCGAAGCGGAGCTCACTAACCCACTCTATTGACCCCATGAACCGCAGCTTACCTCCCAGAACTGCTTTTATATTGCTTCGGGAGGCAGCCATTCTCGTCGTTCTCCAACATCTTTTCTTCTCATTGGCATTTCCATACTCCCCCATTCTCTTGTGAGATCAAGGGTTCAGGGCCAGTTCCTTTAAGCCGTTCCGGCTCGGCTTCTTCTTTCTTTCTCATCACTGTGGACGTAAACTCTTCTACCACCCTCTGAATTATTTGTGTCCCAAAATAATTAAAAAAATAACAATTCAATGATTTAATTATTTATCGACACTTTAACAAACATTAGAAAATAAATCTGCAATAATCATTCTAACTTGGTTTGCGTTTACATTAAAAACATCGAAATCATAAGTAGCAGTACTGAGTGCATTAATGGTGGAACTTGCACTCCAGACAAATGAACCCCTTTCATAATTTGAATAAACATTGGGTACATAAAGGAGCTCATTATATATGGTCGCTCTATATAGAGTCGTATGCCTCATAACTGAGGATCGTGACTATGATGTATGGTTAACTAGTTGCTTCCATTCGTTTCTGGATTCAGCCAGACGAAGATTTGCCACTATGGTAGAGCCCATCGCTGTACATAGTTGGTCAGTCCAGCGTGTGGGGGATCTGCCTCTGCCTCTTCTGCCCTCCACGCCACCAACCACAACCAACTTTTCCAGACTATCTTCACCTCTTCGTGCAATATGACCGAAGAACTGTAATACACGTCTCAGGCAAATTGTAGATAGTCTATCCTTGATTTTTATTTCCTCAAGGATGGACGCATTTATGCGCTTATCAATTTATTATTGCTATTGTCAATTGCTATTTGGTATACATAATGATAATTTGTACAATAATTGAGGACAGTCAATCGAGCTGTTCAGAATATTCAAAGCTGTTAAGATATCAGCTATCTCTCTCCTTTTAACAAGTGGAAGCAGATGCTTTAAATTTACAAGAATCCTCATAGGATGCACAGTTTAACCCAAAACAACATTTTATAGTGACAGTGAGGGATTCGTAGCATTTTTTGACTCACTCCAATACGCCAGGCTTTAACCTCTTCTCCCTTATCCACATCTCAGCATGGCTGCGTCGCACGATCTTACAATAGATGGCATCCAACGTAGGTTTCACCAAATCGTCGCCTTCATCTCCACCGTTTACCTGTCTGAGGACTCGGGATTCTTTGCTGAAGGACCTATGGCTGGTGAGTAGTTGTGTAGTATGATGAATAGTACTTTTTTTAAGCCAGTCTGAAATTGATGGGATCAGGCGATGGATCCATCTTTCCTTTTCTGCGTTACCAAGCGGATTTGCCACTCATGAGCTCTGTGCGTGCTGCTTATCTTGCATTCCTGAATTTCTTATGCCTATTTTCGTGGACTCTCTTGCGTTCTAGTGCCAGAAGGTCAATTGGGGGTACTCCGGCCATAACGAGTACTGCACTGATGATTGATAAGTACCAAGTCAGCCCGATTATCTTCTGCCACCTTATGCATAAGGTCCTGAGCAACCTTATGCATAAGGTTGTTAGGGCCATTTCGATTTGTTTGCAATTCTTGTTTCGTGTCGGTATATGGAACACTTTTTTGTGCCACTGCGGTGTTCAGTGTCGGCTCCTTCTTGGTTTTTGCAAGTCAGAACAAGAGTGTGTTCTGGCAGGTAGCTGCCTTATGACTCTCTTACCCGCATCTGAAACGTGTCTCACGATGTGAATTACTGCACGTCGTCAATCTGTGGCCGGCGCCCTGGCACCGATAGCACCTCAGAACGCTGATTCTTTGGCGTACCTGGCACCTCAGGAATCCTATTTTCACCTTCCCTACCTGCAGTAATTGAACTCCAATTTTGGCAGGAAGGCTAACTATTGCTAGTTGAGTGCCTCTCGTACCGGCTTTCAAGAATCTAATTGGGACATCCTATTTTTTCAGAGCGCTGTTGCTCTCACATAATGCGGTAACGATGTCGCTTCCTTATTCGCCTTCCGGGATGCCGAGGATTGTTACTGTCTCGATTGGAATGAGTCCTCTCGCAACTTTTGGCCTTCCCAATGCTCCAGCTATTACCCCTGCCAGGTCCGCTGGATCCTTTGAGCCTCTTGCCAGCTCAATAATGGCGTCGCCCTTGCGCGTCTTGCGGATAGATGGTGGTTCGTATCCGATCCCGTCCGGTTTTACTTCCCGGAGCACTTTTACCATCTCTGCGTTTTCTTTCCCGCTTTCCTGATTGCTGATGAGGACAGCATCTTTCTTGTAACGGGGCTTTCTTGGTTGAAAAGTTTTTTCCCTCTCCTTGTATTTGTCCTTGAAGATACCTGTGCCCTGCCGAGTGTGACGTCTACTTTGTACCAAGTTCCAGTCGGTTTCAACGATGGGCACTGCTGGTTCAATGATGGCAATTACCTTTTTTAACCCCATAATTGCGTTTTCCGCGTATTGCAGGCTTATTTATTTATTGTACCGGACGGATTTACGCGCGCTTATCTGATCTCGCGGGCGAAGATCTAGAGGGCGTTTACGTCGTTCTTCTTCCAAGGGGTCGGGTTATATGGAAACGTGGACTAACCTTGGGATACAGTTATATATAGTCGGGGAGGTTCCTGACTGCAAATCGTCTCGTTGATAACAGCTTCCTCGTGGTCGGGAAGCTGGCTCTGCGGTCCTCTGGTCGGTCGGTCCTCTCACGGCTGAGGTTTCTCCGGAAACGGCGTGATGAATACAGGGGACGTTGTGCTGGAACTCAGGGGAGGGAGTGATGCTACACTCGACCTCACAGCGGTTCTTCAGCAATATGGTGGTGGATCTCTGGGCCCCGTCTCCCCGTGGAGACGTGCACAGGAGAGATCTTTCCCGGATGACGGCTGGCGGTAGAGATAACTAATCTCGAAGCGAGCGCGCCTATATGGCGCGCTTTTCTGTGTGGCCACTCGAAATAAAGGGCGAGTGTTGCCCTATGGGACGATGGGGAGAACGTCGCGTTACAAAACTTACTTAGGATAGCAGAGCAGTCGATGTCACCTCGTAGTATCCGTGAAATTAAAGTTATATCAGCTACGTTGCGACGATAATACAATCCGCGTATTGCAGACTTATTCCGACCCTCAGAGCACTCCGCCTCTGCACTCCAGCCATTTTCCGCCTAGTGCGCTCCACTTTAAGGGAGTCACACCAGACGGGAGCGCCGTACAGGAGTATAGAGTGGACAACCGAGTTCAGGAGTTTCCTCCTAACACTCTTAGGCCCACCCTCATTCGGCATGAGGTGGGCTAACTGACAGGCCGCCACGTCTGCCCTGGCGGATGCCCGTTCCACATGCTCCGCGAACCTGAGTTTCCGGTTGAGCTGGATTCCCAGGTATCGCACCGAGTCACGGAACGGCACTTCAAAACCATCCAGCTCCTATTTCGGCGGGCCGAAACCTCTTCGTCTGGTGAAGAACACTACCTCCGTCTTCTGGACTGCTAGTTCCAGTCCAGCGCGATTTAGCCATATCTTCACCCGATAGAGCGCGTCATTGCCGCAGATATCCACGCTTCGGAGGGATTTCGCAACTACCATGATTGCGATATCGCCCGCAAAAGCAACGGCGCTGGCACCCTCAGTAGCGCGTCATACATAGCGTTTCACAGGACTTGCCCGAGGACACAGGCCTGCGGGACGCCCGACGAGAGTCGCCGCGAGGAGAGATCGCCGGTAGTTCCGCACCGATACTCCAGCAGTCGGTTTTCAAAGTAGCTCTATAGCTATCTCGCCAGGTAGCGGGTCACCCGATGGTCTTCCCATGCCGATCGTACTGTTCCGACGACATGGTTGACAACGTCAATCGTTGATCGGCCCCGCCTGAATCCGTATTGAAGCGGGAAGAGTCCCGTAGCGTCATCTTCAAAGAACGGCTGAAGTCTCCGAAGAGTCAGTCTCTCCAGGAGCTTCCCGAATCCATCGAGCATACACAGCGGCCTGCAAGAGGACGGTCCCACCTCAGGGCTCTTCTTAGGTATTAGCACAAGCTTTTGCCTCTTCCAAACCCCGCTGAAGATCCCCTCCCGCAGACACGCGTTGTAGACGTCGAGTAGGACATCGGGGAAGGCCCTCCCTACCACCGAGACTATTTCGTTCGGGACTCCATCCGGGCTCGGAGCTTTGTGGGCCTTGAGGCCTTTCAGAGCCCGATCCAGTTCGCCCTTTCGGAACAGCGAGCACTCTTCGCCATCAATTGGGACGTCGAGCGCTCGCGTTCGCTCCGGGTGTTCCGGAAAGAGCCAATCGACCACAGTTTTCAGATTCTCCGGGTCGTCGAGGTAGGGATCGGCCGACCGACCGCGCAGTTTCTGTCGCACTATTTTGTACGGTAGTACCCATGGATCGGTGTCAACCATCTCACACAGCTCCCGCCAGCACCTCCTTTTACTGCCCTTGAGTGCCTTCCGCGCATTTCGGTACAGTTCATCCGCCGCCGGGGTGTGCCCCACTCTCTGCGCAAGCCTTCTGAGGGCGAGGCAACTCTTACGGAGCTCAGCTATGGTGTCATTCCACCAGTACACCGGCCTCCTCGTAGCGCCCCTCCCTCTTCTAGTCATTGCAGAGTCACACGCGCATTTGGTTAGCACGCCGAGCGCCTCTACCATTACCCGGTAGTAGAGTAAACTGTGCCACCGCCAGCAGAAAACGTCTCTTCGAGTGCCAGGACATCGAGACTGCGGATGCCCCAGCCGGTCTCGTTGGCGATTGAGCCCCCGCGACCAGCCGGATCACTTACGATCTCATACCAGATGTACTGGTGGTCGCTGTGGGAGTAGTCGTCCATGACCTTCCAGTTATTGATTCTGCCGACAATGCCGTCATCAGTGAATGTAACATCAATGGTGGAGCCGTCGGCTCCCCTGCGAAACGTGAACTCATTGCCCACGTTTGCCGGGGTCAACTGGAGGCTAGCGGCCAACTCGCTGAGGAGGATTCCCCTTCGATCCGTGATTGGAGATCCCCAACTTACCGACTTGGTGTTGAAGTCTCCGGACACTACGATAGAGGTTCCTCTCTTGACTCCTCTGAGATCAAATTACAGACGAGCCAGATCGTCTTCAAACCGTGGTAGGTCCGAGTTTGGGGAGAAGTAGCAGTTGTAGAACCGCAGACCCGCCAGTTCAACCCAGACAAACCCACTCACTGCCGGATCGGATGAGCAGAGCACTCGATGCCGCGTCGAGGGAGCGTAGATCGCCGCCGTGGCCGAAGCATCGGAGTACCAGGAGCTGGTCCTGTTCCTCCACTGCTCCGACACGACAACAATGTCCGCCGCCAACTCGACGGACTTCTGTAGCAGGAGATCCTGAGCGGCCCGGCAGTGTCCCAACTTGATTTGGAGTATTTGAATCATGTTTTTTTTTTCCACTCACCCGCTTTCTCTGCAATAACGCCTGTCTGACTTCCTCGCACCATCCGCTTCCTAAACGATGAGCAGCACTCCGGCCCGCCTTCGCGCAGAGAGCACAGTGCGGCGAGTCGCCGCATTCCGCCGCTCTATGCCCTGTCTTGCCGCAGCAGTTGCAGAGCAGGGATCTGTCTTCGCCCCTGCAACCGGCAGCAATGTGCCCAAAGGCTCGGCAGCGGTAGCACTGCTGCAGGTCTACTTTTTCCCGAACTCTGCACCTGACGAGGCCGACTCGTACGCGACCCTCCTTAAGCAGCGCGTCAGTCCCAGCGGTGCAGGGCAAGGTCACCGTACAGGTGAGCGTACCTCAGGAGGCTGAGCGCAGCTTCTGCACTCGCACCTGCTCACGGCACGTGGTGCCAAGCACCTGTACGAGGGCATCCTCTACATCGCGTGATTCGAGACCCTCATAAAGGTCCCTGACGGAACACAGGCGGGTGGGGAGCGACCGTCGGACCTCTGCCGTTGTTCCCGCAGCCTTCCGACGTCTTCCAGGACACCGCCGCTGCTCTCTCCTCCTGCCAAACGCAGGATGAAAGTATCCTTCGCTTAGATTTGCTTCGTTCACCGCCTTAAGTATGCCCGCGTAAGAGAACGGAGTGTCAACTGTGACCTGTGAGCCTGTGGGCCTGATCACAATTGCCTCCGTCCTGAACTTGGGCTTTTTGGGTTACAGCGGTGGGGGTGCGTTCTCTTCTTCTTTTCTTTTTTTTTCTCCTTGGGTGCGGACCCGTCTTCGTCCTCCATTGGCAAAATGCTGGAAGCCGCTTTCGTCCTCAGTGTTCCTCTCCTCCCAGTGTTCATCTTCCATTCAGCATCTTCAGTTTGGGCATCCGCATCTGTCGTTGCCACTGGCACGTTCTTGATTGTGATGGCAGTATCACTGTCATTTCTCTCCTCTTCCATCGACTTTATCACCAAGTTGTAGATTTCCGTTATCTTCTCTGTAATTAGCGACCGTGTGTTAGGGAGTAGTAACTTTATGAGTTTCTCCACGTCCTTTTTAATTTCTTCAAATGCCTCCCTTTTGGGCTCTTTAAACTCGGAATTACTGTTGCTTGTAATTGCAGTTGCTGCTTCTACCAGCATTGGTGTCACATCTCTGTTAGAGCTTCTTTGAAAGGCAATTTTTTGGAATTCTGCATCTTTTTCTCTGATTTCATTGCCAAAATTAATTATATCATTATTGGTGAGTTTCGTTGCTTTATGTTGATTTCATTTAATAATTTTCAATTTCAGTCGAAATTTGGCAACAACTAAGTTATGGTCAGATCCGCAATCTGCACCTGGATATATCTTGACGTTATGTATCGATGATTTATATCTAGAATTTATAAGTACATAATCGATTTGGTTGCGATGACGATCCCCAGGGGATATCCAAGTTTATAATCGCCTAGGATGATGTTGAAACTAAGTATTCATAATGGACATTTTATTTTCAATGCAGAAGCTTATAAGTTTCTCTCCTCTCTCATTTTGAATAACCAATCCATATTTACCCACTCTGTTATCAATGTTACTATTATTACCGACTTTGGCATTAAAATCACCAAGAATGATAGCCATTTCTTTGTTTGAGATCTTCGATAATGTATCGAGTAGTGAAGCATAGAGCGCATCTATTTTACTGTCTTCGGCATCTGCAGTAGGAGCATATATTTGAAATAGTCCACAGTAGTCTACTGTACCATAGTAGTCGACTTTAAACGATTAATACGTTTAGCATTGACAAAGTTCCAGAATTTCTTAGGATTATTAACTATGGATCGTTCACAATCTGTCTTAAACACTATATGCAGAACTGATTAATTTCTTAATTTCTGTACGTAAAATACGGAAATTATTTAGGACAAGATTGCTTGATTTTTTCCAGAGTTTATGCGTTAGATATTTACTTTCTAAAAGATGAATAATTTCTTTAGTAAACCAAGGCGGATAAATCCTTTTACTCGTCGATAATCGCTTTAACCGAAAACAATCATTAAAAATCGAATATAAAATGTGATTGAAATTGAGAGGGCCAAATTAACATTTTTGCACTCATAAACTCGCTCCCATTGACAATTTTACAGAGAATATTATTCAAATATTTGAAATCAACAACCTATTTAGAACAGAAGTATTAAGACAGTTATTAACTAGACAAAGTGAGGAATAAGTTACAGTTAAATTTAAAAGAATATCAAGAGCGGGTTGATAGCTGTCTTCTGGGACCAAAGAATCGAGTGAATTTGAAATACTAATATTGTGACAATCTAAATTTGTTAATAATAAAAACCAACATGGAATTATTAATAGAGTTTCGAATTGTATTAATTTGTTTTAAATTAAATAAAGATAACTTAAAACAAATTTAAAAAATTAAGGTCATCAGGAAAACAGACGAATTTAGATTAAAATCTCCATATATAAAAATTTCTTAAATGTGAATAATTAGATACTGGAAAAGCTAGCTAGCAGCATAGCTCGGACGTTAAGCTTCTGCTTACCGTCAAGAAGGTGCCGGGTTCTATCCCTGAATGAAAATGAATTTTTCAGAGTATGCTGTTGGTCAGACCTGGATTTGTGACTCCAGGTTGATCGTTTCCTATCAGAGTTTGCCAATTTTCTCTGATTTCATTGTTGAAACGGTTCCCGGAAAAAAAAATTGGCTAAAAATCCTTCCTACCTACTATGTCACCACTATTTGAAATTTGATGGATGTACAATAAAAATGTATGTACAATTCATAGCTGTCTCGTTAATTTGCGAGTTTTTTCAGTGTCTCGCAATTCAACGACTTATAATAAAAAAATTTTTTTTTTTTTGTTTTACGATTTGTCTTGATATATCATTAATCATATGATTAGCCATATCCGTGAATTCATCATAAGCGTTAAAATATCTGCTTTCATGCATATCTCTCTCTTGTTCATTTTCAAAATCACCTAAATTTATACCTAACTGTGCCTCTTCGAATTTTCCTTTATAAGTTTCCACAAGTGATACCTTACGCTGAATTACACCCAAACTTGGACAATCTTTTAATTCTTTTATAGCCTTTGACAGAATTACATATGCTTTGGATCTATTTTTTTTTAATACTTCGTAACTAGCCTTGATGTTGTGAAAAAAAGTAATAATAATAAAATAACTTGATTATTATAGATGTGTGAAAATGTGATGTTTCGCTTTATTCGGTTATTGTTGTAATGTTATGTATTTTCTAGAATGTTGCAAGTATAAATTGTTGTAAAAGTATACTATATCTATTTTATCGTCGTGACATTTCACTTACGAAATTTAAAGTAACTATTCATTTATAATCTATATTTATTCAGTAAATTTACAGTTTTACTAATTTAACTTAAAAATTTTAATTGGATTCCTAAATTAATTTATTTATCTCGTACTTATATGTACATACATATGTATAATTGTCACCTGTTTAAAATGACAAACATGTACATGTAATCGATCTACGCGACTCACGTACAATATTTAGAACAACGTGACAAATCTGTCCCAAAAGGAGAACTGTTCAATATTCAAATTGAACAACAGAAAACTATTTTAAAAAATTCCATATTCGCACGAAAGCGTGAAATACTTAATAAATACCTAATACCGCTCAAGATCATTCACATTCACGAAGTCAGAATTGAGGGTATTAGTATTTAAAGTTACTGGATTTCTATGAAATTCCCAACTCGTGAATCTAACAAAGCTCAATATTCACGAAGTCAGAATTGAGGAAGTTAGTATTCAGAAGCAGCTGAATATTCGCGAACGTGAACAACAATCGTAACTTTTCTATATAATAATTTGAATTAAATGATAATACAAAAAAGAGAAACAATCGTTCACGCGAAAGCATTCATGGAGGAAATAATTTTTTTTTTTTTAATGTATTTAAAACTGTATCATCGGTAAAATTTTTGGCAACCCTAACGCACAGAAGCAGAAATATGTATACACAATGGAATAAATGTGACAATAATTCGGACAGAAAGGAGTGATCATTGACTTATGTTGGCTCTTGCAGAAAAAATCATGCAATCCGGCTCGAAGGACCATGGAAAAATGTGTAATTGTGGTAATAATGACTCCTTTCTGTTGCTTTTACTTTCCTTTATTTGAAGAAATAGAAGAGGGACTGCCGGCTGGTGTTTGGTGATTGGCACATCACCTATCGAATATTTAACTGATACTGATATTAATTCATTGTGCACCGTCGGTAGCCCTCTATTTATACATTTGTACTAAATATTAGGTGGGGAGCGACCATAACAACATGAAGATTGTCCAGATACAATTTGTACATACATGTACATACCTGCTATGTCTACATAAATTAGTGACTCGGCTTTATCCCCACCATTGTGGTGACAAATCCGCGACACCACAAACAGTTTGCTTTCTTATATACACATATAAGAAAGCAAACTGTTGCATCACCTCTGCGATGAATTGTACTCCATTGTCGGAGATGATTCGCCGCGGTAGTCCGTACCGAAGGAGAATCTGTTCTATCAACACTTTAGCGCACGCCTCCGCGGTCCCGACTGGGAGACCGAATAGTTCGACCCACTTACTGGCCACGTCCTCTACCAGAAAAATCCACCACTCACCCTGCTTGCCAGCAGGTAGCGGACCGAAAAGGTCGATGGCTAGCACCTCGAAACGCTGAGCAGGTACGGGGGTTTGTAATAATCCGGTAGGTTTCAAGTTGTCAGGTTTGTAGCGTTGGCATTCCACGCAGGTGCGGACGTAATCGGCGATGTACTTCCGCATTCCAGGAAAGTAATATCGCTGGTGCACCTTGCTGATGGTTCTCGCGGTTCTGGTCCGGCCGTAGGTGCGTCATGCAGCTCCTTCATTATGGTTCCGCGCATATTAACAGGTACCACCAGTTGAGGCTCCTCCACTTCTACATCGGGGTTGGTTTTTTTTTTTCCGGCGGGGGGAAATCTTCTAGAAGACACCACCGACGTGTTTAATTCCGGTGGTAGTGTGGGATTTTTACCCACTAAAACCCCCCTCCTCTTCAGCTACCACCCGGCTACTAATTAAGTATTGCTCAAGGGTGGCAGCCAGGATAGCCATCTAGGCTCTCGTCATTTTACAAAGTCCGACTTCTTTTCTCTCGATCGCGTTCTGCCTGTTCTTTCTCCCGCATGATGCATACTGCAAACGTAGTGCACGCTGTCCACGCCTCTGCACTCTCAAGCATAGAGAGAAACACATCGGGGTTGAGACGATAGAGGACGCCTTGGGTCAGCAGGTAACCCCTCTCCGTCCAGCGAATTGCGGTCGCTGGGTCTACGTTCTCCATATCCCGAATGATCTAGGTGACTTCCGGGTCAGCTAGTTGTTCGGAGCGCAGGTCCGTTGCTCCTTGGCGCGGCAGGTCCAACGCGAATCGGTCGTAGTGGGGTCACAATTTGGACGACTTAACGTGTCGGCTACTACGTTCGCCTTCCCCGGTGTATGTATACTCGTACCGGAGATCAAACGCTTGCCCAACGTACCAGGCTACCCGTCGGGGACTTGAGCGTCATCAGCCACCACAGTGGTTGGTGATCGCTGCCGATGACGACCGCATGTCCGTCGATGTAGCCGCGAAATTTCTCCACGGACCACACCACGGCGAGAGCCTCTCTCTCTGTTGTGGAGTAGTTGCGTTCAGCGGGAATCAATAAGCGGCTCGCGTATTCGATGGGTCGCTCTTCACTTCCCTGTCCTTTTAGTATGACGGCTCCTAATGCATAATTGCTGGCATCGGTTCGTAAGACGAACGGCTGTGAGTAGCTTCCACCTTTTCCGGGTCCGGACGTATTCCTTCCGCCGAGATTATGTGTCCCAGGAACTTCACCTTTTCTCGTACGAACACGCACTTCTCCCGATTCGCACGTAAGTTAAACTGTCTCAGGCGCTCAAAGACGGCCTGTAGGTCGTCCAAGTGTTGCGTCAAAGTTTCTGACATGACGAGTAGATCGTCTAAGTACGCTAACAATAATACGTCGCGCTTCAGACCGGTCCGGAACCGGTCAATCAACGGTAGGTGCCATACGGGGTGGTGAATGCCGTCTTGTCCCGATCGGCCTCCACCACTTTGACCTGCCAGTAACCCGCCTTCAAGTCGGTGGTGCTCAGGTAGCAGCCCTTCCTCGTTGACTGCACCAACTTCGTCGATCAATGGGAGGGGGTAGCTGTCCGTTGTGGTGATGGCGTTAATGCGCCGATAGTCCACGCAAAAACGGACTGATCCTTCTTGGGGATCAGCACTACGGGCGACGTCCATGCGGAGTCGCATTCTTCAACTATGCCGTCGACCAGCATATTGTCTAGCTCCGCTTTCAGGATCTGTTTCTTTGCGGGCGTGAGACGGTACAGTGGAACAGAGATGGAGGCGCTCGTTCCGGTGTCGATTGTATGAGTCGCATGTTCCGTGGGTGCTCCCCCTGGCATGAAAATGTCTTCATGCTGATGAACCGTGGCCTCTAGCTACGACCGCTCGTCCGGGCTTAGCACAGCTCCTTCGTCTTCTCGGAGATGGCTCACGGCGGCACATTTCACGTCGGTGCGGTCGTGTTCGTACTACATGGGGTAACGGGTTGTTGGGTCACGTCCAAACCCCCACGTGCCATGTTCGTAGTCCATGAGAAGTCCTGCGACCCTCACGAAGTCCATGCCCAGCAAGGTTTCTCCATTGCGGGCATCCGGGAATATCATGAAGGTAGTAGGTATCGTGCGATGTTTCAGCGACACCTGTAACTCGGCAAGGATCATCTTCTGGGGCCCGCGAACTCCATCGGCCAATTGAAGACGTTGTAGGATGCTGCTCAATCATTTTTCCAAAGGGGTCTTCATCAGTTCTTCTACAGGGCTGTTTTTCGGCCCTTTCAAGAGGTTGATATTCATTCCTTTCAGGGAGCTGCTCTTCAGTTCTTCTACAGGGCTGATTTTCGGTCCTTTCAACCAGATGGGACAAAATCGGTGGTGAACCAAACCGATTCCCTTCGGTCTCAGTGGTGCTAATTACATATATACGCTACCATTAAGCCAAACTGCTGAGTTTTATGATCATTCCGCTCCGGGTTTTCCTTATACGATCCACCTTACATCCAGTTACGGTGGTTCTATTTTTTAAGAATATCCGCATATGTATTTTTTTCGCTTGAGTGTTATCGCTTCGTTTTTTGGGCGCGGTATAGTTGCAATCTTCTCCTAGCGCTATATCCGTTACCAGACGATGGCAATCAAGTTTTCAGTTATGATTTTATTGGCCACCGCCCGGAACAATGCAGTGGTATTTTGGTTGAACTACTGCCTCGGGTTTTTCAGCCAAAACGTCCTTCTTCAGGGGCCTATCATTTCGCACATCTTCCCTTGAATACTGAGATGCAGGAGTAGATATGTATGTATCAGGGTGTCGCATTACGTGACTAAAGTATTCAAGTTTTCGTCTCATGGTGGTGTTGATGATTTCTTTTGTTTTATTCATTCAAGAAAAAACACACTCATTTGTAACCGTATCTGCCCCGCTTATACGAATCATTCGTCTATAGATCTAAATTTCAAATGTTTCTAATTTTTTATAATAGTTTCAGTGAGGGTCCACGCTTTCACTCCGTATAAGTGAATTGAGAACACATAGTATCTCATTATCCTCATATGGATTTTAAAGGATAATTCACAGCTACATATGACTTTTTTTAGCCGAATAAAAGTCGCCATAAAAGGCTTTCTCTATTCGGCATTTTATTTCATTCGTCCTACAATTATTCAGGTTAACAGTTGGGTTTTGTGTCCCTTTGCAAAACCCGACGGGCTTTCTTTGTTGATGCAGTCTCCTGTATATATTTGTTGAAAAGCTTTTTTAGCTTTTTTCTTTGTCTTTTCGGTATCTACTCGTGGAATCTTCCTCTTATTCCGTGCGTTGGTTTACATGTCTATGTTTTGGCACCTGCATTCGGCGGTTTTAATTATTCCCAATTCTTATCTTACCTCGTTGGTCAAAGAAAGGATCAATAGAATGCCCTCTTTGATCTGTATGTAGACGTTGCGGTTCTTGTGGAAAGAGAGAAGCTCCTTCGCTTCAGTTTTTATCCGATTTCTATTTCGGTCCTAAATATACACATTATATTCTGCATGAGAATTTGCTTTCATTTTTAAATTAAGCTTCGTATTTTAAATATTATATTGTAAATTTTCAGTTCAATGTAATATCTTTGAATAATATGTAAATATGTATTTATGGAAAATAAAATGTGTTTACTGATATAAATTTTTATTTTTGACATGTTGGTTGTACATACAACTAAAATTAAGGGATTACGTGACAAATGTATTATATAAGGTTTCATACTTCAGCGAACTGAATTGTCGAATGAAACACAATATGTACTCTATTCCATCTTTGTCTTTTTCTTATGTTTAGATAAAATTGAAGTGCGTATAATGATTAAAGAGAGTATACAACAAAGAATTTTTTTTTGGAATTTTCTACTTTCACTTCCACAAAGAGGGTCTAATAATGTTGCCCCCCCCCCCGCAATATTTGCGGATTGTTCGGCAATGATGCCCCAAGTGGAGAGGTGGCATTACAAACGTGTGTGTTGTACATCCCGCCCTCGCACACATGCAGCTTCAAGAAGAAAATGAAAAATATTTGGTGGCAAACTTCATCAGACATTAATAAATTTCTATCGGTAAATAAACCGCGCAGAATGGCAAAGTTTCAAACCGATCGGAAGAATGTAGGGAATAGTGTCAGACCAAAAGGTGAAGCGAATGAAAAACACGTCACACTAGAATAAATACAGACAACTTACACTGACCACAATCAACGAACGACTATTGGATCCGGTACATTTTTTTGCTACTTTGGACTCGTTTTTATGGTAAAATTTTTGACAAGTGAAGGCGCATCTATATCGGTTCGATGATTATAATTGATCTTACGCACGTCCGTATCTCGATTACGGAACGTCTGGCACCCAAAAATTCCATTCATCGAGAGCTATACACGCCAACTATCATACTAACGAGAATTCAAGTTCCAGACATTCCGTATTCGCAATTTTCATGGCAACGATTGTCGCATGCACTATCCCAATGTGCGAAATAATCCGTTTACCCAATATATCAAATCGGTGGTTTACCATAATTTACAAACATCATCCTCCCTATCGTCAGAAAAAAGATTAAAAGAACTTTGTGAACGTAATAAAACAAATTTCATCTATTTAAATGGCTGAAAATAAAAAAAATGTCATTCATTATTGCTCTAATCACAATTTTTGAATGATTTAAATAGACGATAAATTTTCAATTTCGGCCAAAAAGTTATCTGGCTAGATTGTAATTTTTCACTATGGCAATGTGTCATTTTTGACTACCTGTTTTCATTCGCCGAATTGTGCAGGTTGTAATTAAAAATTATCAATTCTTGAATTTCTAGTATATATTCCAGCTGATTCACAGTAAGTTTTATTCAGGTCTTTTAAATCGTTGATCATTGTAGATAAATATTTTCGAGTATGTACCATAACCTTAAAACACGTTCGAGTGATGTAAGTACATATATTAGAACCTCAATGACAGAATGCTTTTGTCCCCTTGTGTTTATACACAAGTACTCTCACCACGTTTGCAAATGAATGTATGACTAGGTCGTTTCACTTGTAACTCAGCATTTAACTTGTGTCCATTTTTCACAGATATGTTGAAGTTAGCTATACGTCGTCAAATTTGGTGGTGGGCGCACGATCCCCGCCCATTATATATAATCAATCGTGCGGCACAGACTTCTGTACCCTTACCTGATCCTACCATTCAGGATTCCAGAGATTCTAAGACCGAAAACAGTTCAAGTATATATATATATAGTTGTTGCAACAAACTTACGTGTATATATGTATAGAATTTTTTTAATAGTAAACCTTTTACGGCAAGCAGGACTCGTTGCATCCGTTTTTGAAACATTGAATACTGAATCAAATACATCTAACTCAAAACTGTCGATGAACCAATTTTTGGAGCTGCGTACTATCATAAAAAATGAAATTGAAGGGGCGTCTGATGTAGCTACCCTTTTAGCCATAAGTGAAAGGAAAGTTACACGTCAGGAGTCATTGAAGGTAAGATTGAATGTAATCCGATCAAATTCATATCGCTTAGAATTTTCTAAAATAAATAACTTTATCATCGGAATGGATTGATAAAATCAGTTAAACACACATCTTCTTAGTGATTAATGTTATTATTTTCGTAACAGATTATAACAACATTAGCCAACTGGGCGACAACTCAGAAAGTAAAACTAGCCGACTTTGATACTGATCCTAGATTCTTACAAATGTGCAAAATGTTAGGAAAATCGAAACATAATATCACAACTAAATCCAAGTCTGAAGATTTGGACACAGTATTAGAAATCAAAGGAGATGACGAAGCAGCCAGATTAATTTCTAATTTGAACATTCCACAAATGATTAAAGTGAGTTTCAATCAGTCTTACTTAAATGGATGCACTTTTTTTCAAATCAGCGTGCCCTTGAATTGTTATCATTACTCATATGTGTAGGTCATGTCAGCTTTATCACAAAAAAAACGTCGTTCTACTCCTTTATTGAGGACATTGTCATTTAACATTTCAAGACATGCTGATATTATTGATATTAAAAAATGCGCTGATCTTCTGTTTTCAATGGCGTCCCTCAGTTTTCCAGACCCTGTACTGATGGATCGCATCTGCAAGTATAGTATCTGTGTTTTCATTCTTATTGTATGATATTACTAAGCTTTTAAGAAATTTGATCAACGACAAATGTGCTTTCAGCGATATTCAAGAAAATATTCCACTCCTTCAAGCAGACAGGTCTTCAGTTATTGGCTCAATTGTTACAAGCTTCGGCATATTGAAATATAAAAATGAAAAATTAATGGATAACCTAATTTCATGGGTATTACCTAATATTGAAACAGTAAGATCTCAAGATATATTTTCCATTGTTCTTACAATGGCTACTCTCAATTACAATCCGTCGAATATAGACATTCAGAAATTAGTCAAGGTAATAGTTTAAAAAATAATACATACTTAATTTGAGTATTTGTATTGTTCTTATTAATTATATTTGTGATTATTTTAGCTAACAAAAATGGATCTCGTAAAACCAAGTAATTGGTTGGATTATGTTTGGTCATTATTAGTACTCGAACATATCAACGAAGAACATGTCACTTCAATATTAAATATTGAATTTGTTGAAAGTTTGAAAGTAGATGGAGGTTTAATATATTTTACTGCAATTATATTTTATTTTTGTATATTCGATAGTATAATGTGGTTTATTTTTTTAGAAATTCCATTTCCGTGTCAAAAAAAACTTTCCAATATTAATGGTTACGCATCAGTAATGAATAATTATAAAGGTCCGATGTTACCAAAAGACCTTTTAAAACAATTCAAATTTTCCTATTCCAAAGAAAAACAGGAATTTGTCGCTTTATTACACGGAACTTTAAAAAGTTTACTATCATCAGAAACAAACATTAAAAAAAATTGTAATTCTGAAATGGGCTTCCTTTTTGGTGAGATTTCTAAATATATTTACAAATTAAGTATATTATTTACTCTTCTTGTTAATATTTTAATTGTATTTTTTTTCTATTTCAGATGCTATGTGTATTCTTGACCCGAAATGTAATCCTCATCCTGTAAATTCCGATATCAGCCAAAAGAAAAAGTTGGTCATGATACTTAAAAATGTTATCATTATTTTACATATAAATACATATTTAATTTTATATTTTATGTTTTTAGTTTGACAAGAGTGGCAATGTTGGCTTTGGATTATCATGATTTATGTAAAAATACGATGGATCCTTTAGGACAAGTAGTCTTGTACAAACGGCTATTAGAAGCCCAGGTACTTAATTTTACCGTACATTTATTCTATTTATTTATCACAATCAATTTCACAATAGAAATTTTATTTCCATTTTCAGAAATTTAAGGTATTGTTAATACTATATACAGATTTTAACCCACGAGATAAACTAGTGAACAGAGTGCAATATATTGAAAACAAATTAAAAGAAATTGTTAAGGAAAATAGTTCTTCATTAAAGAAATGATACAAATGATAAACATCGTGTAGTTGTTAAGTTTATTTATTTTGTATATAAAAAACTGCATTAACAATTTTATAAACATCCCATTTTCAGATCAACACAATAGTATTACAAAAATATTTTCAATATAAATATATAGTGAAATTATGAATGTGTCGTAGAATTACCAATAAATATCTGTTCGAAAACTTTTTAAATTACTTTTTTTCATCGAAAATTTTCAAAATGTAATATGTTGAACATAATCAATATGAATACCAAAGCAATTAAAACATTGAAGGATTCGTACAGCTTTCTACTACTACTATGAATATACAGCAGCTTTAATCGCCGATCATTCAGTGGTTGAGTACGACGATAATTGGTACTAAACGATCCATTTACAGTTTCCATACCTCTTATGATTTCGTACTAAAAACCAAAAATGTTACATTTAAAATATATCGACATACATTAACAAAAACGATCAAAACGAACCTGTTGGTTTGATATGGGCACTTTTGAATAGAATACTGTCCACTCCACATTTTCACTACAGCTCGGAACCGTTAAGGAGCCTTCATATCGAAAGAATTCATCCACATCTTTCGGCAACAAATACCTGAATCAAACATAAATCGTTGGTTATTTAAAATCCCCATTTATTCATATATACGTACGATCGTGATTACCTTGGCACGATTTCCATTTTACTCTTTTCACCCAAGTGTGACACACTCATCAACGATTTGAAAAATGTATTTAATTCAGTGTTATTATTCTTATTAACCTGAGAACATACATAAAACGATATCAAATTTTTATTTTATCTAACATATTAGCCACAGTGACATTACAGAGAGCTCCAACGCCTCACTGTGGCCAATCATTCAATAATAATAACATAATCATTCAAACATAATAACAATAATAATAACACAACATCATTATAATCATAAAATCATAAAAATAACAATCATTCACATTTAAAATTGGCAAAATCAACCACTGGCATTCCTCAACAACCACTCAACCAGATTACCATAGTTTATATTGAAGAGGTTAATTTCACCAGCAATCCGATTGAGCAGATATATCTCCCTAGATATAAGGGCCATTGCCAACATATTTGTGCGAGCCACAGGAGGAACAAACAAATCACGATTCCTCAGGTCCCTGAATTTACTAGGTGCATAAAACCTAAATTCATTAAGAACTGAGGATTGTGTATTATCCCATTCAACAGCTTAAAAAAGTGCCTTCCCAGTAACATATCCCGACGAAACTCCAATGAGTTGAAACCCAACGCCCCTGATAGGAATGCACTAGGATAATAACCAAACCGTTTCATATAAAGATATCTGAGAAACCGTTTTTGGATTCTCTCAATCTTCGATGAATGAGTTACATATGTATATGGGTAGGACTCCATATAATGGAAGAAAATTCTAGAATGCTACATACTAGAGATTCATAAAGAATTTTAAGCACCAACACACTCTGGATAGGTTTACTAACTCGTAGTAAGAATTCAAGCATTTTTGTGACTCGCAAACAAATATTGTCTATGTGTCGTTTAAATTGAAAATTATTTGAGAACAAGACCCCCAAATCACAAAATTCATCCACAAACTTTAATTCAACACCACTTAGGCGATAGGGACAAATCAAGCGTCACATTGAGGACACAGCATTTTTGAATGCTAAAAGATAATTTATTTTCGACAGACCAACTTGACTAGCGCATCTAAGTCCAACTGGAGAAGGACTGCGTCACTATGAGTCTTAACTGTCTTAAAAAGTTTAAGGTCATCAGCGAATAAAAGAGTCTGAATACTTAATTATTTTGGAAATGTCATTAATGTAAATCAAAAAGAATAATGTCCCTAAGTTGGACCCTTGAGGTACCCCAGAATGTGAAATAAACTCACTTGAGGAATTGGGGTGATAATAGACAAATTGCCTCCGATTTTCAAAGTAATTTTGTATAAGTTGCATCAAGCCATTTGATAAACCAAAACATTATGGTCCACCATATCAAAGGCCTTCATGAAATCGGTATATACTACATCAACTTGGTTTCCCGCGTCAACTGATTTGATTACATAA
This sequence comes from Arctopsyche grandis, assembly GCF_051622035.1. Taxonomy (NCBI): domain Eukaryota; kingdom Metazoa; phylum Arthropoda; class Insecta; order Trichoptera; family Hydropsychidae; genus Arctopsyche; species Arctopsyche grandis. The sequence goes on from NC_135360.1 coordinate 20,225,149, forward strand.
TTGAAAAAACATAATAAATTAGTGACTGTTGAACGAGAACGTCTAAACCCATGTTGGTCGATCAAATACGCTTCACAGTGATTGTAGATATACCGATGCAAAATTGCCTCGAACACCTTGGCAGGAGCAGAAAGAAGCGCAACCGGTCTATAATTTATAATTGATAAACTGTCACCTTTTTTAAAAATGGTAATAATTTTTGTGATTTCCCAAAAATCAGGAAAAATTTCCAAATGCAATGACAAATTGAAGATAAAACATAGCGGTTGAGTTAAGGGAGCTTTGCAAGCTTTCAACACTTCAGTATAACAACCCAACATATCACTTACGTAATATAATCCGGAAAGAACATGTATATCATTATCATCAACGGTATTACTATGACGGCGATGTCTACGTGTATTCGATACATGAACAAAGTGCACTTCTAATGGATATCTGAAATAATTCACTGAATATTTAAAAATGTATTGAAAACTTAGTATTGCTCAAACCTTTGAATGCTGACGAACGCTGATCGGCTTTTTGCCAACAAGGCCATGAGCCTGAAATACGCCGATAGGCGTTATTTTTTTGAGTATATAAAAGATAAACACAAATATTAACCCGATAAGCCTTTCCAGGTAGCATTGAATAAAAAATACATTGAACATGGGTCGTATAATCCATGTCATTCATTTTTCAACGTTTATAAAGACTAGTTAACACCGTAATTTCTGAATTTATAACCATAGCAAAATTTCCAGATGGAAATCTCTAACTGCCGAGTATTTTAGATGGTGGCTTGGCATTTAGATTGTGAGCATTAAATTTTAACAATGAAGAAGATGGAACTAGTTTTGAAAAAATACATTCATTAAAAGACTTCTTTTTATTTTATAATGTTGCAAGATTTATTAGAGAGTCTAAACCAGAGAAATGTAATATTAATAGAAGTGGCTTTAGGTGTTATATTGTTGTCAAGTGACATTCTGTCCACGGACAGATCTAAATAATTTTAGCATCAGTCGTATTTGAAGCTTGGTGCTCGACGTATGTCCGATAAAAAATTCTCTGTTTGTTTATATTACTCGCAAGATGGGTAAGCATCGGTAAAAATTGCACAATGCACTAAAAAACAACATGGGATACATTTTTATAAGTAAATTGATCCGATTGTATTCCGTGCGATGTAGCGTATTTATAGAGAAGTACCACGTAAAATTAACAACAATTATTTATTCGTAAGGGCCCCTCTATTCTTATTACATCTCTCTGGTCTAAACACACCTTTACAAAACTCAAAACCCACAGCGGTAGTTATCTAGAGTTTGTTTTGATTAGCTACAATTTTTATACCTGCTTTCTATTGGATTTCTAAATGATTCTAGTTGGAAATGTTGTCGAAATTTTCAGCATGGCGGACTTTCAACAGAGAAGCGTCAGCACTCAAAGGGTTAATAAACACTGCTAAGTTACCTCTTTCCATCCAAGGTGTGTTCAGATTCCCAATGGAAATGAATTTGTTTTAATTGGTATTTTCCTCTTATACCTCCACCGACTATGTGCAGATTGTCGGCAGAATTGACGTTCATCTGAACTGTATGACCATTGTTTTCAGCTTCTGCTACGATCGCTTTTTCATAATTGAGAAGTTGAAAAGTTGTCGATTTTTCTTGTTCTATATCGAAATCTTTGATATCTATAGGCGATTGCCTTTTTCCTTTGCACGATCCTGTCCATCTTTCTACTCCTATAAATTGTATCCATCTACATATATTCAATTATAATGCGTGTAATTCAACACAAATTAAAAATTTAATACCGTCAGCAGGATAAAACCAAGTAGGTGAATTTTCAGAATGATCCGAAAAAACTGAAATATACAAACTACGTATTCAAATAATCATATTCCTATCACTGTTGTTAAATTAACGAGTAATTCTTACCCGAATGCATTAATAAAAATTGTAACAATATGCTCTTTTTAATCATGTTTATTAAAACCATTGTATTCATTCAAGAATTGGAAGAACTAATTTCACTAAGTCTATCGGATCCGTATCATCTAAAAAAAATTTACAAAAAAACTACGATAAATACAAAATCAAAAAGATACAATCCATAAGTACCATTGCTGGTACATATTCACCTTTTGAAGTAATATTATATCGAAGATGTGTTGTACCTGATCGTGTTCTGTGTAACACTGCTTGACTGAACGTTAATTTGATAGCAAATTGTAAGCTGTGTGCTGATTCGACCATTTAGAAACGATCATGCATAGTTATCAGGGGTTGACCATCCAAAAATGGTTAACAGTATCTAAAGTTACGCATTCCACGAATATTTTCAATTTCTCATGAAAGCTAAGCATTATGGTAGTCATTGCATGTCCGAACCAATTACGTCCAGTAATAAATCAATTGTTAAAAATTCATCGATAAGTTCAATATCCACTTTAAGCTACATGTGTTTTAAGTCCGTTGAAAAAAATGTATTAAGATTTGTTAAATGTATTCGAAGTTGAGTTTCACTTGTACAATTTCAATTTGATAACCTTATTCAGGACCGTTTAAGCTGTGATTTAAAAAGGATATAGAGATCAAGCAATTACCCAATTTCCTATTCACGAACACCGCATGACAAATGATTCAAATTTGTTAGCACTAAATTTGAGTCACGGCTCATGATGTAATTCAAAGGCAGTATATAGTAAGAGACAATTCTTGAAAATTATTTTATTACTAAATGAAAATAATAAATAAAATAATAACAACAGATAGTGATAAATACACCAAATAATATTGTAAAGTGGGAAATGGTTTCAAAATAAAAAAATATAAATTCACTTATTTTTTTTATTAGTAAATACAAATGAGTTTTTACAATTAGGATGAATATACATTTTGGTTAAAATAGTATATTGGCAAAATCTGCACACTTAATTTTTAACATAAAAGTGTGATTTTTCAAGTTGTCAAGATATATAATAAAAAAAAGGCGATCAAAATAAATTGAACGCTATGGTCTCACTTAATTAAAAAAATAAAAGTTATACTAAGAAGTATTCGTGAAATTATACGTTCGTTTACTACTTATACATCAAACTTTCAATATGAAATGTTGAATACAACTAGCATGAAAAATACCATCACATTCGTTCACACTTCACACGAGACTTGACCATTCAATATCAAAATGCAATATAAAAAATATTTCATGAAAAACAATATATGTACTCTTGAATTACATCTTAGCAGAAATGTCTTCACCACCAATTCCTTTCCCTGAAACATACAAGCACACCGATTAACATCACAAAAATATTTTTAAAAAAGTCAAAATTCAATGCAAAAAGTTTAAAGCTAATACGTCAAAGAAAATGTGATGCTATCCAGATACAGTAAATACATTACATTTGCCTCGGTGGTCGTCCACCGAATCCTCCACCGCCACCGCCACCGCCACCGCCACTTCCACGGCCTCCACCCGGAGAAGAGTTCAAAAACAACTCAATGTAACGATGCTCCATACAACTCTTATCCTTTCTCATGCCCTAAAACAGAACCAAAGTCAAAAAAAAGACCATACGAGCACAAATGATGCAAAATTTGTCGCTAAGCTTACTCTAATGGCATCTTCATGGCATTCAAATTCAACGTCTGCTTCTCCAGACGGTCGATTGTTGTTATCGTATATGATATTAATGTCGAGCGGCCGCATCGGTTTGAAGAACTGCAATCATCAATTTCGGTACAATAAACGGTCGCAATAAGAATAAAAAGTAGCAATGATAATAAAAATATAGTACGTAAGCAATATCAGCAGGCGTGGCTTTGAACGGCAGTCCTCTCATGTGAACACAGTGACCTCCTGAACCACCTCTGTCTCCTCCACCACCACCGCCGCTGCAGCCGCCGCCGCCACCACCACCACCACCTCCTCCGCCACCGCCTCCTCCATGTCTCCACGGTCCTATGCCGCCTCCACCGCCGCCGCCGCCACCACTTCCACCACCTCCGGAGCCTCCACGCCAGAAGTTTCCGCCGTCGTTGAAATCTAAAAGTCAAAAAAATGAATGCCGATATCGTTGAATACAATGAATGAAAATGAAAGATAATAAATAGCACTAACTGTTTCTGAATCCACGTAGCGGCGGAGGACGCATTCTTTCTCCGTTTCCATAGTGGTTGTTGAACCGATCGTATGGACGTGGACGGGGTGTGGGACGCGGTCCACCCATGTTACCTCCGCCACCATTATCATTTGCCATAAACTGGTGCACTTCAGACACTGAACTTCTGAATATTTCTATATACCTGCGTCATAAATTCAAAAACATCGAGCTTAGAGTTTATTCTAACCGACAGTTTAAAAACAGTGGATAATTATCAAGTGAATGACATAAAATGCATATTAAAAAATATTTATTACGAGTTCTTAAAAATATTTTCTCTAAAACTGTTCATCTCTACATGAGATTCATTATTTTTAATATATTTAAGCATCGTCTGTTTATTTTCAACGTATTTTGTTATGTTTACTGAGTTAAAAGTATTTACAGTACTGTAACTCTTATTATTAAATAGTTATTAAAATACCTATCCTGTGTAATTAATGTCATTCGGAGTTTTAGGGTACAATAATTATACAGAAAAATACTAGTTGTGTATTAATTTTTAAAAAGTTAAATTAATTTAATATATTACAATAAAGATACAAGCTCCAGAAATTTTATGAAATTAATCAAATCTGTACAAAACTGATTGTAAAATAACATTTTTTAAAAAAAAATACGACAAAACTTAGTTTATAACAAACTCTTAAGAGAAAAACAATTATTTTATATAAAATAAATATATTTCTAAACTTAGTACTATAATGAAAAGGCTAAAATGTTTTCTCACATTTGTTATGACCAAATTCTAAAATATCTTATCCGCTCATAATATTCGTTACGATGAAATTTAATTATGTATAATACATGTTTTTAATATAAAACTATGAGTGTTGTAATTATTAAAGAAAGTCAATTGAATAAATAAAATATTTGTTGCATAAACTCTTGCTTGAGATTATATATTTTTAATTTCGAATGTTAAAATTAAAGTGTGAACCGAATCACACCATCATTATAGTACTTTATGTTTCTGATATTTTTAAATTAAAAGTAAATTATTTTATACCTCCCCGTTGTGCCACTTGCAGAGTACGAATAAAAATTATCTCACCTCCCAGATTCCCATGATGCCCTACCTTCCCCACCAGGAAGACAGATCAACACCCTGAGTTGCCAGTCCCATCCACATCTTCTATCTACATCTTATTTTTTCTAGTGAAATTACAAAATCTAGCACATAAATATTATTTGTGTAATTAAATTCAAAACTCTCACACCATTTAATCAAGGTATGTGTTTATAACGAGGACCATGTTTATGTTAACCAAAACAAACTACACTTAAGAATACATAAGATAATGCAACTTTTAAGTAATTGATTGAATTTGTTAATTTTGAATTTTTTCATTACAACACTGATATTTTTTATTTTCATTTAAAAATTTGAAATTCAAAGACAAAACATGAAAAAAAAGTAGGATAGCCCTTAAATGAATTTTAAATGTTTATATTGTTTTGTCCCTCCCCACCTGTGTCCTATTTTCTCCCTGTCTTTCTCGAGTGCCTTCTCCGCAGACTCCTTGTCAACAAAGAATACGAAGGCTTCCCCAGTGCGCCGGCCAGTGTGGTCCGATAGTAAGATCACCCCATCCGTGCATACCGGCAGCCCTGTTCCCCAAAGCCCATCGCGCCCCAACGACACGATCAATTTGAGGAGAAATACACCACACAATCAGTGCCATTCTTTATATACACCAAAGCGCTCACAAAAATTAACACATCTTTCATTCTTGAGCGCTAACTGCTATTTAGCTTTCAGGAATGAAAGTTGTAATTGAAGACAAGTTTTATAATACAACATTACGGTAACAAATTACTCTCGTCACTTTTGAACAAACCTCTTTTTACAAAATTTTTTACCAAATCGAAAACTTGTCAACAATGATAATAAATTATGAAGTTGATTCTAATGTCTTGCATATAAATTTTATGTATACAAATTAAAATTAGTCTTTTCTTCACAAGTGTAAACAAGTAATCACACTATCAAACACAAACAATCATTCCGACAATACAATATATGTAATTAAAGGCTCGGTACAAAATGTATAATTGAAGAATTTTATTTTCGTTTGTATTTGTTAGTGTAATACTTCATAAGAGTGTGAATGTGATATAAAATGATTTTAAAAACATATTAAATATCTCCCCCTTCCAATGAAGTGTTAAAAAATTGGTAAACAGAGAGAGAGAGATAGTGGATATGTAAACTAGTAAAACCTATCTTCATTTCATAAAAATACAGAGAAAGTAAGAAAATTAGACTAAATCAGAAATATACGACATAGCAGAGGAAACATACCTTCAAAAAATTCAAGAATTTCATTTTTGGAGCACCCAAAGGGCAGTCCTCTTAGTTTAACAACAAATCTGCTATTTGGTATGTAAACCTGACCATTTCCAACATGTGAGTGATTCAGAGCCCATTGCATTTCCTGTTCATTTGAACGAAATACTAAAATGGAAATATTAAACACCCATTAAAAGTCCAATAACAAAAAACAATAAAACAAGGCAGCTTCAAAGAATTCAAACCTTCAATGTATCTAGGGCCCATGTGCTCCTTGTTTTTCTTGAGTGCCAGCTCTAAATCATCCTTGGATACCAGTTCTACAAAGCATTCTCCGCTGAGTCTTCCAGGTCGGATTTCTGTCAAATGTATTCCTGTAATATAAAACATTCTATTAAAGTAAAACATGAACATAACTTTTATAAAAATATCTAGTATGGCTGTTATTGATTAAATGGGAACGTGTTTAGATTGCGTATCATCAGCTGTGTACACATATTCGTCACATTAGCTACCCAAATGAATAAAACATGCAAAAGTATCGAACATTATCGACACGAATTGAAATACTACAGAGTGCTAGCACCTAATATTCATATATACATTATATGCGATAAATTTCAAATCAAAAAATCAAATTTGTGATAAATTTTACGACCATAAGTCTATTTTCCTTTAAAGTAACATAGCTGAAACCTTAAGTAGAAGAGGTTATCAACATGCGTAAATAAATTAAATGCTATGCGAATTATCGTAACATGATTGAATGTAAAATGCAATTTTGGAATCACATCGGCAAAAGAAAGACGATTCTTAATCGTTTCACATTATACATGTTTATCCCTATCAACCGCGTGGTATTGAATTTAAGTTAGTGGATGATTTTAGCGATTTAGGGTCTTGTTCTCAAAGAATTTTTGTTTTAAACACATAGACAATATTTGTTTGGGCCACAAAAATGCTGGGATTCTTACTAAGAGTTAGTAAACCTTTCCAGAATGTGTTGGTGCTTAAAATTGTTTATGAATCTTTAATACGTGGCATTCTAGAATTTTATTCCATTATCTATATTAATTTATAATTTATTTATATTTATTTATTTATTTCATAGTTTTTGACCATTGTGGCATTACAGGAAGAACCTAATGCGCCACAATGGCCTACATTTGATAAAGATAAAACAAATTACAAAGATAAAACAAGTAAAATATAAAATAAACAAAAAGCAAAAGCAGAAAACATGTTAAAATAAAATTTAAAAAAAAGTAACAAAAGAAAAATAATACATCAGAAAAAAAAATGAACAAAAGTGTAAAAACCAAAAATAAAATCCATAAATCCCATTCTTTGTTTACATTGAACAAAATTAAATAGTACATAAGGAGAAAGAAAAAGAAAAAGTAAAATAAAATAAAACAAAATATGAATAAAAAATAAAATCACAGCGAGGCTCAAATGGAAGAGAGTAGATTAATATTCCACTCATACATCACATTCAAATTAAGAAAGTAATGATGAACGCAGGTTACCAGATAAATATGATAAAATAATATCCGATAATCTACGCTTACCGAGGTGGAAAATATCGCATTCAGGGACGGCAGCAACAACTGATTTTTTCACTGATTAATACTCAGTGGAGCAAAGAGAGGAATAGACTAATTGTGCAGTCGGTTAAATCTTTAATTCTTACTCAATACAACTTCAAAAACATGAAATGTGAAGATTTTTTTAATTATTTATTAAAAAACCAAGAACGTCTTTCCAAAATTGGCAGCTCAGCTAAATATGATTAAAATAAATTTTAAAAATATAAAAAAAAAATCGTTTATCCTCGAAATTCGAAAATCCTCCTTTTTAGATCCATCTGCCCTCCTTTATCAAATTATCATCCGGCAACCCTTACGTGTACAGGGCTTGTTCGCTATATTTATTGCCGCGGGCAAATGGTTAAAATTCTAAATACTGTATATAGGTACGTATAATATATTTTATAGTATAGTATAATTTTGGGACTTTATGTCCCTAATAATTATGTGCGTGGTAGACATCATCATTTGATGGTTGTACCTGCTGCTCGCACAGTTCTTTTTCGAATGGCTCCTATTCCAAGAGCTATTCGACTTCTCAATGAAATCGTTGCTGCTGTCCCTGAATGTGATATTTTCCACCTTGGGGAGCGTAGATTATCGGATATTATTTTAACATATTTATGTGGTAACCTGCGCTCATCATTATTTTCTTAATTTGAATGTGATGAATGAGTGGAATCTTAATCTACTCTCTTCCATTTGGGCCTCGCTGTGATTTTATTTTTTATTCATATTTTGTTTTATTTTATTTTACTTTTTCTTTTTCTTTCTTCTTATGTATTATCTGGTAACCTGCGCTCATCATTATTTTCTTAATTTGAATGTGATGAATGAGTGGAATCTTAATCTACTCTCTTCCATTTGGGCCTCGCTGTGATTTTATTTTTATTTATATTTTGTTTTATTTTATTTTACTTTTTCTTTCTCATTTGTATATTTTTATATACTATTTTAATTTTGTTCAGTGTAAACAAAGAATGGGATTTATGGATTTTATTTTTAATTTTTACACTTTTATTTTTTTTTCTCTCTGAATGATGTATTATTTTCCTTTTGTTACTTTTTTTATTATTATTTTATTTTACCAAGTTTTCTGCTTTTGCTTTTTTCCTTTATTTACAGTTTACTTGTTTTTATATATTTTTCAAATGTAGGCCATTGTGGCGCATTAGGTTCTTCCTGTAATGCCACAATGGTCCAAAACTATTAAATAAATAAATAATAATTGCGCACTGTCGACTAAGCCGTTTTCTTCTGCACTTGCTATAATACTCTTATTTACACTCAAACTCACACACAACAGCCGATGATAATGCCGAGCGGGCCGAGCGGCCCACCCCCGTCCTAAGCTCGGCTTTTACCCAAATGTTTAGTATTAGATCAGCCGTGTTGAAGCGATTTATATTACAAATACCGAGCGAAGCCGAGTAAAACTACTAGTAAATAATAAGGATTAGTTTAGTAGTAGTGATTAATTTGTTTGTGGCGTTTTGACTCGGTGATGAATCAGTAGGAGTGGCTAGAGAGTAGAAGAGTTGCTGTTTATTTATGACAATGACAATGACAATGAAAATGACCTTGTTCGCCGTTGAGCACTTGCACGCCGTCCATGAAGTCGATGACGTCCCGCTCGTTGGTGGAGAAGGGCAGTCCTCGCAGCTTCACCACCAGAGCCGAGCCGGAGCCGGAGCCGGGGCCGGAGCCCGACGCCGAGCCCGAGACGGAGCCCGAGCCGCCGCTGTCGCCCCCGCTCTCCCCTCCGCCGCCCCCCGCGCCGCCCCCACTCCCATTCTCTTCGCCCCCACCGCCGCCCCCGTCTCCGTCGCCATTGCCGTTAGCGTTGCTGCTAAACATGGCTAGAAGCAGAAAATGAGCAACGGGCAACGAGCAACGACAGACGCTGCAAATGCAAATGAAGATACGAGATACGAGATACGAGACGCCGACGCTCCCCGTCCGCGTTCCCCTCCCTTGTCTCTTCGCGCCTCCCCTTCCCCTCGCCCAACTGCACACGCCGATGCCGACCGTCGACGCGTTTCACACTTAGCACTCCCAAACACGACCTTATCATTATCGCGCATTCATATCATATCATATCGAAAGTCGAAAAATCTTATGAAATATTATTTCTTTCTTAGGATAATAATTAGGATAGAGTTACAATTAAAAGATTTATTGGAAAATTAATTTTGAAAAAATATGTACATATGAAATAAATATGTACATATGATGCGGTGCAAACGATCGACAAACGCCAGACAGACTTGTAGGCATATAGTACAACTGAAATGATCTCATCAGGTCACTGCGACACATATCCAGGAAAGTCATTAACGCATGGCACACGCTCGCCTCGTCAAAAGGTCGACACGTGTTTCTATACACGTGCCTGGGAAACAAAGGAAGAACACACTGAACCCATAAAAACCACGAACTACGTCCAGGCGTATGAACCCATAAAACCACGCTCGCAGCATAACTAGGGCAGCGCGAGTACCAAGAACAAAAGATGTGCACACGACACACTTCAACCCAAAACGTTTATAAAGCAACGCAGCAACCTCCACCGGCAGAGTGAGCCTCTAGAGTTCAACTAGATCACATCTCCGAAGAAACCTCTTCGTACATACAATAACCATTGTACCAATTGAACTAAAATAAACGATCCTCTTTCAAACTACACAACACGTGTTTCGTTAGACCGGGATACGGTCAACATACCTTCCCTGTCTTACAGACTGAACCACAGATTAACGACACGTGTACCTTATGCGTGCGCACTGTTCGCACTTACACTAAGTGAAATCTACCCAAAGTCCCGACATACCTACCCTGTATACGTTCTGTGCTTCTGATACTTTAGTTCCGAATTTTTCCTTATTAAATTATTAAAAACTCACCAGAAAGATCCAACTCAATTTTAATAATTACCATTTTAATAATTGCATCTGTGCACATCGAAAGGTTATTCGTCATCTGATGTGCAATTTTTCATTCGTGAAGTCGAGAATTGCGTTTAAAGGTCTGTTCATGCCTAGTCAGCACGTACCGACTTCAGCGGGTATCCGGCTGTACGAACAGTATTCTTTGGTACATTTTGTATGGGTATATTCATACCAACCGTCACGTTTACGCCACGGCAGGCTTACAGCAGTACCCGACATTTCCTGTTCATACCTTACAGCAACATCCGTCAACGTTTCGTATCCGTTTTTTTGCCCATCGTGGAAATATACACGCGAATTACGTGCCATGAGTCTGCCGCTTTGCTGTTTTGGACCAATTATCGATAGTGACAGTTGACAGCTGTTCAATCTTTCGACATGATTTTGGCGCAAATATTTAAAAAAAAATTAAATTTTTTACGGAAATATTTATAAAAATTTTGTCCATCATCCACAAGCTCCTTATACAGTGTCCAAAACTCTCCTTCGGTTTTTCTATTTTTTAACATGGGATGCACATCAAAACGCCTCCGTGCTTTTTTATTGCCTTCTTGAGCTTCTTCTTCCAACAAAAACGCGATTATACGTAATTTTTCGTTCGATAAACGCCGAAACATTTTTGCTGACTTGTATTCTGACGCGTAGCTACGAATACACGTGTATGCATTCATATTGTAAGTACTCGACAATACAACGTGAGCAATATAGCGCCGTATCGTCATGGCCTGTAATGTATAAGTAAGCCAATTTTGCCTTGCACTCGGCCAAAGTGCCGTAAGCGTGACGTGACCGCGACGTGTAGGTAAATATGAATAGAAATGTAATAAAATGACATATTTGAAACGGAGTCGTGCAGTGCTGAAGCCGTGCAGTGCTGTTAAGTATGAACAGACCTTTGCCCGTCGCTCCAAGTCGAAAGATCGAAAATAATGTATGCATGGTAAACGGTACTGTAACGTAGACATTAGGTGGGTGGCGCTCGTGGACCGATGGCTTACGAGCGCTAATCACCTGATCTCTCGTTCGCGCCAAAATGTCCTCGCCGAAAGAATAAGCCGTATGTAACGACCAAAGGGATCGCCCCACTCATCGACCAATATTTTACATGTGTATGTATCAGTGGCGGCTGGTGAGAATTCATAGAGGGGGGGCTGCAGAGATTAATCGGGTTGTATTAGCTCGTTGACCATACCGGTGATCAAATGCAGACAAAAATAGCATACATATGTACTATACTAGGAGGTCTGAAGCTCTGCAGCCCATATGAACGGCAAAAATAGCATGCATTTGTAGTATACTGGGAGGGCTGTAGCCCCGCAGCCCATATAGACGAGCCGCCACTGGTATGTATGTATGTGTGTTGTGCCCAACGGGTATAAATATGGGGCGCTCTCTGTCTGGGGAGCATTCCTACCTGGAGCGCCGACGAGGGCACACGAATAAACACCTTCTACAAGGGTCCTGCGTCTTTCTCCAATTCTGGAAGCCCCTTCTTCACGCCCACGCAACATTGGTGTCAGAAGTGGGATCGGAGGCTTATCTATTGCCTAGGCACGTTCGTGTATCTAAGGTCTACCGTGATGAGTATATTGTTCTGTGAGAACTCCAGCGTATCCTTTGTTCGGGCACTTACTGAGTCCCGTTAGCCTAGTCCGGGGTCTCTATTGTTCACCAACGAATGCATTTAAACAGTGAATACTCTCTCTCATGTTCCCATGATACAATATCAACGGTTCCGAATCTCACAGACGTCACTAAAATTTTGACCACGGAACATCTGGCACCCGAAAATTCCATCCATCAAATATGCATTTGGTGTAACGGATTTATCAATCATCAGTCTCGCCTCAATTTGACCCAAACGCGAGGAAAAGGCAGAGATGGTGTTCCGACCAAGTCTTCATGGTCAGCTTTCGTGGCGTTACGACCAAAGGAGCCGTTTTGGAGGGAGATCGGCGCCGAGCGCGCGTCCCCGCCTTCTATTCGTTTTCCGCTTCGGTCGAGTGAACATCTCTGTTCGCTACCGAGTTTGTTCCCACCACCGAGTCCCGATCAGCTCAGCCTGGATCGGCAGACGATACTGGAAGTACAGCTTCAGTATACGTCCGGTGAGAAGTGAGGAAATCCTGGTCTTTCTTCGTCGAAGTCAGATCACGTAGTCACGTGAGGAGTGAGGTTATCATAACCTCTCGAACACGTGCGCGCTAATTTCACGACGGACTCCCCCCCCCCCCTGCTTATTCTCTGTATTTATACATATATAAAATACAGTCACCATACAAACAGAATTACAACCTGTTTTTATTATTATACAATTTCCTCCCTTTTTCCACATCACGCATCCCACGCACATTACGAAGGAGAAAGGGACATAGCAGAGCAGCCGACATCAGCAGAGACCAGACCACCGACGACGAAGGAAGGCACCGTGAGGAAACCAGTCCCGCCCAAGCTTACCACTAGCTATCTCAGAAAACCGACTTCGGGGGTGCTCTCGAGTTGAACATCCCTGGAGTCTGTACAGATGGAATGTATCACAAATTTCCATAAATTGGATACTGGCGAATCACTCTTACAGTCAGAAATTTAATATTCATGTACATTATCAAAAATAAAAAAAACATGCGATTTCTACGTTAAATCGGAATTACAATAGTTCAATGACTTAATGACTCTTGATCTTAATGACTCTAATGACTCCGACTCAAACCAAAAAATAATGATTCCGACTTTATGGTCCTAGTAAAAATGTTGATTTAATTCAATTGACTAGTTTAATTCTCGTCGAGAAAATATAAAATATAAATAATTAAATCGGCAGTGTGCTTAGTTTATTTATGTGTTTAGCGAGGTTTTAAATTTAACTAAACTGAGCTTTCAGCTTTAATTATTGTTATTAAACCGAAGGAGTCGAAATTTTTAAGTTGATGCGTGTTGCGTAGTGGTAACGGGGCACGTGGGCGTAGCCCGACACGCCCGCCTGCGCCCCTGCCCATCAACTCGTCTGCATTCTCCAGCGCGAAATCACATTCGAATCTCAAAATGCCGGGGTGAGTAACAAGTTCTCATCCCTCTACCCTCTCCTTATCACTCACCGCTTATCACTCACTCACTGCTGCTGTTTATTGAAATGGGTGTGGCAACCGTGTTTCCCTGAATTTGTGCAGTAAGAGAGCGTCATTTCGACTTCCCACGCACATCTGTTCATTAATTAGTAATTTTGAAGCGCGTTTACGGCCAAATAAGGTATTAATTATTTGACATTAGTGTTTCGAAGGGTTGGCAGCCCTCTTACACGGGACACGTTCCGTTGACATTTAGGGAGTGTCTGGAGTACGCGGTAGTTGTTGACCGTGTGCTGCTAATTACGTCATTCTTGATCGCTCCGGAAGTTGCGGTTCCACAAAAAATGTCCTTTTGGTTATAATTCGCCATTCTTAGCACCACTTGCAAGTACACAATTCGCCAGGACCCACGCGAATCAGGCTGTCAAATCTTTTGAGAACGCTCTAATAAAAAACATCTGGTTTGTTGGACTCGTTTATGTTTATAAAATTACAATTTATAACCACTCCAAAATTTTGTTTTCCTTAGCAATTTCAGGGCAAAGTGCCGTTTTTAGGGCGTGGTCATTACTATTTATAGAAGTTGTCGCGAAGCCCGTTTGACATAATTTATTTATATTAAAAGGAATTTTAGTACCGTTTCGAAATATTAGTTATTTATTTTGTTTGAAAATCTTCCCCATTATTGTGGAATGACAAACTAATATTGATAAAATGTCCTAACTATTCTTACTAAATAATATCAATTATTATATTTATACTGGGGTTATCAAGTTGCAATCTGTTGATTCTCATCATTACTATAAGATTTCACTTAAAATTGCCGAATCAAAAAAACAAACTTTTGAACATTGACTGTTCAATTGCCACCACTTTCAATCATAGCACATCCATACAGGAATAATCTTTATCAATATCAGTAATAATAGTGCAATTTGTAGGTTTTTGTATGTGTTTGATGTATAGGGTTGCCACCTCGGACCCATGTGTATATTTTATTCATATAAATTATAATTAATAAAAAATTCCAATTCGGAATTATAAAAAACGATAATGTTTGGTGTAAACATTAGAGGAGAATATTTTTATCCATTTTTTATCGGCAGACAAATCGAACGATTTGATTCAAGGAATGATATTTTTAACCGTTTGCCCGCGGCCGTCTTCTATGGAAGCTTTGCGCGGCTGTCTTCCATATAATTTCTGAACTTTGCACGGGATTTTGAGCCTTATATGCGCCTATTTCAACTGTTTTAAGGTTCAAAATTGGTTGAATATATTACTGAGAGTCGAAAGCCATCTATTCAATTTGCTTAAAATGCATATATACCAGTCAAAATTAGTTTTTTGTGGAACTATACTGAAACCTCGTTTATGTGACGTCACGTCTGTTGAACAATGGTGACGATGCATCTCAATTGTATGAAGAATGATTATTTGACAATTAAGCCAAAACTACGAGATATATTATGTATTTTATTGTTTAAAATAATACTTGTGTGTTAATTAACATATCTGCTTACTTGAGTAAATATTAAAATCTGTATTTAAGGTCGAAAACTCGATTGCCAAATTTGCGAAAAAGGTGCCGTGTACAGGGCTTTTTCGCTATATTTATTGCCGCGGGCAAAGGGTTAAGAAGGCAGATATCATCATACATCTAATAATATCACCAGCATCTAATTCTACATTTAGGTATTCTGCAGCATCTAAAAAATCTTTTCATTCCAAATTTTCGTTCTGAAGACAAGTTTTTGAAAAATATTTGAATAAGCTGTTTTCAAAATTATAAAGTTTTACCGAGAAATCAATAGCCTAATGTATACCTTCTTCACTTCAGTAACAAATTTTTGTACATAAATTATCGCCAAACATTTCGTACACGAGATATGCGCCAGCTTAGTTCTTCATACGCTTTGCATACAAGTTATGAATTTCTGATATTCAATTTTATTTATTATAATTTTGTGGGGGATTTACTCCGCACCCGGGGAAATAACACTCAAAACCGAAGCCTGGATACGACTAGCTGGAACCCGGAGACTCCACCATAGACTTGGCAACCTTATTAATGTATGACTTAATGGGCTTTCATATAAAGTTTGCAATAATGTACATACATACATACTTATGATTACAAAATCTGACAATGTTTTTAGTTAGGTATGATATATAGGTACATAATTATCAAATTGAGAGTTATTTTTTGAGGTGGTTCATATAAAGCCACTAGCTGCCATTTGTTCATTTCAACTATTCAAATGAAGACTCCTAGTGATGAACAAAAACTTATTATTAAATTACTAATAGTTGTATTATCATTGAGATAATTTATTTTAATGTTTAAAATATCTTGATTACAGAATATTCGATATGTCGCTCGAAAACATGTTTTGCAAGAGATGCGAGGAGGGCTTCGAGCCGAGTGAAAAAATCGTCAACACTAATGGAGAATTGTGGCACACTCAATGCTTTGTGTTAAGTCTACAATCAACTAAATAACTCATTTTTTTACAGTTTCGATAAATGTTCTCTTTTTAAATACATTCTAGTTGTGCGCAATGCTTCCGAGTGTTCCAAGACGGAATATTCTACGAATTTGAAGGCCGCAAATATTGCGAACACGACTTTCAAGTCCTATTTGCTCCATGCTGTGGAAAATGCGGTACGGATACTAATGTATTGTTATACACTCACATTTATCAAAAAATATATCATATTGTTTTTAACTTTAGGAGAATTTGTCATCGGACGTGTGATCAAAGCCATGGGAGCCAGCTGGCACGCCGACTGCTTCGGTTGTGCCGACTGCGGAACACTCCTTGCCGATGCTGGATTTGTACGCTATCTCGGCCGTGCTCTGTGTCACACTTGCAACGCTCGTGCAAGGGCTGCACAACTCAACACGTACATGTGCCACAAGTGCCAGTATGTTCAATCCACGTCAAAACACTATTTATTTCATATTTTGTGCACAAGCTAAAATATGTATATCTACATACTTCAAAATTAATCAAATATCTATTTCAATTGTAGTGGAATTATCGACGGAGAGCCTCTACGTTTCCGCGGTGAAGTCTACCATGGTTATCACTTCACCTGTACTACTTGTAATGTCGAATTGGATCATACTGCTAGAGAAGTGAAGAGCAGGGCTGGATATGCTTCCAACGACATGGTATAGATATTACTTAACCCTTTGAATGCTGACCAACGTTGATCGGCGTTTTACCAACAAGTCCATGAGCTTGAAATACGCCGATAGGCTTGGTTTTTTGAGTATGTATTGAACGTAGGTCGTTTAAACCGTGTCGATGTTTATAAAGACATGGAGAAATTTTATAATACTAGAAGCTTTAGGCGTTATATTGTTAGCAAGTGACGATTGTCCACAGACATTCCTAAATAATATTAGCATCAGTCGTATTTGATACTTGGTGGTCGACTTATGTATGTCCGATAAAAACTTCTCTGGGCAAGTGCATCGTTAAAAATTGCACGATGCATTCAAAAGGACACAATAAACAACATGGAATGCATTTTTATAAGTAAATTGATTATTTAAGTAACAAATTATTCAATTAACATCGTATATGAAAGTTTTCATGAAAGCGTCGGTATTCGATAATGGCATACGCATACGCGTACAATATTGCGTAGTTTTGGAAACGGTACGCGTGTTATTGAAACAATAAATGTATTCGAAAGGGCGCTTTCGAATACATTTATTTTGGGCTTTTTCGAATAAATTTCTCTGGGCTTACACGGGAATTTCTGAATTAATAACCATAGCAGAATTTCTCGTTGGAAACCCCTAACTGCTGATTATTTTAGATTGTGGCTTGGCATTTAGATTGTGAGCATTACATTTTAACAACAATGAAGAAGATGGAACTAGTTTTGGAAAAATACATTCATTAATAGACTTCTTTTGTTCATTTCATATTGTTAGAGAGTCTAAACACACCTTTACAAAACTCGAAATCCTCGACGGTATTTATCTAGAGTTTGTTTGGATTAGTTTCAATTTTTATACCGGCTTTCTATTGGATTCCTTAAGAATTCTAATGTTGGCGAAATTTTCAGTGTGGCGGGCTTTCAACAGAAAAGACGTCAGCATTCAAAGGGTTTAAAGATATATTTGTGTTCATTGTTTTATAACTAAATATATTTTATTATCTACATAGAATGAATTGTATTGCCTTCGTTGTCATGATAAAATGGGTATTCCCATTTGTGGAGCCTGCAGGCGTCCTATCGAAGAGCGTGTGGTGACAGCTCTCGGAAAGCATTGGCATGTTGAGGTTGTATAAGCTTTTTACAATAATATTTATCACACATTAAAAATATTTCATTTGTTTATTTACTTTTATATTATAGCACTTTGTGTGTGCTAAATGCGAGAAGCCTTTCCATGGTCATCGTCATTATGAGAAGAAAGGTTTGGCGTATTGTGAAACTCACTATCATCTTTTATTCGGAAATTTGTGCTTCGTGTGCAATCAAGTAATCGTCGGAGATGGTGAGCATCGATATGAAGACTTTATTATATTTTATGTGTACATTTCTATAATGGGACTCGTTTCATTTTAGTTTTTACTGCTTTGAACAAAGCGTGGTGCGTCCATCACTTTGCTTGTACCATTTGCGATAACAAGCTCAATTTGAAGACCAAGTTTTACGAGTGCGATGAGAAGCCCGTGTGTAAAAGATGCTATGAACGGTTTCCGAATGAGTTGAGACGTCGACTCCGACGTGCCCACGAAAATACACCAAAGAAGTCAGTCTCTTAAGAATTCTTTGGTCAGAGTTGAAAACCAATGAATATAAAACAGAACATGAATCTTAGCGTTGAAGATCTGTATAATATTCTATTTTTTGTATTTTATAAAATAATTTGCCACTAATTTTTTTTATGTTATTTTTTTTAATGCAAACTAATGTGCCTTAGCAATACAAGGTTTTAATGACTTATTTTTGAATTTTTATGAAAGAAAAATAATCTATTATAGTTAGTTATTAACAAACTTGGATAAATTATAAATATGCCATGTTGATGTATTTTGTTTTAATTGTTTATTAATGTTTTGACATAATGTGCTATAATATTTATCTTTAACTATATAATACTATAATATACACTGCCATATGTACAAAAAAAAAGTGTAATGCATATACATACATGTAAGTGTCACGAATAACAAATAAATGTATTTTTGTTAAAAGTATTTTAATAATTTCAATTTAAAATTTATACTAATACATATTAAATACATTCGTAAAATTAAAATTTAACATATCTAAAGGTGTTGAAATAAATGTAACACATTATATACAACAGAGGAATGTACTTCATCAAAATATTATGTACACATCGCGCTTTTAATGAAACATCCAAATAATACAAAACTGCACATCATGTGAAAATTATTTAGGACTGAATGAACTGAACTTTATGGTTATGAGTATGTATTTTCTATAATATGACGTGATGATGTAAATCACACCTATGTATGTTAAGTACTAAAAGTGCAAGAGCACATTTGCAAAGTCAATTTAATGAAGACTACAATTACAACAAGCTTACCAAAAATTATATTGGTCTTATAATTATATGAAACATTTGTTCAATAAATAATTTAACTTATTTTCATGAAACAGGAATACTTTACGTAACGTTCTCACGTTGAAAACACAAATAAAAACGATTTAACGGTAATATAGAACAATTGTGATTTATATTTTGATACAACATATTTACAGTTAACAACGTTTGACTAATTACTTTTCCACATAAATTTTATAAATACTGTATTTTGATATTCAAATAAATTAATTTTCTTTCTTCATACGATTGCTAGTCATACGGTATATGATTGAATCCCTTCCAGGATCCATATCTGCAATTGTGTAAGTTACAGCAATCAGTGTAAGAATTAATACAATGGAAAACCAGAATATTATATTGAAGATGACTGGAAACTGAGCTGAGTAAACTTTAGCAATGTTTAATTTGTCAATCTGAAACAATAAGAATGCAACGTTATAGTTTTGAATTATTTTCTAATCAAAAAGGTTCTATTAAAAATTCTTACATCGCCAGCTGTTCCGCCAGTGGTTTGAAGCAGACTTCTAGTGCGTCGAGTATGAGATGAATCGCTAACCACAAGTGTTACCAAAACATTTCCATCGTAAGCATCAGAAAATGCTTGCGACAATTGAGACACAGCATCACCTATAAAATATAAATTATATAAAAATTGACTTCAAAAAAATAAAAAAACCTTACATGTAAATCAATATATCGTACTCAGCAATATTTTAGCTTCTTTGGTAGCCGCCGATTCAGCACCATGGAGATCAGACAAGGGATGCAAAGATGGAACGGTAATGTAAAAGAAGTCAACTTTGTTGTCAGGAACTATTGCACCCGATGCCACCTTAAAATTAGAATTTAATTAAAAATATGTAAATAATAACTATAATTTAAAAAATACATGCATTAATATTCAATAAAAAAAACCTTTTCTGTGATTGCTTTCAATAATTCCAAATCTTGCAAAAATTGGTAGTCTTCTTCATTCACTTTCGGCTTCAAAGCGTTCAACGATAATTTTCCAACTTTAGCTTTAACTTCGCCGAAAATATTCTTATATTCGTTAACCTTTAAGAAAAAAGAAAAAGAATAATCCAAAAATTCATACAATATACAAAATTGTATGCAGCATGTCAGATTTTGTATCACTTACAGCACCGAGACCTTCGGAGAGATTTATATTCACTAATTTGTTACCACTTTCAGGGAACCTTTGAGTTATTCTGCGGTGAAGAGATTCCCAAGTGTTGAATTCATTGTAATCTGTGATCAGCGGATATTTGTGACCCTTCAAATGGCCCTATGAAATAATTTACGTTGTTTTAATATGTTGTTAAATCTATTTCTTATAACAAAACAAAGATTAAAATCACCTTAGAACCAATCGAAGATATTCCATCGACAAATATTTCAACGACGGCTTCAGGTGAACCGAAAGGATCATTAATCATTAAACCAGACCAACCGGGACCCTGAAATTTGAAAATAAATTATAATTATATGATGAGTTTCGAATATATATATATATTTGTTTTGTACAATGTCAATTTAAAGATCCAAACTAACTTACATGTTCGATAGAGAAACCGAGAGCAGCTGAATAAACTTCTTTCACTAGACTTTCATGTAATAATTCATGTCCAGTGAACTTCAAAGATTTCGGACTATGCAATACAAACAACTCACCGGTGCCTATGACTAAAATTAAAATTTAAAACAATAAGTGATTTGATAAAATAGAAGAAACACAATTCAAATTAACGCCATTTATTATTATTCAGAATTAGTATTTAATTTATATAGATGTACAATTAACACGGACTATAATATTTTATTTCATTTATTATATTTTATAAATAAATAAAAAAAGCATAATTATTTTTCAATAGTGCAATTGCTTGAGTGCATTAATAATTATGTACAAACATACATATATATATATGACTAGGAAAAAATCAATAACTGGGATTGAAAGTAGGAACGATACTGGGAATCACTATGATATATTTAAACGGAACTAGAACCAATATATCAAGTGATAAATGCATATGATTAGAGTGAAGATGTGTAGATAAAATATGGTGAATAAGGAATAGTCACCATCGTTGGCGAGCGAGAGAGCCACCAATAGGTGCAGCAACTGGCTCCATTTCGAGCGAAAGCTGGCCATCTCGAGCGAAGGTTTGGAGATGCGAAGAGACGCGGCACGAGCTCGAGCACGATCGATCCGAACGCGAGCAGACGCCCCAGCTGAATATTTCACGTGATCCGAGGCTCACCTGACGGCTCTGCCACTGACGCACGTTACCAATCGCACACTCTACACTCTACCAACACTACCCACTACACAATATTCAATGTCGTGCATTTCAATTACAATTTTAAACATTTCGCTTACCTTTTAGCAATCAGTTTACTATTAATGAGTTGGCCGTGTAGGCGGGGTAGGAAGTGTTGACCGTATCCCAGCCTAACGAAACACTGTTGTGCTTGTTTTAAGTTGTTTTATTGTTTGCCTAAATATTGTACAAGTGTATTAGAATATTTGGGGAAGTTTTCTTGGAGCGGCTATTGGCTGCTGACTTGGTGTCGTGCGGGCCGCTGGATCTGCAATGTGTCGTTGCTCTGGATCTGGCTATGTTCAGATGTCTCTGGATATGGCAGTGTGTTGCTGGCTCGGCATTCGGCTATGTTCAGAAGGTCTCTGGATATGGCAGTGTGTTGCTGGCTCGTTCGGCTGGTCCGCTGCTGTGTGTCGGCGCTTGTTGCTGTGGGTCGACTGGTCTGCTGCTGTGTGTCGACGCTTGCTGCTATGGGTCGACTGAAGTTGTCTTTGTGGCTACATTTTAACGATAGTTTTCTCGGGTAGTGACACTCCCTTGACCTATCTATCGAACGTTTTATATAAGATCGATCTCTCGTTGATATTGTAGTGCGGGCTGGCGGCTGCTCGCTTGTTGATCGTTTGTCAGGCTAGAACACTAAGCAAAATTAGTGCATCATCTGTGGGATATTGTCGGGGTTAGTGTGTTAGTGGGTGGTTAGCTGGTTTGGGACCGTTCGGTGGTGATTTGTTTAATTTAACTGAATGCTAGTTTTAGCCTATGCCCGTCTTCAAAATGTCGATGGGCCTTTGATTAAACGTGAGTTTGGTCTCACTGAGGGAGTTGATCAGGGGGTTGTCTATCTTGCCGAGAGACTTGAAGTAGTTCACGGCAAGTTTGTGTACGTGTTTGTCAAGGTAGTCAGTGTTTAGGTCGCTGTGAATAATAGTGTTTCTTGTGTACCAGTCATAGTTTCCCGCGGCACGCAAGAATTTGTTTTGGACAGTCTGTAATTTGAGTATTGATTTGTTGGAGATGGCTGTGTGAGCCCAGACGGGGCTCGCATATGTGATTTGTGGGCGGATGATGGATTTAGACTGAAGTTGTTTGGAGTGGACCTCCTTTTATATTGTTTTTGGGCATCACGTGACTCGTTGCAGCTGGTGTTTATGCGTGTGCGAAGAATGTGTTTTTGTCGATTAGGGTGGAACCTGCTAGAACGATTGGCACCGTTCCGCTCGATGTAGTTCAATGGCTGCAGGTGTTCTTCGACCGGTGTAGTTCCGCTCGACTGGTAGGGGTGTTCCGCTCGATTTTGGTTTAATGGCTGCAGGTGTGCTTCGACTGGTTTTGTTCCACTCGACTTGTAGGGGTGGAACTTACTAGAACGTTTGGCGATTGATTCCAAGAAGTGCACGTGTTGTTTACGTGTGCGAGTTCTGCGAGGAATGTGGTTTGTTGTTGTGGAATATGCTCGAATGTTTCGATGACGATGACGATGACGAGATTCCTACAGCCGTATCCAGGATTATTTTTTTTCATACTCTCCCCCTCCCCCCAATCATAAATAAATAAGTTAAAATCCAATCTCCCAGACTCACAACCATGGGCGACCAATTTTAACTATTTCCTTGTTAAATTCGCTTCATATGGTTTCCAATTTAGCTTGGTTTTTATTGTACTAATGAAATATTGAGAATTTTATATTAAAGTTCGAGCAAACGACTCACAGATTTCCAATAATCTTATCGAATATCTGACTCAAGTTATTTTACACTCGAAGTAGTGAGTGTTAAACGAAAATATTAGCAAGTTATAAAAAAAAACTTGTGTTTTGAAAATTGATTGAAGTATGCTTGTGTGATCTAGTGTGAATAGTAATAATGATAGGTGTAGGTAAAAGCTTGTAAATGTAAATCTCTCCCTCCTAAAATTTTATTTTTTTAAAGAAAATCTTTAATGACACAAATCTAATGTTTATGCGGGCATCATTAATAATGAAACGACATACATCACACGTTTATATGCAGTGAGTCCTTGTTTAACAAACTTAAAAAAATAATATTATATCAAGTGCAATGCTAAATGTTTTAAATATTATTTTGATTCAGTGATTATTCTGCAAACAGTGATCTCGCGCAACTCACTAAAATTTCGATCACGGAACATCTGGCACTCAAAAACTCGCGAAATATTATACTAACGAAAACTTGAGTGCCAGATGTTCCGTGGGTTCGGTGATTACTGGTCACAAAGTCACTAAAATATCTATAGCGGAACATCTGGCAGCCGAAAAGTCCATCATACTAACAATAGCTATCATACTAACGAGAACTTGAGTGCCAAATATTAGGTATTCGCGATTTTAATGGCAAAAGTTGTCTTTGTGACCACCGCAATGTGACTAATAATCCAATTACCGTTCTGTAATCGAAATTTTAGTGACTTGCGCGAGATCGCTTTTTGTGAAATAATCCGTTTACCATTATATTTTACGGGGTTCGTTTTTTATAATTCTAAAATCCAAACAATCAATGACCTTAGCATGGCCGATGGCTAACGTGTTTCCCTATTGAAAAAATGAAATATAGCGTTAAATCTAGAGAATGAAGTTTATCAGTGCTTACGCTATGAAAATAAAACAAAAGAGCATGGCGGTGATGAGTGTTGTTTAGATAGCGAGCTGTCTAGTGTCTAGTTTGACGTTTGGGCGCGGCATGTCGGGGCCGGCGGGGGGCGGCGGGGGCGGAGGCGGTGGAGGGGGCGCAGGCGGGGGCGGCGGCGCAGGGGGCGCGAGCGGGTGCGGAGGCGGGAGCGGGGGCGGGGGTGGGGGTGGGGGTGGAGGCGCCGGACGCCGCATGAGGCGCTCCCGAGCCGACGTAGTTCGCGCCGCCGTGCTCTCGTACTTGGAACGCCGCAACTACACGGTATCTACACATTTTCCTATGCTAAACATAACCTCTTCAATATCAAAAAAAAAAAAACCAGATAGCAATACAATACATCATATGATATTTGCGTCCACGATCATATCTTCAATAACATTCGTTATGTTTTTTCTTCAGGATTGTGATTCGTACACGAATTCCGACGCCGCAACATGTTTGAGTGCTGAACAGATGGCGGTATCCGCCATCGTCGACGGAGAGGCTGGACGCTCGAACTCGATATTATTTTCATGCATCAACAATGACCCCGTGCAGTGTGAACAGCAATTCACTAAGTAAAATATCTCAAGGTCATTTAATTTTTTTTTCTTGATTTCCTTAATTTAATTCCTCTGGTTTCTTATTACAGATTAGTTACCTACATAAAAAGTATTGAACCGGAAAGTATTCAAAACGAATTGTCGAATTTGTTATGTCCTCTCTTGTGTCACATGTATTTGGAAATGTTGCGGGGAGGACACGTTAATGTCGCTCAAATGTTTTTGAAAAGACACTCAACCAGCTTGCCGCAAAAAGATTTCTCCTCTTCCATGTGCTACAATCATCCTACCAACGATGGAAATTTACCTTCGTCTTTATACAGGCCTAACAGTTTGGAACAATTGTTTCATTCGTTACAAAACGGTACCATAGATAGTGATATCCCAGAAAAAGATTTTGTGTATCAAATATTAGATGAATTGAGTTCTGTTTCCTCGTTGCAAGATATAGAATTGAGACCGTCTATAGCCGCATTCAGGCAATTATTGATTTATTACAACCTTTTATTAGTTTCACTAATTTTTTACCAAGTTCTTTCATTTAAGATTTTCAACCTCTTTTTTAGATCGTGTAAATATGAACTTCAAATGACCCTGGAAGCGATTACCTGTTTAAAGAAATATTTAGCTAAACATAGTCATGTTATACTGATTCAAGTTTTGCAAACCTGGTTTCATTTTGACTTGAACAACAAAGATCCTATTGAAGAGGTATTTTTTTAAAGTTAACCTTTTGCACCTGAAGATTTTTTAGGTGTTAATACCGTCAACTCGAAACGTGCTTCAGTAATTTTTTATTTGTTTAAATGTTTTTAAGTAAAAAAAAAAAGTACTTTTAATTTTATTGACGAAAACACATACAAATGGTTAATAGAATAGCCATAAAAATTATTTTTTTTATTTTAAATAATTTATCAATGTAGAAAATATTTCCAAAGAACACACGTAATTTGATAAGTTTAGTGTCTGCTTGAAATAATGACAATTTCTTGCCAGTAGAGCGTTCAAAACACAAAACAAGCAACCTGATGCCTGTAACACTGTGTATTGATGGAGAGTAGACTCAAATTTCAAATTTTATGACTCATAAATGTTGCAACATTGCACTTACGTGATAACACGTTTTATACTTATACAAATTACTAATTTATTATTATGCATTCATGCTAAAACTATCTTTGTTATCAATATATAATGGAAATTCAATGATTTAGAGTAACTAATGAAAGTATAGATGACGACACTAACGTAATATGCTTGAACAGCATTTGAGTAATACGGAAAACCTCAATGCCGCTGCTATGGCGGCATTCGAGTGCAAAGAGTTAAATTTATTTTGAAATATAGAAGTAAAAGAAATATACAATCCGAACATTTTCATTTTTTTTTTCCAATTTTTATATTTTTCTAGTCTCAAAATCCTCAAGATTCTATCGAAGAAGATGAGCACGATTCGCTAAACGATATTCTTAATAATTCCGATACAGGAGGTATTTTTTAATTATACATTTTGAATTTATAAATAATTTTTATGAAATGCATAATTCAATGCTAAACAGACAAAATGTTAATCCTTGATTACCACTGGTTTTTAAAAATTACTGTACTTACAGACAGCAGTAGAATATGTAATGGACATAGTGATTTTGTAGAAAATGAAAACGAACTTAGAGAACTCCAAGAGGCCATTCGATCTGTAAGAGAAATTGTGCCTCCGTTAAAGTTATACACTATTTCAACTTGGGAATCAAAGTGTGTATAGTGTCAATGTTTTTAAATTAAATTTATTTCCGTTGTAACAATTTAATAATGACAATTTATAATTTCAGTACAATATGTGCCACCATCGACAGTGAATGTAAAAAGCTAATATGTGGACTCTCAAATTCTGAAATCAGAATGTGGGGAATCGAAGGAAATATAATGGACGAACAAACAAATGTGAATAGTAACATATCTCGAGTGAGTCTAGCTTGTAACTTAGAACAAGA
Organism: Arctopsyche grandis; assembly: GCF_051622035.1. NCBI lineage: Eukaryota > Metazoa > Arthropoda > Insecta > Trichoptera > Hydropsychidae > Arctopsyche > Arctopsyche grandis. The sequence continues at coordinate 20,252,322 of NC_135360.1, forward strand.
TGAGGAGCCAGTCGAAGAAATAGATTTGTATGTATCGTGTAAAATGCATGTTTTTTATAATTTCAACAAAATTTGGTTTCCTAATGGCATTTTATGTTTTAGTGATCCTTCTGCTGGAATATGTTTACGCGGCCATAGTGGACCCGTACAAGCTTTAAAGTTGATAGAAACAGCCGATAAATGTGGAGTTCTTGTATCGTGTTCGCAGGACACCAGTATTAGAGCGTGGAGAATGTCTGATAAAAGTTGTGCTGCTATTTACAGGTACTGCTTATAAACAATGTGTTGGTATATAAACGTTTTTAAGATACCAGTTTTTATTGTAAAACATAAAAATTGCTTTTCAGAGGACATAATTATCCAGTGTGGTGTTTGGATGTGGCAAAACATGGAGTATACATGGCATCGGGTTCATACGATCGAACAGCAAAACTTTGGTCACTAGATAGGACATTTCCTCTACGAATATTCGCCGGTCACAACTTAGATATCAATGTATTTTTTTTTCTTATAATTTTTAACATTTATTTATGTAACTTGTTTGTCACAAAATCTATCAATTTTTTACTTTATGTTTTTATTTACAGACACTCAGTTTTCATCCAAATGGTAATTACATAGCTACGGGTAGTGCCGACAAAACTGTCAGATTGTGGTGTGTGTCCACAGGCCAACAAGTTAGACTATTTCCAGGACATCGGGGATCTGTCCACAGTTTAGCATTTAGTCCTAATGGAAAACTCATAGCAAGTGCAGGTAAAGGAACCTTTTTAGTACCGTACGAATTTTCAATAGGTTAGATGAAACTTATTTTATCAAATGACTTTCCTATGTATATATTATAAGTTTCCAAAACAACACTAAATTTTATTTTTAATGAATGTCAATTTGAGAAATCTAAATATATCAATTCGGGGGTAGTTTTTGCGATTCTTTGAAAGACTATATCAGTTTTAGGATACTAATGGGGTTAAGCTATTTTGGAAAGGGCTTATGATTATATTAAATGTTAATTATTGAATCGAATCTTGTTATTTAGTAACTAATAATTCAAAATTTGTACTAAAGGAGAAGACAAACGAATAAAAATCTGGGACATTGCGAGCGGAGCTTGTCTGCACGATTTGAAAGGACATCAAAATACAATCACAGATCTGGAATGGTCATCGTTGAGTGATGATATGCCATTTAATTCTAACAGGGAATGTAGCACCAATGGCCTGAAAAACACTGGGGATGTTGGTGTTTTGACTTCAACGAGCATGGATGCCACAGTTAGACTTTGGGATTCCAATTTTTATAAATACAAGTGAGATTTTTTCGATTCGTTGTTTTATTTTAAAATTATGGAAGGTTATGGATATTAATTTCTGTTTTAGGAGTGGATCTAGCCATGAAGCGTCTCCAACAGTGTATAATTGTAAATGTTCATATGTGGTAATGTCTCGATATTGTCCAGACTGGGTGGTCGCAGTCGGAGCTAAAGTTATCAAAGATCATTGAGCTCGGCGTTTTCGAATAATTCAATCGTCTCATAGGTTATTTTTCGTGATATGAAAAATATTTGTTTTTATAAAACAAAATATATTTTCATTTATTTTTTGTGCATGTGATATCCTTTGTTTAAAATTACTATAGCTGCTTGTTCTTTATTTTTATGTCAACTCTCATTTTAGAAACTCGGAAATCCTGTAAAATTACAAAAGCACGCCAAACGTGCGAATTATCTTTTTATGGTTATTTCATATTGCACGTTGATAAACCAACATCTTCCAAATGCAAAACAGTTATATTAGTATGTAAATTGTCCAGAAATATTGTATTTTAATCATACTGAGGTATAATTTTACTTCCTAGAACTATGGAGAAAAAAAAAAATCTCCATCATATGTGAATGACAGTTAGTAATCAAGATATTTATTATTCATTGATTGTAATTTATTAACTCTAAATACTCTATTTTTGGTGAAGATAAAATACAATTGACTTTTATAAGTGTAATAAATATTTGATTTAATTTTTTTAAATAATATATGGTCTGTGATATTGTATAAGGTGATGAGTTATAGGGGTAGCTTAATTTTTGCAGACTAGTACAATGTATCTATTTGTAAAGTGTAAAATATGCAACTAGCGTAAGTATTGCGGTTTTATTTTAATGAATTGTGTGATGATTGTTATAAAATTACCTTAAAACAACAAAAAATACACTTGAAAATAAAAAAATTTATATTTATTTCCGCATTTTAATTTGAAATTTATAGTATTATCCTATTTTAATGAACAAAAACATAATACATTATCTATTTATTAGTTGCAAATGAGCATACATGGAAAATGAGTTTCTCCAAAAATATTAACCAAATTACAAAACGAACATTTGATAAATAAGGTTGGAATCGAGTGTAGATTTAGGCATCGGTTTGTGGCAATTAATAAATAACATTAATGCGATATATTACTTTTTCTTAAAAAAGTTTGTGATATTTGATTGTTTCCCTTTTCCGGGTGGTGATGACTTTTTAGTTTCGAGTTTTGACTTTGATTTGCTTTTGGTTTTGATCACATCGACAGTTTTATTCTCATTTTTCAAATTTAATTTATTATCACTTTCGGGTGTATTTGGAATCTCGTCGCATTTGTTAACATTTTGACTGTTTTCTTTCTGGTCATCGACATTTTCGTCGTCTGAGCACATGACGTTTTTAATAGTGTGAAAGTATCCATCTTCGCCCATATATGTTTTGTCTCTTTTTCGTTTCTGGGAATGTTTTTCCGGAGAGTGTTTGCGTTTCGGAGCTTCGGGAGTCGGCGGTATTTCATCTTCTTCATTAAAATCCATCACCGGTGGTAATTCTTCGGGTTCCTTTTCAAAGATATCATCGGGGCGCGAATCGTCCGAGTCGTCACTTTCGATCGTTGCGATTCTTTTACGTTTCTTGTTAGTCGTCTTCGCTTTCTTTTTACTCTGTGTACTTACGTTGGGTTTACTTTGCTCTTTAACCTCGTCGTTTAATACTTTGATTGTTTCCGGTTCTATCTTAGGTTCAATCTTGACGGAAGATGTGGAAGGTGGAGAATTTTTCGGTTTTGGATGTGTTTTCTGTCTAGCAAATAATCCGGCGATAATATTACTTTTCGATTTTGCTGTCGCATTGGTGGTGACGGTCGACGATGCGTTTTTAACGGGAGCATTTTCAACTTTTTTGATATCGTCGACGATCTGTTTAGATTCTGTTTTCGAAGTGCCGTTGGCGAGTGCAGGTTTGTCGGCGGTTTGTCGGATGTTAGGATACGATCCGCCTCGAAGTAGTGCCAGCTGTTGGGGCGTCCTGGCGCGGATGGCGGAGCACTTGATGAGCGCGGGGTGAGGCGAGTCGTCGTCGTCATCGATGATCCGATGAGCCGAGAGCGATCGTTGAAGCGCGTCCACCGCGTTGGCGACGCAGTAGACGTGCGTGGAAGCGAGCGAGTCCAGCTCGGGGGCGGCGCCCTCCGCCCACACGCCGCTCACCAGCCGGCCCCCTCGGGCGCCGCTCGCGTACACGGCCACCGCCACCGCCACGGCCACGGCCACCTCCTTGGCCGCCGGCAGCAGACGGTCGGCCGCCGCCGGGGGGCAGAGCGCCCGTCGCCCCGCCCAGCTGCTGGACACCGACAGCCCCTCCAACAGCCGCTCTCGCGCCTCCGCTTGTACCCGTGTCTGCGCCTCCACGGACATCACGCTTCCCGCCAACTAATCGCTGTCAACTGTTCTGTCACTTCAAGTCGATACCCCAAACATACAAAATATCGGCCATGCACCATCTTCTTCAAATCGATAATACAAGATCCAGAGGGCCCCGACGACCATTGACGATCAATTAACCCTTTGAATGCTGACCAGCGCTGATCTGCGTTTTGCCAACAAGTCCATGGGCCTGAAAAACGCCGATAGGCTTTGTATTTTGAGCGTGTATAAAGTAAGCAAGAATACTACCCGCCAAGCCTTTCCAGGTAGCATTGAACATGGGTCATGTAATCCGTGTCAATGTTTATAAAGACTAGTTTACAGCAGAATTTCCCGATGGAAATCCCAACTGTTAAGTATTTTAGATTGTAGCGTGGCATTTAGATTGTGAGCATTACATTTTAACAACAATGAAGAAGATGGAACTAGTTTTGAAAAAATACATTCATTGATAGACTTCTGTTCAGATCAATTGTCTGATGGTCGGCGTTCATGGCCTTATGACCCACGAGCTGGCCGATGTTTTTTGTACTGGCCACACTGGTGTGGCCGACACTACATTCCTGCTCCAACCATCGCCGCTTGAACACTGCTTCTAAGTGGCGCGTTTCCACGATCCCGAATCACCAGTTCGAGACTGGTGATGTTTGAATATACTATGAGACCAGCTCCAGTATTCATCCGGGGTGTATTGAGGAAGCCTGGTCTGTCTTCGTCCCGAAGGCAGAAAACTCAGACACGCGTGCTTGGTGCATAACCTCAAGCACACGTGCTACCATTGTGTACGAACTCCCCCTCTTACCCCCTGCTTGCTCTCTGTACATTTTACTTGAAATATAGTTGCATACAAAACAGATTTACGACCTGTTGTCATTATATACAATCTCCCACCATTTCCCATCTCCCAACATCACGCTTACATACGCACACGGTACGAGAGAGGGAGACAGAGAGCAGAGCAGCCATCACCAGAGACCAGACCACAGACGACGATCAGCAGGCACCATTGGGGGAAAACCACGCCGACGCTTACCGCTGAGCAGCTAAACCAACATCGGGTGGCTACTCGATTGAGAACCCCTGGCGTCCGTACAACTACTATTGTTTATTTTATATTGTTGCAAGATATATTACAGTCTAAATCAGAGCATCGTAATCTGTGCACCGCGGTAATGTGCTCTCCGAACATCACTTCGGCCTAATGCGTGCGAGTGAGATCGCGGGAGGGAGAAAACCGATTTTAGTTAGTCTTTTGTCCCTACGCATATACGGAATAACTAGCGACTGCCGATGAAGTAAATATGTATGTATGTACGTAGCTGACAAACTCTACGAGTCGTAAACAATGTGTGCCGCGAATATCCAAAGGTTACGAAGCTCTAGTCTAAATACACCTTTACGAAACTCGAAATCCTCGGCGGTAGTTATCTAGGGTTTTTTTGGATTAGCTACAATTTTTATACCTTTCTATTGGATTTCTAAATAATTCTAGTTGGAAATGTTGGCGCAATTTTCAGCGTGGCGGGCTTTCAACGGAAACGACGTCAGCACTCAAGAGTTAAAACGAATCATTTAATTATGGACGCGTCAGTTTGTTAGCATCCAATGATGACAAACAAAAAAATAAACTTAATATAACTAATGCGAGTGAATTAACTATTATTTTTAAACTAAACTAAGGCAACCATTTATACTAATTTTTTGGATATCTGTCCTAGTAATTCATGAGATAAAACCAGCGCACTTTTTTTTAGCTAATACAGATCGATTATATTCAATGTCACAGTTACTATAACATATTACACAATGAAATTTATCGAGTTGAATTATTTTATTTCTATACCCACGAAAACAATGCATGACTCTTTGGTCCTGCAAATTTTGAAATCATTTTATCAACCCAACATATATTATACTTCTGAAATAAATTTAAAAAAAGAGCTTTGTAATTACACGATCTCGATGGTATATCCATATTTTCCAATAAATATTGTATACTCGAAACTTCAGTATACAATACCATTTACCAAGCGAATTTTTTAAAAAAAAGACGAAATAAATTATAGGTTTTTTTAAGGTTTTTACTTATTCAAACACATTTGAAATATTTTATAAAATTTTATTTTGTTTGTAAACATTTCCATGCATTTCAACTCAACAAAAAATAAGTATAAGATAATAACGGTAATTTTTCAACTCGAGTAAAAAAAGTAATTGCATTTCCTACAAATCACGATAAATTTATTACCATTTAAAATCAAAATTGCAATTATTTTAAACCCCAAAAAAATAAATATTTCGATATGTCATTTAACAATCTTATATTGTATGCTTTAATTTTTTTTCGACTATCCAACAAACAATGTAAAACATTTTTACCACTTTCCATGCAATGCCCTTGCAAACAGAATGGAAATGATTTTGATGAATAGTGAATAGTTTTGTGTGAAGCCATATCAACAAATAAGTCAAGGACAAACACGAAACAGATCCGAACAGGATTCGAGCCCACTTGATACTTTTACTCAACTATTAAACAAATGTGTAAAATTAGTTGCGATTCATTACAATAATACACCTATTTGAAGACAAAAAAAATACACAAACGAAATCAAATCATCATATGTCTTATAAGGTCGAGTTTTGTAACAATTTACATAATATAATGGTGCCTATATAAAAAAACCTCATATATGTATGTATGAGAGATAAGCATTTCGAAGGCTTAGTAACACACTACACTAAATGTCCAAGTTATGATCCTCTCATATTTGGTCAAATCTTACAACTAGAATTTATGTATTTACATACATGTAGTGTTGGGATTGAACGAAAGGCTGATGTATGGGCTATGGCTGTGAAAGGGTATGTTACGACCGATTGTAGAGAGGGGATGGAAAAGTGGCAGAGGGCGCGAAAGGACCGCTATTTTACAGTTAGTAGAAGTTAACCTTCCACTGGGGGCGGTTGGTCGTTAAACCACCGCGTGGTGTCGTTTTAATAAACAACATGACTGAAAACGCACGTGTTTGATCTTCAATTCCACCGCCACATCCCATCGTGGTCCTGAATAGCGTCAACTATTCAGGAATTCCACCCACATACATATATTGAAAAAAAATTCACTTTTGTTCATATTGAAAGTGTAGACATTCAGTATAATGTATTATTTCTCCAAATATGAGAAAAAGATTTTTTTAAATAAATATAAAAAGCATTTGTGCGTTTCTAACATTTAAAAAAAATCATAAGCAACAAGTAAATTTCATCACTCCAATAATAACTTAAATTGTTAATTAAAACCATAAATAAATAATATCAATGTTTGTATAATACTAGATTTTAATCCAGTAGTGCAAATAATCATCAGAAAATTATTTCACCAATTAAAATTCGAGATTTTCACAAAACAAAAACGTACATGTATAAATGAGATGAAAAAAATAAAATCGAATTTAAGTTTCCATCAATTTGAACGAAGAATAAGAACCAAAATTTTAAATATTTTGTAAAACGCTTTTTGATCTAATAAATATAAATTAAATAAGAAGTTATCATATTTACAGGATTATTTTATAGAAAGTCTATAATATAATAGTAATTTAATGTTTTATGCTACTATCTTGTAAAAAACACATATGTACATATAAGAGTATATTGTAATCGTATTCAACACTGGTAGCTAATAATATCAACACATTCAACTGAAGCAGTACTGTCTAATTTGTTCAATGTAACAATATCATACTCACAACTCAACACTATGGTAAAACAAAATAAAAAGTTAATTCGATTAAAATTCACAAATATTTTGTACTTAATATTATATTTAACGTTGCTGTAATTTTCAATTACCTTTTATTTTAAGAACTTGTTTAATTTATAAAAATAATCACGAATCCAAAACAGGAATGTTTCAAATATGCACCTAACATTTAAAAAATACTATATGTAGTTACATTTAGGCTGATAAAAACCCATCAGTCATTAAAGTTATCTCCAATGGCTTAAATAAAACGGAATTGTGTATCATGTTTTCTTAAGAGTGGCACCTGCGTCGGCCTCTTCTGTGGTTTGTTCACTCAGAGTTTCACTCTTTTGTCTAGATTCTTTCGTTAACTCCGAAAGCAGCATATCATTATCAGTATAGCATTCTGCAACTATATTTTGCTGGGCACTCACTGAACGAGCTAATAGTTTTTGTTGATATTTTTCTATTCGTTCTTTATCGCGAATGCTCTTAAGACGGTCAAATCCGTCCTCTTTCATAACTAAAGAGGATGTTGATGTACTAGTACTAGCTATTTCATCTTCAGCAACTGTATGAAATATAAAATAAATAAATAAAAAATGAATATAATTCAACATTTACATTATACATTATGTATGCAATTGGATACCTACGCATATGGATATAGTAGAAAAATTATGAAAACCATATGTTAGATAAATAGTCACATTTCAAATTAAAAATAGGAACTAAAAATGGAAAATATATCTATCCGTTTTTGGTCCCTGGGTAAGTCCATAATTTTTTTTAAACATGATTTTACATTCAACGAACATTGGATGAAAGCGCATGAAAATAAAGCCAATATGGAAATGAATTAAACAAAGCATATATTATTGCAATTACAATATTGATTAAATTTTGAATATTTACTAATAAAATTGTCCAAGACCAATAATCTACATAAGACGGCCATATATCAAAAAGTAATATTATCATTTTCATGCATAATATCAATAGGTACCAAACCATAATTATACTATAATATATTAAATGCAAAAAAATAAACACATTAAAAAAATGTCGAATTCAATCAACTTACAATCGGTTTTCGATATCGTAAAATTAAGGTATTTCGATTATACGCATTCTATTTATAAATGTTATAAACCTGTTGTATAAAAATCAATAATTTAAAACTATCAAGATGGCATGATAAAACCGATTGTAATTAAATAATTAACTACATCATTGATTATCATGCAAAATCATATTATGTATTACATACAAATTTAATTTAACTTACATAAGATAACATATGTATGTATGTGCAGTAAAGGAAGGAAATCGCCTCAAAAGTGGAATGCACATTCTCAAAAATAACTATGTCTTCGAAATGATAGAAACATAAAAGTGCATTTGATTTTTACTGGGAATGATAATAATATAAACTTACCTAAAGTTTGGCTTACAGCTGCACTTAACGATGGACCAATATCACTATCTAGACGAGAACGAGTTCTAAAATTTGCAGAATTACCTCCGCTGGGAATGGGATTCATCTCCAATGGAGGTGATGACGGAGAAGGAGGTAAATTCATACCATCCCATCCTGCTACTGGTGCAGAAGATGAGAAAATGTAATTATTATTTAAATATCTGGCATTCTCAGCTAAAATAAATACATTTTAGAAAAACATTCTATCTATTTTTGAAAATTTTCACAAGCAAATACATATGTATAATGACAATCCGAACGATCAAACATAAACCAAATATTCATATATAATTTTTTAAAATACTTAATAACAACAAATGAGGCTGCCATACATACATAAATGCATTACATATACTATATAAGAAATATAATTTGAAATATTATACTATATAAGACTTCAAATATATTTTTGATCATGCACTGATGATAAAATAATAATTTCACGCTGAAAATTGAAATACATACATACATACACATATGGAAATACAAACTTTAATACCAATATATCCATACAAAGATGGAGAAATTTTGAGTTAAAAAAGCAAAAAAAAAAAAAAACAGCCACAGCTAATTCCAAACGTTAATTTTTTTTTGATATTTAGTTTTTATTTCATAAAACTTAATTTCAACCATTTATTAGTATATATGAAATATCCATGCTTAAAACAATACTTAAAAATATAAAACAAATACATAAAAAATGATATGGCCATCTTAATATATGTATACATATATATGTACTTTATGTTATACATATTTATATATTTAGTCAAACTTACGGGGAGGATCACTTGGATATGTCCTAGAATAAGAAGATGAAGGCATATTAACTGGTGCACTGGGTTGTGGAGGACCAAATAATGTAGCAGCGTGTGGTCTAAAATAGATAAACGTTATAAACAATTAAATTTATTTCAATATGTATTTTAGAAAAACAAAAAACCATCTAAAAGATGTGTATGATTGAAGTCGAGCATTTAAAATTTTCAATATTTTACATAATCATTGACATATTAAGGTGTAAGTCTGACCTCGGGTCATTTTTTGTAGCCATACTAGTGATTGTATTTTGTTCATCGAGTTCTTCAATGATCTGATCTGTTATTCTCATGCTTCCTCCAAATTTTCCAGGAACGCTCATACCACTTGCACCATCAGGATGAAGGCCTAAAAGTGTGTAAAAAATGTGTAATTAAAGACACTACATATTTACATGCTGAATTAAAATAATATATGCTTAAAATAACATGTAAAAAAAAATAATACATATGTAGATAAAAAAATAAATCATACCTAATTCTGGCGGATTTGTCTGGGATCCTGGTCTACTAGTAGTATCATCTCTTGAGAACAGTCTTTTTATCATTTGAGTAACTGAAGCAACTCTTGGTAATGAATTTGGTGCTGAGGCATTTGCATTGGAGTGAACTGACAGTGAAGAGCCAATTGAAGGTTTTCTACGTATACTACGTAATCCAGAAGCAGAGAAATGTATACCGGAAACAGCATCATCATTATTGAGTTGCTATACAAAAATAATAAAAAATTGATTAAACATTTAACAATATTCAAAAATAATCATTAAGACTAAGTTTTATAAAAAATCTAGATTTTAATATATTTCCAAAAGTACATTTAATTAATTTTTTTCTTAATTTTATTTAATATATTATACAAGTAAAATTTGGCTTAGATAAAAAAATCGTAATATAAAATTGAAAATCTATTATATATGTATGTATATGTCTGAAAAAGGTGACTATACATATATGTATTTAGTGTTAATTTATATTAAAAAATAAAATTTAAAATTAAAAAAAGTAATAAATAAAATTCACATAATACAGTGCAATAATTAATTTCAATACTACATGTTTACACTACAAAAATGTGATACATACTTAGTTTCTCAAGTATTGGATAAATAATTCATGAAAGCAATCATGTATGTATCTACTACTCAGTTTTCATTTATGTATATTGTGTGGATATACACACATACATATGTACATATGAACTTTTAATAAAAACTGGAAAACTGCATGCAAAAGATTAAAAAAATATATAAATAAATAATACAAATATATTTGTAAACACATAAAAAAATCGAACGAGTTAGTTTGCTAAAGAAAAAAGTAAAATATATTAAACTTACCTCAAATATTTTTTGAATTTGTAAAAACAAACTTTTACAAAAAATACTCATTCATGTACTTATACATAATTTAATTTGGTAAGCCTTCATAGCAAATCAAGATAATAATACCGTGATACAATAATTTTTTTATATATCCAGATACATACATATGCATGTACCAAGAATGTAAGAAGTTTAACATAGAAAAGCCATGTAAAAACTAGGAAGATTCGCAAATACATATACTACAAACGGGTCTACATGACGGGACAATGTTAAACGACAGAAAACGCAAATATCGGAAGGCAAAGGATCTTAAGTCGAAAGATCAAAAAACAATAGTGCATGGTAAATGGTAAATACTCACTTAATTTGCGCTAGCAAGATACAACAGGAACAAGAGGAACATGCTTTTCCTCCCGTATTCTGCGCGCGCACATTAATACGGGAGGAAAAGCCTGTTCCTCTTGTTCCTGTTGCATCCTGCTCGCGCAAATTAAGTGAGTATGTACCATTTACCATGCACTATTTTTTTTTGATCTTTCGACTTAAGATCTTTCGATTTTCGATCTTTGCCTTCCGATATTTGCGTTTTCTGTCGTTTAACATTCTGTCTCGTCACGGAGACTGACTACAAACGTACTTACTAGAGTTTAAATATAAATCTAATTTATGCACCTACAGCTTGTAAACATAAGTGTGACCCATACTAATACAAATTACAAAAATTTAAAAAATATAAATTTTCACTATCAACATAGCCGCGAGTATAAGCCGTTATATTTGAAAGTGGAGGAAGTCCAATTTTCAGTTCCAAAAACACTATTTCTGTTTGACTTAATTCACTAGTTGTTATCACTTATTTTAATTCGATATGTCATTTTATTCAATTCAATGTTGAGAGATATTTCTCGAAATGAAGAAAGGGGGTCTTTTACCACACTCAAATATAACGGCTCACATGTACTTCGTTATTATTTTCATTATATTTCTCAATTTAAATTTTCGTAACACTAACAATAACAAACGAACAAAAAATCAAAGCTAGTCAAATACAAAAATAATTATTAACATTATGGACAAAAATATGAAAGGTCATATTTAATATCCATGTGCAAATATTAGTCACAAAATTAATTATCTACATTTTTTTTTGTAGAAGCACCATATACCACCACCTCGAATTAAATTAGTTAGCACAAAGGCTACGTGCTAATTGGTTCCATCTTGAAAATAACGAAATAGCACATGCAAGCTCGAACTAGGTGGTTTACGACAATTCTAACCTCGGGCGGTGCAAACTTGTAACTCACTGACTGATCTTGCGAGTCCATTTCGTCAATTTTTATAGCGGATGGAGTAACCGTCACCATTTCCCGCTGAACCTCAGGTACCTCAATTTTTGCAGTCGAAGGTAACGGGTGTTCTTCTCTCTGGTTTTCTGTAGCAACCGTGTAAGGCAATTCCGTAGGGAAAACTTCGTCCCAGTACTGGTCGCGAATAAGCTCAGGATGCTCATGATGCATCTCATCAACAATCAAATAAGCAACCTAAAATCACACACACACACATGTACTCGAAGAAAACAAAGATCAACAATGTATCAAATTTATGCTATATGTCTGGTCTCAATGAGGCTACACCAAGCAGTTTATCAATTTATCACCCAGAAAATTGATCGTTTGCTTGAGCAATTGAGGCTGAAAAGTTCACAACACAATACAATCAGTCAGATGATCTGAACAAAAACCCAGTTCATAACCAGAAAATTTTTATTTGACAAAAGATTATCAGCAACTAATTCACTCAAATTATCAACTTATCGCTCGATAAATTGCTTGGTGAGTGGCCTTCTTTATAATCAAGACTTTCAGAATGAATCCAATGATTGAATTTAAAAAGTGCACAAAAGGATGAATAAAATTGCTCAATTATCATGAACCTCAGCATACAAAAGTTTTAATACTTTTGACAAATCATTAAGTAAGTACGCAATTGAGAGTAATCATTCAATGAACAGTTTTTCTGCGTATCTTGACATAGCATTTTGCAGACCATACGGTGTTTTATATATGTATCTACATACATATATAATAACTAACATGTTACAATGTTAATGTAAACTCACTTGCAGGTTTCTGTCTATCATCCAATTGACTTCGAAATCATCGTCATCTTCCCCAAATGGATTTATCAACGATTCGGCCACTTTCAACCAACCCATATAAAAGAAGAATTGCAACGTTGTGAATATAGGAAAATAAACGTCTATAATATTGGCGTCTTTAGAATTAGATGTCTCTTTCATTGGTTTATTTTCAATCCATTGTCTCGCCATTATCGATGTCAAAAAATACGAATAAACAGCTAATGTAACTACCTGTATATGTACAACAGATATAACGATTAAAAGATGATAAATCTAAGCGAACGCTTACAATTCTGAAATAAATACTAAATTTTATTAAATATAAATGATTATTGACAAAATCAATGGTTAAATTATTTATATTTTAATTTTACATATTATTATTATAACTTATTTTATGTGCTAAAATGATTAATTAAATTCAACAATATATTTGTTGTTTGTTTGTCATACCTGTGTATATACTAAAGGCACACTTATAGTGTCGTAACTAATTAAAAGGCCACATTGTCCTCTAAATTTATTTAATTCATCAATCACAGTTTTAGCAGAAAAATCATCTCGTATTCTTCCTTCCTTACGAGCTCTCGTTATTATACTAGCCGACCATACAATTGGTAACCTAAACAAACAGAAAAATACAAAAATTAATAAAAACTTTGGCTATTTTGCTTGATGAAAAATACTAATATTATTACCAATGCTTGGAGGGCTTAGGAAACTTTTGATTTAAAGCAGTAATAATGGTTTTTTCACTATCTAAAAGTAGACCGGCTTCGATGAAGTGATCTAATGTAGGAAAACGTTTCTTTACTCTAGGAGAAATCATACTTAGAACCATCGTGAGACACAGACATACGTAGCGCATAGCTGTGCGTCTCATCATTCTACCACGTTCATCCTGAAATTGACCAAAATAATTAACGTTATCAATATAATAAACACCAGACCATCATAGAAGACAAACAAACGCCACATAGCACACATTTTATAGAACAAAGTTCACAATATTCCCACAATTATACACTTACTTGACCGTGGATATTGGCACTAACGAATACAGCTATGGAATCCGGCCAGGGTATGCACGTGTACTGATTCCACCACCGTGTCATCACTATAGATACATAAAAACCGAGCACGAACGAAAGCGGAATTAAATCACTGTATGTATCACAATAATGTACGATGCTTTCAAAAACCCTGAAAATATATAAAATACATATTTAATGATTTCGTTAACTTTGTGAAAAATGTAACATATGTACTAAATATACCTTTTCCCATGTTCGTCCAAAAGCCATCGATATGTAAAATTAAGTAGATAATAAAAGAACAGGAAACACAGCAGATCTAGCCAAACTAACTTATATATACTACCCCTCCATCTGCAAACAAAAAGTAAAATTTTGATTAATAAAACTTTGTAATAATAATTGATTTTTAACTAAAGCAAAAACAATGAACAAATACAAATTAAGCAATCCATAAAATATCGTTGATTTTAGAGTATTTATTTTCTTACAAGATATGCAATACTCTAAATATCTCTAATTAAAATAGCCAGCAGTAAAGCTCTGTGGTTGTGTTAATGTAAACCACCAAGAGGTCCCGGGTTCATGCTCTAGGTTGATCTCGATTGAAAAAAATATTTTTAAGAAGTATTTCTGTAGTGCTGCTGGTCAGATTTGGATATTTATGATTCCAAGTCAATCGTTTCCTATCAGAATTTGCCAGTTTATCTGATTTCATTGTTGAAACAATTCCTCATCAAATTAGCAAAACCTTCCCATTCATTATGTCACCACTATTTAAATATAATTTCAAATTTATAATCTATTAATGTATATGTTACTAATGTTTTTACCCGGCTTCGCTCGGTATTTGTAATATAAACAGCTTAAACATGGCCAATCTGATACTAATAATTTTAATAAATTTATTTGAATAGTTTTATTTTATTTAAATATTCATTTGTTCGATGACGTCACGGATCTACGAACCAAACAAACAAACATACACACATACAAAGTCTCTTTCGAAATTATATATTAGATATGTACAAGTGTCTAATACTCAGGGGCGACCCATAATGGCATCTTGGGAAAATATAAATTTATCAAAAATAAAATAAAAATTGACCGATAAAATTTTTATAACGAAATATACTTTCAACCCACCAAATTATTGCGTTTTTCTTTTTTTTGCGTCCCATGTATAAGGAAATTATATGTATTATATATCCTTATAGTATAATATGTATCTTACCGATTAAATGTTAAATCAAAAAGTAAAAATGAATATCTGATCCTACAATAAGATTGACAGTTCATTTCAAAGAATTATCCGTTGTATTTAAATAGTCAGACTTTCGCTTTCGATCATCTCCAACCCATTACTTTGAAGGATACGCAACGTACAATATTTTCCTATATTGCAGACAGCAAAAATTGACATGATGAATCAGTTCAGTTCTTAATCGACTAGAACTTGACTCACCGTTCCTGGATATTAAATTCTCAAAGATCTTTCGCAATAAGTTACAAGTAAAGCGGTACATATTACTCAAAAGTAGATAAGTACATATGTACTCATATACTATACATATGTGCATGCGGATTTTCCAAAGTAAATTCTGAAAAACTCCGCAATCAGAATGACTGTACCAATTCTAATTAACAACAGATTTGAAAGGTAAACAGAATAGTGACGTAACTGATAGTAAGACTCGTGTGAGTATGAGGTCGATAAAGGCCACCCCAGACAAGGAGGCGACTGGTACTGGCGCCAGTTGAGAATAGCAGTGATTGCTAACATTATATTCTTGCAATCAACATGTTGTGTATCAAACCAAAATCTATGACTTAGATCTGAGATACAAAGAGCATTGTATGTACACTCTGGTTGAAAGCATCGAGATATAAACTAGTTTTTACATCGAAAACTTTTCAATTTCGAAATTATATGTGGATCTACATACATACATACATAACGAGTAAAATTAGTGTAAAGACCCGACTCGTCAGAAAAGGTGCGTGAAAGGAACTGCTAGTATACTATTCTTTTGGTACGCATCTTTTCTGTAGAGTGGGGGTGGGCCGTCGAAAGCAGACGGATTTCTAATATGAACACTCATATTAAACTGAATACTACATCCTCCAATTAAAAGTCTATATGAAACTTGATCTAAAGCGTGGATTCAGCCATTTAAGAATTTTCGCAAAGGTTGGGAAAATCTGGATTAAGGTTGCCGGAAATTCGATCTGCCGTATCGTGAGAGCTAGACCGTGAAAATGCCAAGCGCTTTTCCACTTTTCGTAACATTAACCAAAACCCAAACAAACCATAATTCCACTTTCTCTATATAATCGTTCCTATATGTATTTCCATTGGTAACTTAACATAGCAGACTTATATTTTTTTCATCACGCAATCTCTTTCAACATTAAAAGGTTAAAATCAGTGAAGGTAAACAAGTAGGTGAGATATTCAAAAGACGATGAATATTTAATCGCACTACAAAAAGCCGAATGGAATTATTGGTATAATTAATAGTCTTCAACTGCTATTCAAAAGTACTCGGTGATAAATTACTAAATTGAGCAAAGCAGTGCTATTTCACACGTTTCTATTTTTTAACCATAAAATTCAATGTCTTTTCTGAGGAATATTGTCAAATATGTCAAAGTTCGAGTCCAATATAAAAAAAAAGTAAAAACCCAAACACGCAAGCAATCAAATAACGATTTAGATTCGACGAATAAGTTTTGTATAACCTGAAAAATACCTCAAGATATTATTTTTAAATATTTTTTATTCAATAATTAATAACTTTTCGTGAACATTAAAAGCATACAAAATTAAAAAAAATATATACAAATCAAGAATTAAAATGAAATATAACTGTCTGACGACTAAATTTTAGCCGAAGCACAAAAGTTCACATCACCAAAAGGGTTAAATATGATAAAATTTATCGATTTTCGATGAATAAGTGTCACAAAGGGCAATGACAAGCCGACAATAGAAAAGTTGGCATCGATGAATCAGTTTAAAGAACATGGTGTGGGGTATTTAAACCGAAGAACATTAGCACGAGCATCGATCCAATACCAAGAAACCATTACAGTGAAATAGACTGCACCAATTTAAGTAAATATTTTAATAAGTCCTATATATGTATATGCATATGTTCAAACACATACATACATATGTATATAACTTTTAGTAATGATTACCGATTTCATTCGTCATCGTAACATTCAAACAACAGAAACATTCATTAATGGATAATATTCTCCATATAAATCCATAATAATAATAAAAAATTTGGGGAAGCACTGGTGAAACTATGATCTTTTAATCGGCTAATTTAAATTTCATCGGTGTAAACGGGGCATTACAAGTGTTAACTTCGCGTACAAACGGCGATGACGAAACAATTTTCATTCATGTAAACGAGCGTAACGACTCAATGTACTAAATTTAATTAATTGCATCTGAAATCAATACGAAATGATTTTACTGTTTTTGTCGTAAAATAGATACAAACACCACAAATGTACATATGATTTGTATTAAATAGCACAGATAAGGTTATAACAGTATTTATGTGTGATATTAATAGTACCCATGGCGTGCATGTAATAATAAAAACTACAATATTTCATTAAAAATATGTTCATCTATTCAATGAGCTGAATTGTATAATTTTTATTCTTCAAATCAGTTGTGTTTTAAATATATATGTATAATATGGTTCAGTGATTATTGGTCACAAAGCGCTCGCCCAAAAGTCACTAAATTCTCTGTAAGGGCCGGGCCGCACCGTGCAACTTTGTCGGCCGACTAGTTGCGCGACAAGAAAAAATGTATGGAATATACTGAATGCAGGGTCTTCATATTGTATGTATGTATTCCTCATCAAAACCTCTTTGATTCGAATTTTCATTACAAAATAAAAACATTGATTAATTATCAACAGAAATAATTAACTTCGCGGGTACACTCACCTCACAGATGCAAGAAAGACGGAATTCAGTACGCTGCGCTCAACGGTCAGTGTGAGAATGATATCCGCTATGCTTCAGCCGTTATTTTTTTCATTTCTTGCACTTATTTTATATTATTCGACGTTTATTAATACACGATAAAATGATTTTTATGGTTAATTATTAATTGACCACAGATTTTGCATTATTTTAACTTAACGCATCACGAATATTATTCTGTTTAATTGCTTTTGAAACATTAAAAATATCATGAAAAAAGGTGCCAAAATGGCGCTCCGCCGCGTTCTTGCGGAAAAAAAGTACATATTGAATGTATGCAATATCAAAAGTATATTACGTAAATTAAGTATATATTATAAAAATCTATACAAGGCCGTTAAAACAGGGACAGTTAATATCCAATGTCAGATGAATACCTATGATAAATCAGACTCCATCTGTCAGCTGATTGATGACGCGTGCACATCACCATATACATACATGTATGAGATCTATAAATTTGATTAATATGCTAATGATAAGGCTATAACAGTATTAATTATAAACCTTACACGCCTTTTAAACTGATGGTAGACCATAGTATTTACCACTTAGTCTCGAAATTCCGAGATATTCAAAAAAAAAATCTTATTATGTGCTGGTAATTGAATGTTTTTCTGCTATGTTAATCTAGTTTTCACTTTAGAACCAACAAATTTTGATTAAATGATTAATAGCATAAGGCGGTGTAAGTTAATTCATTATTCATTTTACAGACTAAGATATGAGATTTACAGAATGAAATATTAACGCCATGTAAGTTACTGCGATCACACACGAGGTTTTCAATACGATTAAAAATTGTATATGTTATATGTAGTGGAAGTGTATTTTCAGTTGTAATACATGTTGACTAGATGGAATAAATTCCGTCTAACCACAAGTAAGTTGATTCATATGGCGAATTATATTCCAACTGGTCAAAATATATTACAACTGAAAATACAATTCAACTATAAGTTAGTACCAGGTTAGATAAGATTTTGGTGAAAACGTTACTCGACTAGTAAATTGAGTTGGAAAGTTACATTGTTTTTGTTTTGAACACATTCTTAGAGTTTTCGTAATACGGTACTCATTACGTTTATGCGTAATATCTATCAAATATCAATGCATAATTGAATTCTAAAGCATTCGTAAAAACATCAGAGCTGTCAAAACTCAACTGTTATATTTACTCAACTGCCGCACATTGTTGAAAGTGTGTTTTCGCTTGTAGAGATACAATTTACTAGTTGAATTGTGTTCGAATATAACATATACACGCAATGTAGAATTTAATTTCAAGTACAAAAGTCACCGCAAACTGCATTGGTGACTGAGGCAATTATGTACGTTTTCGGTTTACCCAAGCGTTTTCGTATGAAAAGAAACATGTGTCACCGGACATAATTAACACATGCAATTCATATAAACTGTCATTGAAACCCCGAATGACAAGCATGCATGTATGTACATACATACATATAATACAATATTCTAAAAATGTTCCTACGTACATATTATACTTACCACAAATGTGTACACATGCGAACGTGCAAATTGCTGTGCAAGTTTGAATAACAGACATATCTGTCAGTTCATTTGTAGTGTATATAAAAGAACGAGGGTTGTTACTATGACACTTCAGCTGATTAAAGAGGTTCAGTTGAGGATAAAGAGGGTGAAATCACGAGTAGTTTCAAAGTGGACTCGGTCTTTCATTAGCAAGTTTTATATTATGGAATAAATACAGGATACTCATAGCAACAGTATACAACAAACCCTCTAATGAGGATTTCTTGGTTTTATGATGCACGTTAACAATTCAAATTTATTATGATGATATTCCAATGAATGGAGTAAAATTATTATTGTAATATCAAGGCGACGTATCTCTTCAATGAATCCAATATATATTCTTTTTACAACTATTGGGTTATTAATAAGATTTCAATATGTTATACCGAGCGGCAGTTTTTGTTTAAAATAAAGATAGATACCCAAATAAACTTTCAAAAACTTCTATTTTTTTTAAATAATGACGGGTACATAAAAAAAGGCCGCTGAAAAAACCACTTTCGCAAATAGGTTGCGATTTAACTGTACATGGAGAAATATACTTTGTTTCTTAAAAAAAAAGTTTGTGCATTATTTCAATGCATTAAACAATCTCGTATTGTGAAATAAAATATTTTGGCATTATAAAGTGACCATTAAAAAATATGAAACGATCATTCGAAAAAATAGATTTTAGCATAAGAATAGATACAAAAAGTGGCAACGTTGCAGTCTTCCGCTATTGACAACTGTCAACTGTCAAAAGTGTGTACTTTTGTTTACGTATTTCGTATGAATATGAATGATGATGCCAGGTCTTAGAGTCGAAACCAAAGTCGTAGGTGACGAAGGTCGCAAGCCGAAGAGTAAAAAATAAGGAATCCAGTAGAGAGAATTTTTGGTCATTGTCAGTTCGTATTTTGGTATTCGCGACGTTGCCGATACAGTTCATCTGTCATTTCAATACGCATTTCATATATTTCTTTCAGGGATCAAAGCAAAGTTTATAATGCAATCTGTATCCATCGTTTATAAATGCACACAAAGTTTTTGTAATGTACAATTTATTTTTATTTTATAAAATGGACGTTTAAATTGTTCCCATACAAATAAATAGCCGTTGTGCAATAAATGACTATTGGGCGTTTATTTTTAAAAGACTGAAAAAATTTAACTTTTCTAATAAAAAGATATGCAGATGAAAAGAACCCACTTATTAAAAAAAATTGACGTTAATAATTAATAGTTTTCCACTAGGTCCATCGTGGAAAATCCAAAACTCGCATTTTTCGCTTTGGCCTAATGTGGCGTATTTATTTGTTTCGTATAAATTTAAAACTTACCTAATAGAATTTAGTAAAATACGCCTTCATGGAATAAAAACATATTTATATATATTTGACATTACATAAACAATGGTTTTTTTATTGAAAATTTATCAAACAAACATTATTTTTTTATGCAAAATTTATCTGAACATACATACATATGTATGCATAGCGTTATTGTGGTATATTCTAAATACTAAATTTAATGTTTGATTTATGCATGATTAATTGAAAACATTTTTTTGCGGTGTAAATTAAGCAACCGTGAAAATTGCAGGCAGATTCAAAAAAAGGGAGTTTGACAATCACATAAGTGATGTATTATATTTATGTAATTGGTCCCTGCGGTGAAGTGTTATCTTCAAAAGTTTGTGTAATTATGTGTGACTAAATATTAATATTATTTGCATACTGGGAATTGTGTACAAATTACATGTGTATTTTATTTCCTGTAGCAAAAAAACTAACCAACGAAACGAGTTTCATTAGTAAAAAAGCACACAATTTAATCAAATAGTAGAAATGTTACGAATTTTGGGCTCGGCTATAATTTATCTAGAGAACTGATAAAACCTGGAAAGCTACGATTCCAATTCTCTAATATGATAATTGACTTGCATTATGAAAACATCACGATTGTGTCGATGAATAACACATTACAGAACAGTTTCGTGAGCATGACAAGATTTACATAAGAAGTGTCATACATATGTATGTACATATTATATTATTAGATTTTTGGGGAGTCAAATGTTTTAATACAAAAAAACTTCCGGGTGGTTAAAAGAACACCTACTATTTTATATTTTTACTACTATAGGTATTTTTGTTTTACGTATCTGATAAAAAAATCTGTAAGATCTGCTATCGAAATCGCAGCTGTCTTTTAAATACCACCAATGAATTAGTACGTCATCGAATAAATGTGAAGGAAAATAGGGAGAAGTTCAGAATTAGAACACATGAGTGTCAAGTTTATTAGTTCTAATAAAATTTTACAAAAGAAAAATTGTTCATTTGTTTTCTTTAAAAAAAAATTTGAAACATACATTAAATACCGTTCACTAATAGATTTTAGCCTTCCTTTTGAGTCACCTTCATAAATATTCAAATATAGCTAGTGTCCGAAATCATTCTTCCATACACAGCGATTCCACTATTTTTTCCACCGATTTCCAAACCGTGAAATTGTATTTACAATAAGTGGTTTCGATAACCTTTTGAAAGTAAATAAACAAATATCGAATAATATAGAGCGAACCAGTTCTTAATGTGGAGGATTCACTGTGATTTTTGAATAAAATAAATTTTTTTATTACTTCCCAGTTGGATTTGAGTGAATCGCGACGGATGGAAATTTCGGGTGCCCGAAGTTCCGTAATCGAGATTTTAGTGACGTTTGCGAGTTAGCTTTGCGCAGAATAATCACCGAACCATATGAAAAAACTACAACAATGGGTATTAGAACAGTGCGGAAAAAATAATGCAATAAAAAGTCGAAAAGATTTGATTCTAGACCATTTTAATATCACCATTTAATTGATGATTGAATAGGTGCATAATTTACATTTAATTATTATTTGTGTCTATACATTATTTTACTTATTAAAACATCCAAAAGCATAGCGTTTGAACAACCTCGATTTAAAAATTGACTCTCTAAATTAACTAGCAAAACACATCCAAGCTTCTCGGAAAATCGCAATAATTAATTCATAAGATTCCTTACAGTGCGTTTAATAGCGACAAATATTCAACAGACTAATAATTCTAAATAAGCATACTGCAGAGTTCCGATGGAATTTTAATTAGTGTTGTTAACCCTATGAATGCCGCGAGCTCACGATCATTATTACATAAATTCTTCACAATTCATCGACAGTTTGAAATCAAAGGCAACCTACTCAACCAATGTTGACGGTCATTGTTCAGAATAATCCGTGAAATCCGTAACTATTGAGAAGCCTCGTCTATTTAGCTGCAGGGATATTAGCATACTTATTATAAGTTATTATGCTCGTGATTGCCGAGTTGCATAGTTTTTGAAAGCAACTGCCAGAGAAAAGCCACGTTAACCGGTTGAATGTGGAAAAACATAAATAAACGATAGATTAAAAACCTTAAACGTTCATGCAGTCAAACTTTGGGCCAGTGACGTGAAATAAATTACAATAGATTTAAGAAATTTTCCGACGTTGTTCTTCAATGATAGAGCTCATGAATATTTATTGCAAAATAATTACAAACTGCGGTCGTTGATCGCATTATTACATACCCACGGTAACATATTATGCAAAGGAAAAATATACAGGCTGAGTACTACTTTTTATTGGTACAAGTATAAATTGTTTTAATAGAAAAAGTTAGATACAGAAAAAATATATAAAAATCACAAATAATCTCATTCTAATAATCTATTTATTTTTAATGTCATCCGCCATCCTTTTTTATTATTTTTTTTATACATATACATTTTAACGTGGTGCAATTACAGGTTTTCCCCAAAGCGACAGTGATGGCTTAAGTGGTACATATAATTCGTACTTAAGTTGTATATATAATATAATAGGTGACCGTTTCTGCAATTAAATCAGATAAATTGGAAAACTTTGAAAGGAAACGATCGACCTGAAGTCATATATTCAAGGTCTGGTCAGCAACACCACTGGACCAGGGCTCGAAATTGTGACCCCTCAGCATCAGCTGTTAGCATTATACGCTAACCACTAAACTACGTTGCTGGTTATTTATTTGAATGAGAAAGTATGTCTTTGTTGATCCAGAACGCCCCTGTGACTTAATAATCACCTTTTAAGGATATGTACTCTCAAATCAATTTTGAAAACATACTTACATAATTATCCTTATCGTGTTTCACGAGAAGGCACTTTTAACATGTCATACTGGATTCGGTCATAAGTTTAGTGAATAAAAAGTGAAATTAGTAATAGGTGTCACGACAAAACGCTCACGGACATAAAATTCAACGACACAACGCGCACGCGACAACACGCTCACGGGCATAATTATATTCACAGATAAAACGTTCACGAGACAAAACGATCGCCTGAGCGCTATGTCGTGCGCGTTGTGTCGCGGAACCCTAGAATTTATTTTTATTGTTGGAATCTTATCATCAATAAGATTCTAATATAGTCAAAAAGCTTTCTTCAAAACACTTAGGAAATACATATTTACATGCAAAAAATGAGATTTAACTTTAAGTAGCCTACTCCCGTTGATATTTGTCAGTAGACAAGGCAGAATAATCTCTGCCTACGAAATTTCCCGTAGCGAAAGATGCTACCACATATTCTATGATACACTTTTCGATCTCTCTTGACTTCATTTTTGAGAATTTTTTCGAACAAAAAATTATTTTGTCAAATTCGAATTCAGAATCAATAAAAAGTTCAATTTACTATTTAATAATATTTTGATTTCTAAAAAGACAGCTTGCTCTTTAGTTGATAATACATTATAAATTCCCTACAAACTAATACAAAAAAAATGATTGTAATATTTGTTAGATATCACAAAAGTATATTACAGAATTCGTAACATTAGAGTCAAAATATGGATAATGTGAGATATTGAAATGAGGTAGTCAATTTCTACAAACGGTTTCTTCAAGTGAGTCTGCAGACACAGTGGTATGCCGAACGTGGTTTTTCACAAGTTTTTTATTAGTTTCACTTTTAAGATGTAGCTGATAACACTAGCATGTCTGATCGATGCTACGGCAAAATCCAGACCAAAACTCACCCCCTAGAACGATTTCGGTGATATTTTATCCTAGTATTAACATAAGTTTGACAGTAATCGTTGAAGGTAATTCCAAGATTTGAAGAAATCTAGGAGAAACTTGTCGAAATAATAAAATCGTACGAATTAATAATGGCATGAAGACACGCCCAGACAGGCAAGACATCCTTAAAATATACGAATCGTAAATCAGCCTGTATATTACAGGTAATATTTAAAAATGTATCTTCAAGCATGCTTGTTTAGACTACACATGTATGTATGTACGTAGTATGTATATACATATGTACGTAGTAAGTATATAAATATGTACATACACACAGTCCATTTTTCAAAAAATTAATAACTCCTACAACAACAAAAAACCGCGTACCTTCACGGAAACCTGATTATAATAGGTCTATTATGTGTATTTTTTGTTGTATTGGATACCTGCGTATGCGAAATAAACTCAACTGAAAGATTCGAACACACGAACCATAAAAATTCACCTTGACCATAAGTTTTTTTGCACCATTTACTATCACCATCAACGAAATAACACACAACAGGTACCAAGCACCGCGGTTCTACATAAATCGAGCATCAAACGAACGAATTTTTGTAGCACAAAATTGTGGGTTTTTTTTTACTGCATATTTAATTTTTTTATTTTTTTTAAGAAATAACATTAAATACGATTTAGGCGAAGAAAGTAGAACCAGCTTTCTAATGTTATTATGAAAAATTACAGTATTAAATGCATACACCTACTCAAAAGAACAAAGTGGTTTGCAAACCTTAATAGAAGTCAAAAAACTTAATTCGACTATTCCTTAAGCTACCTCTAAGATTTGGATGATAATATAATAAATACATTAACCAATATATCTGATTTTCATTGAAACGGCTCCAACAAATTGGCAACCTTACCCATTTTCTAGCAAATCTCGAGTTTTCAGGTATCTCGAATTTCGCTGAATTGTATAAAATGCTGCGAATTTACAAATTTGACCATGAATGTCTCTGTGGATATTTATTGATATGTATTTACTGAATTTCGCTTAATTGTTTAAAATTGCTGCAAATTTACAAATTGGACCATATATGTCTCTGTAGGTGTTAAATGATATGTATTCACTGTATCGAATGTATAATGTTTCTAACCAGGAAGGCGCATTGACGTTACCTGTTAGGCCTTCTTGGTATAAATTAAAAAAAATCCTAAAATTAATAATTTACCAAAAACTGTATAATAATTTCATAATATAACGTGGCACTGTATGCGGATTGTACGTAGAATGCTTATGCAATATTTATTTGACTATTGAAAATACACAAACATTCCAGATGTGTAGTGAAAAAAAATATATTTTAAAATCGAAATTGAAAAGTAAATAGGTTAATGTTGACATAACAAGTGTATAAGAAACCTATATCTTGATAAACGTAATCCACATGTGATGTGATTATAAACACATAAATGGAGGTATAATGGCCGATCGTAAAGTTCAGCTAGCATATTAAACAATGCATTGCCATTGTATGTAATTTATGAATGAATTATTTGTGATAAGTCATAAAATTATTTCATCGTCGATGGTGACAAATTTAGCTAGCTTATATGTATACAGGTGTGAAAAATCAATAAATATTACGTATGTTATAGTCTAACGATTACCACGGAAATAGAACGGTTAAACAGCTAAACCTTTGGGACAGTTTTTAAGGCATTTGGTCCCTAACTTTTGGCATGTCTAATAAATTGGACGTTTTAACATTAAGTACATATGTACATGTACAAATGAGACTGGCACAGCTGGTGAAACGGTTTGATGCTCATTGAGGTCACTTCTTCTCCTTGTCCATTTAAAACTCCTTTCATGTGCTTTTTTTTCTACATGTAATACTAATTATTTTGCATTGATTGCGAGTTTCTGCTTTTATTGTTAGTTATAGTAAAATACTGGTGAATGATATCAGCGGCTGTCCAGGAAATGCAACTTTTTATCGACATACAAGTTTTCCATATGTCAACATGAAGTAGATATAAGCAGTATAATTACAAACATACATAGTAGAAACATATATGTACATAAAATGTTGTATATAAATGGCACGCAATGGTCGGAATCGATTTTGACACTACCTTGAAAGTATATACTAGTTTGTTACCAAAATTAGCAAACTTGAAATAAGGATGAATTGGGTTAACAAACAATAACAAAAATATACTGGATGAAATCGAATGCTGTTATATTGATGAACTTGTACTTTGTTTTATTGGTGGACTTATATTACTGATGGACATAAATAAGGGAAACATATTTAGAGCTAGCTATGATTCAACACTCGGGGAAAATTAGTCATTTTGGCATGCGAAATCCTACGTCATTGGCATTTTTTTTGCAATAAGACACGCAACAGCGAATTGGAATTAGAAGACAAAGGTGCCACTTTATCGTAGTCAGTCAAACGGAATAGAATCTGGCAAGGATAGCTGGTAGACAGTTGTACTTCTTTTCGTAGAATTTTTTTTCGTAGAACTTTTCGCTTAATTTGATGGACGCTTCGTTTGATGATGATTGGACCAACGTGGGAGCGGTTTTGTGCAAAATAATTAAAAGAGCGATGACGATCTCGGGTACTAGTCCAACACTTCATATAGATAAATCTTTAAAACAAGACTGGTAAATATTTTATTATAAAGCAAACTCACCTATTTCGAAAACTCTATTTAAAGTTAATGGGTATGATGACAATTTACTATTCGGAGGAGGAAATGTCTAAAACCGACAATCAAAGAGAAAGACGTATTTATCTTCAAACAACGGCGTAGTGCACTGGTAGAGATATTGCAAACCAGTAGATATGTCGTGGGTTCAAGTCCCAGCCAAATACGCTGCTGGCGAGGCCTTGTGGTTATTAAAAAATACCCAGATCGACGTCTCCTGTTAGAATTGTCCGATATTTCTAGCTTAATTGTTGTGATCGATCCAACAAGTCGGTATCCTCCCCCTTAGTTTCTCGCAAAATCGATGCTAACAATGCTACCTATATAATTTATGTATCAAAAATTTGTTAATTGTCCCGATATGTCTCTATTGTATTATATGTACTGTTATGTTTGAAAAATTGTTAGTATTCATGTACAGAAATTAATCTAACCATACGTGTCACCTTGAGATAATTTCTGGTACATGCTGCATGTGTGTAAAAATAAAATAAAATTTGTAAAATGGCGAAAATTTTATTCAAAAACATTATAATTTTGTTTCGCTCATTGTGATAGCAATGCCAAAACAAAGAAAGGACCAAGCAATGATCATTTATGGCATGTAATAATTAACGCCCCAGCAGAACAACAAAGTGGGAGCGTTCAAGTTCACAAAGCCTTTGTGCCATGTCAACGAAATGAGATAATTCATTTACATACAAACCTTGAAAAGGTTCTCTCTAGAGATTTCCGTGTATAATAAGGAAACTGATTTTCAAGTATTAGGACATTGCACTTTCGAACCACTGATCGGTAAACGGCCCGGAAATTGAACCCAAGACATTTGCTATCGAATATTCCACGACCCATCTGCTACCACACCGCGACTATGATAAGATAAAACGGTTTTTTACATAATTAAAATCTTCCGTAGACAGAGTGCAGATCATTTGTCACCTTGAAAACAGACCGAAATTATACGTACAGCGAATACAATAAACGATTCAAGGATTTGGAAGCGACAACTGCTCATACCGTAGATTAGCCGTATAATCCGAGGGAACAAAGCGTGTTCCTCAAATTCACCGCCACGGTTCAAGGGTAATTGTTTTATAATCAATCCATATCCGCAATACAGCAAATTACACCAATTCGTTGATAAACAGTGGAATTGAGAATCTCAAACTCCACTGTTGATAGCCTTGACTCATATGTACATACTTACAGAAAGTATTAAAAACAATTAAGTCTAGAACAGACTCCACAATATAGCCGAAAACTAACTACACAGTCCAACAATCTTCCATATAGGCAAAACAGGGCTGTGAAGTCGAATCAAAATTTACCGACTCCAACATGAACGATAAAGTAATATCGACTTTTGATGCAAACGTTTAAAATTGTTAATAATAAAAATAATTAAAGGAATTTAAAAAATCACAAAATTATTATTTTGAATAAAAACAATAATTTTATTTTTCTACCGCCATCTATCTTTAAAACTAATAAACAAACGATGGATAAACATCAACAACTATCTCGCCGGGCAGATATCAAACGCGTCTTACACGATATTTTTTCACCATCGTAATGGCGGAGGATCCATTTATATTGATGACCAAAATGAGCAATATGGCAAAGTATGAAAACGATCGAATAAGAGGCAAACTTTTTCCTTAAATTGTAAGTGAAACGTAAAGGAGGTTTGTAAAAATTGATATGTAACCCAATTTATTGAATTATTAGTGATGAGATATCGTATATAATAATGGTCTAATGCGTGCGTGCGTGCGTGTGTACGAAGTACTCGCTGTTAACACCATGATCTGTCTCTCTTTCCCCCCTAGGAATCGTATATCGTGGAAAGAGACGCGGCATATCACTTCGTTCACATGATCAACCGACAAAATCCAAAGATTTTTGTTTTCAAAAAAATTGTTTAAATTATTAATTCCGTTGATCCGAATTGCGATATTTTACCGAGTGCACACAGGACACTAGTGTATAAATAAAAAGTAAGTACAATTATAGTGTGTGTGAATGAATTTCATATACAAATATCAATGCGAAAAATGAGAATAAACAAAATGAGAGTTTCAAAGCGACCAGAGTGTAGGCAGTTTTTCAGACTAATTAGAAGTGAAACCAATAAAAACCTTGTAAAAAAGAATAAGACGAAGGGAACAATCGGTTTTGGCCACAAAACACCTGCAATTAAACGATTTTATTTATAATGTAATTTAAGATCATGATTGTTAAATTGTTAAATTCAAATTTATTAGTGCATTTAATGCAATAAAGTCGGAATCGGGTGATTTTTTACAAACATCTTCTATAACAAGGCTTACTTCTCTGTTTCGCTTCGCTCATTGGTCTGACAACATATTTATATTATATCCTACATTCTTCCGATCGCTTTGAAACTTTTCCATTTTGCGCGGTTTGATCAACAATATATGTATATTCAAATCAATTTCGCCAGTACGATGGTGAAAAATAATTGTAAGACACGTTTAAAAAATGATGAACTTTTGACCATCCTGGCGTCTTTTGGTAAGTAACCTTATATATTTCTTTTCCGCCACACTCTTTTTTTGTCAGATTATAATTGTTTTAACAACTTTTTATTTTTCACACTTATAATTTTATAATTTTATAATCTTATAATTTTTTTACGACTTCGACTCGGCTTGAAATGCTCAGACTCCACGGCCCTGATATAAAGGTAAACAATCAAATATTTTCTTAAAGCGAAAGCATCAGTATAAATCCAATATGCATTATTTAACTACATATAAACTTATTTACCAATCACTTATGCAATATTTCGTTTCACCGATAATTTGATATGGGCATATGAGGGATATGTACGTTCTAAATACATAAACCATGTGGGTTAAATCACACAAAAGATAAAAGTTCACAGCTCACAGATGCGACTTTATCCATTTCTGAGTAGTCGTCCGCATGTTAATCGTTTTTGTGCAACAAGTAAATTCACTAACTACACATCTACAATATACATGTGTACATTTAATATACAACTAGTACCCAAAACTGGCTTCTAAGCATGTTGTTGCCAAAATATTGACACTACAGTGTTTTCATGGAACCCACTAGTCAATTCTACGAATTTTAATGGTAATTCTCTTGATTAATGGTAGTTCCATATAACACTACCGGTAATAAAAGTGCGTATCTAGTCTAGTGGTAAATTTATGACCGCGATGACGAAAGGTTTTCCGCTTACGAGTACGTGCATACATAGTTGATGTTACACGACTGTACATACATGTTGTCAATTTGACAGAATAATTCACGATAGAAACGAATCCTAATAAAAATCGTGATAATAGCGTGCGTATCCATTCGATCTTTCACATTGACATACATTGACTAGTCGCAATGCACTTTTGTTGCAACCCGTCGATGTTACGTAACGTTGCGGTATTCAACTCGTAAGGTTTTCTCGAGTTTGCGATTCAACTTACATATCTGATAAATTGGACTGACTCAAAAACAAGAGAGAAAGTATAGTAAGTAGAGATGGGAGGATTTACCAAATGAAAGGAGCAAAGTTTTGGTAACTTTTTGCATTCAACGGTGAAAGTCGTTCTGTATACAATTGTATGCTCAGCTATATAGGGTACTATATGTATACTATGTATATAGCATAAAACTGCCAGAAGTATCTTAATCCATGTGTTCATAAAGTTATATTATACACAAAATAACAAATTACATTTTCTCAATCGCAAGCATGCTTATGCCTCGGTTGCAATATTTTAAATATCAGCGGAAACGGAAATCATAGCAACGTTGTATGATTCTTTATTTCAAATACTAGGCATTTTGACATCTCAAAAAATTGAAATTGATCTGTTTAATATAAGCTGTGCTGAACTGGTTGAGTGGTTGTGAAGCAACGCGCGTGGTTGATTTTATCGATTATAAATGCCAATGATTTTTCCATCAAAATACATATAACAGATAGTTATTATTATGATTAAGGTTATTATTATTATGTTATGATTAATGAGCGGACCTAAAGCACGCCGTTCATTGTTCAATTGTTGTAAATGCTTTGTTAAAGGTTCACCGAACCTTTTTTTTTGCAAAACCGCCCCGATTCCTGGAAAAAGCACGCTCTCTATCCGCAGTCTAATTATGATTGTGTGACTGGCCACAGTGACGCGTTACAGTACTCTGTAATGTAACTGTGGCTAATATGTTAAAAAATAAAATAAAATCTCAAAAGCTTTGACAGCTAAAAGTTACGCGATACCTAATGGGAATCTATTTGATTGTTAACACTCAAACTAAAATCAAAAGTTTGTGTATGAACAAACTAGTATGTTCATACTTGGACTGAAACACAAACTCTTAAAAGTCAAAACATTCAGCATTATTAATGGATGCAGTAATTGACCATTGACCATAGTACATATGTACATAGTTCATAGTCTCTTTAGCGCCAGAAATAATGTAATTTCCGAATGTAATAGAAATATTAAATAATCTTACGGTGTCCGTATTGCATAATGGTCACAAGGTTCTGATGCATTGGAATTGACAATGATGTCACGCATAGGCCAACACCTACCAGATTTACCATTTATCATCAGATCACAATTTTTTTATCGAGTTTAACAATTCAAGAGAAGTACTAAAAGGAAAAATTCCATCTAACTACGAATAAAGGAAATAACTTCTAAGAAAATATGATCTTAATAAAACTGACGCATTCGAATGAAATATTTTCCTAATAGGTCTATATTATATTATATACATATTTCAAATCAAATTAGATTAAAATGTCTATTCCTAAACAAAAATAGAAACCAGTACCAAATATCGACGTTTGACCCGCGGAATGAGCGACCCTGACCTCCTTCACGGTCAAGACTCTATAGAAGCATGTACGTGTTTGAAACAATACAAAGTTTTTCCAAAAAACTGTACGATAATAATTGAAGCAAACAAAAAAACTCAAAGATTTCAACGCGAGATTTAAGTGTGCTAAAAATATTATACGAGAGAAATCCGTTTACTGCATTGTCAATAATAAAAGTGGGTAAACACGGTGAAGTCAGTCGTTCTCATTTTTTTCCTCTTTCTGATACTGTTTTATTATTGCTAGCTATAACACAATTAAAACATATTCGAGTAATTTCATTTTTTAAATCATTTTCGAATTCGTTTTCCGATACTAGTGTGCAGGGGCGGCTAGTCTTTTAGGACAACGGGGACATTGCCCCATACGAATTTCTCATAACCAAAAAAGAAAAGAAATTTTGTATATTCTTGGTGACTCATGAAGATTCAAGGGTTGTTTCTTTGTCCCGCTCACCTAGTGGTGAGTTGAACCGGTTCGTAATTCAGTTTGGGGCAGTCGTTTATCTGTCATGTTCCCGTGGTCCCCAGCTTCGGTTTGCCTGCTACTCCAGCACTTGCGAGTGGTACTGTGTTGACTGTCAGTCGAGGCAGAGAAAAAAATGATCCGTATTTCCGTATACAGAGGGTCGTTATTAGTAGAGGTAGGATAGTCACAGTGCTATCCATTGTTCCATTGTTGTAAATCCTTTGTAAAAAAAAGGTTCGGCAAACCTTTAACAATGCATTTACAACCTTTGAACAATACGCAGCAACTTCTGGGTCCGGTGACTAGTTATAAGTTCGCTTCGTGAAGGTCTTCTTGGGGCAAAATACGCCAGCCCCGGACATCTATATTTTTATGCGATTCGAAAAATAGACGACATCGTCAATGTTTTTCGACATTTCAACTATATTTTGCAAGATATGCAGGGTAAATTTTATTTTTTGTATATTTGCAATGTTCTGAAATAGAATTTTTTTTAACCTACTTGTAATTCTACTCATTTCGGATACTCGGTTATTTTTACC
Source organism: Arctopsyche grandis (assembly GCF_051622035.1). Classification (NCBI taxonomy): domain Eukaryota; kingdom Metazoa; phylum Arthropoda; class Insecta; order Trichoptera; family Hydropsychidae; genus Arctopsyche; species Arctopsyche grandis. The sequence continues at coordinate 20,285,848 of NC_135360.1, forward strand.
AATTTTTACTACTCGATATTCGAATACTTGATGAAGTTGAGTATTTGGAAACTCTATTACATTACTATATTAGTAGTTGGATCGAAAGTATGTTGAACGTTCTATATAAACAAAATTTTAAATATCAAACCGCAAAGCAGTAAAAGTGCTGAAATCATTCCGTCCCAAATGCAATATGAATGATTGGAAACGTGATTCATTGCAAAAAAAATAAACGAATTCGACGTTCAATTAACCTCCCACGCTTGTATAATACTAAAATATTTTCGAACGTTCTTCGGCCTTATTTCATTGTGAAAAAAAAATGGTATTTTAAATTAAAGTGATCAAAACACACTTCATTCGTAGTAGACACAAAAAATGTGACCAACTTTTCATAGTAACCATTTGTGAAAAAAATTACTCAGATAATTCACATCACACGAGGTGAATTATTGTACCTAAATTTGTCCAAAGTATGAAAGACAAACTTAGGTAAGATTGTCCATTAAAAATATGTACGCTATATGTCGAAATTGAAATCAACGCAAAAACTAACAAAGAAAAAAAAATGAAAATGATTTAAAAAAAATGAAAACCTTTTTAGCGCAACACGAATCACTTGTGCACATTTGACCCTGAATACAAAGCAAAATAAAAAAGTAGTATGTATCTACTGATTTACAATGGAAACAAATTTGAGGAAAGTTGACGGAATTTACATTTTTGCATTAATTTTGACATCGGCTAAAGTTTACAAGTTTGCATTTTCTGGTTATTATCGTTGCCTTAGTGCAATCCACACTCAGCTCATCTTATGTCGCTCATCAGCTCATCTTATGTCGCTCGTCAGCTTTCTCTTATTATTTAGTATTCAGCTAAAAAGGCAGCACGAAAAAAATACAATAAAGCAAAAATATCTTCTAGACCTTAGCTGAGGCTTAGCAGATCTTACACCAATGTAAAAAAAAAACTCGATAATCAATTAAAAAATAAATAAATAAAACGCCCAAATTGGACATATTGAAGTTGATAAGTAAACAAATTGAATATATGTATATGTATGTATATATAGCATGTAACAAAGTTCAATTCTGAAAATCTAACATAAATTAGAAAACAAAATTTGAACCGAAGAATATTACACATTGTATATGTAATGCATTTTATTTAATTTTCAATAAAGCTATAGGTTTTTCATTCAAAATTGATCCATTTTCATTTCAAATTTACATTGAAAAGGGGTCAATTTTTAATGAAAAACCTGTATATTTGTATAAGTTATGGTCCAAGTGTATATTTCGTTCGTTCATGAACATACTAGTTTGTTCATACACGAACCAATCTGGCCAGTTATATGTACTGTACTAGGGCTTCCAAGCCGGTTTAAGCCGAAACCGAAAAGCCGGTTTTTTGACAATTTTTCAAAAAACCGAAAACCGGCTTTTTGGCTCGATCAACCGGTTTTTTAAGGTTTTTTTGATTAATGGTTTTTTCCTCAAAATTAACAATTATGAATTTCAAATTTCTATACAAGATCAAAATAAATGTATATATCTAAACTCTCTTAGGTAAAAGGCGTATATTTCTTGGAACATCAAAAAAAAAAGGTACTTTGAGATTTGTAATGGACGAAGATAAATATTATTGAAAGTATATAGTTTCAATGAACTACCCAACTTCAGGTAGAAAATATTAGTATCGTGTTTGTGATATGCCATTTCTAACGAAATTTGCAACGGTTTGTAAAGCTTTTGGAATTTTAAGCTAAAATAGATGCGTAAAAACAACTCATTTGAAATATAATCAAAATTTACACATTTACATGGAGATTCCACAATTATAGTTTTTCTGCGAGGTTACACATTATTTTTTTCATAATATATTATTAATAGTAGCTTATTTAAATCATTTAATTATGATTAGTCCATTACAAATCTTATAATTATTTAAGCGTATTTAGGATTTGCCATTTTACGGTGTGATATACATAAGAAAATAGAAAAACCGAAAACCGGCTTTTTCTTTCGGGCGGTTTTTTGGAACCCCTAGTACTGTACACATAACAAATTGACAAAAGAATTAGTTTTTCAATGCACAAACTATTAGCAATCGTTTGCTCTTTCAATCTTTCACTATCTGTCTATAATGTATTAATGTTTTAAATTAAATATTCAAATTAAATCAACGGAAATAGGAAGTATAGCAACGATGTAATGCAGTTTCCACGGGATTTCCCATTTTAAATACTTGGCATTCTGACGGCTCAAAACTGCTGAAGGTTTAATTCAACAGCTGGTGGGAATCTAATTGAGGCTTTTGACTTTTAGCACTTGAATGTTCATGAACGACCCAGAGTGAACACTTGAGCTGTAACATGTACATTTGTAAAAAAAAATGCAATGAATTTTCACTATATTTGTAAGTGGTACTCGTGTATAAAGCATGTTAACATTTTTTCCTGTTAAAGGAATTGCAAAAAGATAAGAAGAAACAATCATGTGTTGTTGCTCTGAGATTTTTATGGAATTAATTATATTGCACCACAAGATAGCTCTTTTTTATTTATTTAGTATACGTATTTTAGTGATACAGGATATATGTATATGGTACATATTTGCATATCCTGTTGAGTTGCGTCATTTGATGTACGTCAATATTCGCTTAACCTTTACATAAATATATTACATATATTTAAATACCCTTGGTAGGATTTTGATCAGCTGTCTTCATCTATTACATACACATGAGCGAAGACAATTCACTAGAGTGTTATGATTTTGACATACAAAATTACATACATTTGTATGCAGAGGTTCTAATCTCGACTTGAAGTAATAAAGAAGACAAACAGTAAAGGTAAACAGACATTTCTTCACATTTCCATTATTATATGTGTTGCGTCATCGATTGACTATTACGTCACAAAGGATAGAAAGGGTAAAAACACAGCCTTTCGATTTTAGCCCTAGAACTCGTTTATTTCAAGGGCTGTCATTATATGGGTAGGCAACCGTAGAATTAGATTTTTGTAGTTGATAGCAAACACGTGATAAACACTGGATCCATGCAGTGTTTCGTTTTTTTAACTCATTGGATTGTCTGTAATTTTATAGAATATATCAAAAGTAATCATTCCAATGCATTGATTCGATGCAATTTAATATACGTAATTTTAAAATAAAATATTTTATCAAAATATATATCCAAAACTAACGAGGGGGAGACAAATTCCCGGGCCCCTGCTATTTATAAGACCCCGATTATAGAGAAAATCATAGTAAGAACATATTAAAAAATAAAAAGTTAAAAACCGACCACAAATAACGAATCTATACTTGCTGGGTAACTTAAAGGTCTGACCGCACTATACGGCCGTCGACTGCTCCAGCACGACACAACACGGCAAAGTTGATACAAAAGGCAACTCTGTCGCGTGACGCACGCTGCCGATCGTGTCGCAGACGCATAGTGCGGTCAGACCTTAAAAGGCTCTTTTTAATTTAAAAAGGAATTTTCTGTAAAAAATTTGCCTGCGGTGCAGCTTAAAGGTATTTAAATAGTGTTGATTTTGACATGTAAATTTACAACTCTTTGGATGCTGACCAACGCCAATCGGCGTTTTGCCAACAAGTCCATGGGCCTGAAAACGCCGATAGGCGTGGCATTATGAGCGTGTACAAAGTAAACAAGAATACTACCCGCTAAGCCTTTACAGGTAGCACTGAAAACAAATGCATTGAACATGGGTCGTGTAATCCAGTTCAGTCATTTGTCAACGTTTATAAAGACTGGTTTACACCGGAATTTCTGAATTTATAACCATTGCAGAATTTCCCGATGGAAATCCCCAACTGTTAGGTATTTTAGATTGTGGCTTGGCATTTAGATTGTGAGCTAAACATTTAAACAACAATGAAGAAGATGGAACTGCATAGTTTTGGAAAAATACATTCATTAAACACTAAACACACGAGTCTAAACACACCTTTACGAATCTCGAAATCCTCGGCGGTAGTTATCTGGGGTAGTAATCTAGGGTTTGTTTGGATTAGCTACAATATATCTGCTTTCTATTAGATTCCTAAATATTTTTAGTTGGAAATGTAGGCGAAATTTTCAGCGTGGCTGACTTTCAACAGAAAATCGTCAGCACCAAAGGGTTAAATGTTTTTTTCTTAATTATTTAAAAAGGGCAATATTTTATTTAATTCTAAAACAAGTCCCCCTCACAAAAAGGTCCAGAATACTTGAGGTTGGGTCTGGATTTTATTTCGACGATCCTGTACATATTATGTATTTAACTAAATCAAAATTTAAAATTTCTATACATTTTTATAGACGATATTCTTATGTACAGACTTCGATATTGTCAACCTTTTCTTTCCTTCATGATTTGTAAGACAATAATAATTGACAATAGTGAACCATTTTTTGTGGTTAAAAGCAACATGGCCAACGATCTCTATTTATGTAAATGAGAAACAATGTAAACACAGAATGTATAATAAATAATAATCTAAAAAAAATGTAAATTGTCAATTAAAATACACGAGTATTATTCATACGACATATATTCTTAGGATAATCACGAAAATAAATAAAAATAAGTTAAAAAAAACATCAATAATTCATATGCCGTCTTGGGTAAGAAAAACGGGTTTACATCGTTTTATTAATTCAATCGTTCGTATTTTATTTTTCGTACAAATGAAAAACTAAAATTGAAAACTTGTTATTGCATAGAACTTTCGCAACATTTAGACTTGATTTAAAAAAAATCAAATTAAGATATTATTTAAGATGCAATGTTAATATAGAAGAAAATGTTTTAAAACTCATATGTCAAGTGAATATATACACAAAAGAGTAATAAAAGAAGTATTAATGAAACACATTAGATATGAGAGAAAGTTTAAAAAAAAAAGGTCTCATTTTGCTGAATTCTTCAATTAATATGCACATATAAAACTACGAAATGTATTTTTAAATACACACATAAGTAAAAAGTTATAAGTAATGCAATAAATATGAATGTAATCACCTGAAGAGCAATTTGAGGAAGCATCCGAATCCTCTGCAGGTAGCTACTTCACCGGTGTAGGTGACCGTCATCTTCGCAGGACGTTTCCCGATTCAGGGAACAAATGTTTCGGACGACAACAAAACCAGGTAGGCAAAGGTGTGCAAAGTAAACAACACTAGTTATTATAACTTATATATTATCACAGTCGAAAGAATTTGGAGATTGGCGCGTTCACATGGCAGTGGCAAATGCGCCGGCCGTTTGGTCACTTTTGGCGCTCAATTCTTCTGCTTGTGCACATACTCTCGAGTAAGACAAGATAACTTGGGGTAATTCAATTCGACAGAAGATCTCCGAGTTCCGACAGCGTGTTAGTGATGGCGGCTCGCTCGAACAGCGTAATTTGCGCACATCATGAAGTGGGCATTCAAAGTTTTGAAGAAAACGAAAAGTTGCCGAGAGCGAGAGTCGCGATAGATATAGAGACGCGCTCCACACTCGACGCTCCGCACTCAACAGCGCGTTCCCCACTCCTGCACTCCTGCACCCCGCACTGCGGTTGCTCGATCGTCGCTCATCATGCTTTGCACCAAACACCCGCTTACACGCCCTATACTGTTTCACAACATATACATACATACATATGTATATCAATAGATAGTCGTTTCAAATTATATTCTGATCATTTACGCATCATCCATTTATTTATACGTGTGTAGGAATCTCGTCGTCGTCATCGTCATCGAAACCTTCGAGAATATTCCGCAACAACAAAATACATCGAGCGGAACAGCATCAAGCATTCCAGAAAATTCGACGCCTCGACGAAAACAAAATTCCTCTCGTACGCGTCAATAACCACTTCCATCAAGCATTCCAGAAAATTCGACGCCTCGACGAAAACAAAATTCCTCTCGTACGCGTCAATAACCACTTCCACCAAGCATTCCAAAAACACTATAAAAGGAGGTACAACCCAAACAACGCCAGTCGACCCAGAGCAGCAAGCGTCGACACACAGCATCAGACCAGTCGACCCACAGCAGCAAGCGTCGACACACAGCAGCAGACCAGTCAACATACAGCTCCTGACCAGCCACCACTACACTACGCGGACTTGGAAGATCAACCAGCCGGACGAGCCAGCAACACACTGCCGTATCCAGAGACCTTCCGTACATAGCTGAATGCTGAGCCAGCGACACTCTACCATATCCAGAGACCGCTGAACGACATACTTTTGCCCACAAATACCATACCTTTGTACAACCATAGGCAAACAATAAAACTTTATAAAACTAGCACAACAGTGTTTCGTTAGGCCGGGATACGGTCAACACACATGTAACCCGCCTACATTGGTACTAATCCGACGTGATCCACGCAACCTTCTGATCATCCAACAGCGCTGTCAACACATCGCTACCCCGCCTACATTGGTGACCCCATCTTTGAACCACACAACAGTGTTTCGTTAGGCCGGGATACGGTCAACACATCGTACCCCGCCTACACGTGCTTATGTTAAATACTTTCAAGCATTCAATTTGTTATATTCTGATGTATGGCAGTCACTACATTTCTACATAGCTGTGGAGTTGTAAAAATATGACTCCGATTCCGACATTTTTCCACTTACATTTTCTGATTTAAAAAAAATTAAAAATGTAAAATTTAATCTACTTTTATTTTATTTTTTCCCATTGGGATCATCGATATAGAATGTATAAGATAGGCCTGTAGCTGCTCTACGACATGGTCGAGTTTCGGTCACAATCCTGCGAGCTGGGACCAACTCGGCCTTGTTGGGTTCTCGCTGCTTTACTTTCTTTTTTCATTTATTTTCCATTTCCATTTTCTATTTATTACATTAAATATTCATGTCTTCAACAATTCCATCGTTTCACTCCATACGCCTCCCCATGGCCTTTTCATAGAAGTCTTAACGTGCTATTCAGCGGAGAGATTTGAGGGCTTAAAGGACTACTTTTCCGATAGTGTTTTTAGTGAGTAATGGCGCATCTATACATCATGTACGCGTCTAACGTAACGGATTTCTTAAATATCAGGCGTTTTCTTATTTGATCTAAATATGAGAAGAAAAAAAAACAAAGATAGAAACACTGTCTCAGATGTGGTAAACGGATTATTTTATGGAGGATGGACGAATGAGACGACTGGCATGTTAATGCACGTGTTTATTATATGACAGCTGAAGACAGAGTGAGTAGTAGCTCTCCGAACCCAGCCGGGTTGGTCCCCACTCGCAGGAAGGCAACCAAACTCGACCATGTCGTATAAGCGAGCCGCCACATCACTCCCCCCCCAGCATCAGCGATACCAAAATTACAAAGAAACAAATTTTACAAAAGAAAAAAAATTATTGTTACTGTAGGCGGGGTACGATGTGTTGACCGTATCCCGGCCTAACGAAACACTGTTGTGTGGTTCAAAGATGGGGTCACCAATGTAGGCGGGGTAGCGATGTGTGTTGACAGCGCTGTTGGATGATCAGAAGGTTGCGTAGATCACGTCGGATTAGTACCAATGTAGGCGGGTTACATGTGTGTTGACCGTATCCCGGCCTAACGAAACACTGTTGTGCTAGTTTTATAAAGTTTTATTGCTTGCCTATGGTTGTACAAAGGTATGGTATTTGTGGGCAAAAGTATGTCGTTCAGCGGTCTCTGGATATGGTAGAGTGTCGCTGGCTCAGCATTCAGCTATGTACGGAAGGTCTCTGGATACGGCAGTGTGTTGCTGGCTCGTCCGGCTGGTTGATCTTCCAAGTCCGCGTAGTGTAGTGGTGGCTGGTCAGGAGCTGTATGTTGACTGGTCTGCTGCTGTGTGTCGACGCTTGCTGCTCTGGGTCGACTGGTGTTGTTTGGGTTGTACCTCCTTTTATAGTGTTTTTGGAATGCTTGGTGGAAGTGGTTATTGACGCGTACGAGAGGAATTTTGTTTTCGTCGAGGCGTCGAATTTTCTGGAATGCTTGATGGAAGTGGTCGTACGAGCATTTAGTTTATTGATGCGTACGAGAGGAATTTTGTTTTCGTCGAGGCGTCGAATTTTCTGGAATGCTTGGCGCCTTTCCGCTCGATGTATTTTAATGGTGGCGGCGTGTTTCGACCGGTTTGGTTCCACTCGACTGGTAGGGGCGTTCCGCCTGAGTTTAATATAACGACTGCAGGTGCATATCGTCTGGGTTTCGGGAATGTAGTTTGTTGTTGCGGAATATTCTCGAAGGTTTCGATGACGATGACGACGACGAGATTCCTACATGGCTCTCCGGTGAGTGTTAACGATGTGTGTGATTTTGTGGGAATCTTGATGTGTTGGAGTCTATTGACTCGATGGCGTCGTTGTTTGTCCGGTTGTGCTGGAGAAAGTTGTCTCGACAGCGGGTCTTGTGTTGCATGCCGGTCCAAGTCTTGTTCTCTACCAGGTTGCTTATTTTGGGCGAGCTGCGTTGGTAGTGAAGGTTTGCGATGGCTTGGATGGTGCTGTTGTGCAGGCTGCTGTGTTCTGCGTGGAGTCATTCGCGTGACTGTTTTGCTGGTTGTGCTGGAGTTAGTTGTCTCGGCAGCGGGTCTTGCGTGAAGAACGTTGGTTGACGAAGTGCGTTGAGTGCTGGTCTTCGTTGGTTGTGCTGGAGTTAGTTGTCTCGACAGCGGATCTTGCGTGAAGAACGTTGGTTGACGAAGTGCGTTGAGTGCTGGTCTTCGTTGGTTGTGCTGGAGTTAGTTGTCTCGACAGCGGATCTTGCGTGAAGAACGTTGGTTGACGAAGTGCGTTGAGTGCTGGTCTTCGTTGGTTGTGCTGGAGTTAGTTGTCTCGGCAGCGGGTCTTGCGTGAAGAACGTTGGTTGACGAAGTGCGTTGAGTGCTGATCTTCGTTGGTTGTGCTGGAGTTAGTTGTCTCGACAGCGGATCTTGCGTGAAGAACGTTGGTTGACGAAGTGCGTTGAGTGCTGGTCTTCGTTGGTTGTGCTGGAGTTAGTTGTCTCGACAGCGGATCTTGCGTGAAGAACGTTGGTTGACGAAGTGCGTTGAGTGCTGGTCTTCGTTGGTTGTGCTGGAGTTAGTTGTCTCGACAGCGGGTCTTGCGTGAAGAACGTTGGTTTACGAAGTGCGTTGAGTGCTGGTCTTCGTTGGTTGTGCTGGAGTTAGTTGTCTCGACAGCGGATCTTGCGTGAAGAACGTTAGTTGACGAAGTGCGTTGAGTGCTGGTCTTCGTTGGTTGTGCTGGAGTTAGTTGTCTCGACAGCGGATCTTGCGTGAAGAACGTTGGTTGTGTTGGAGCTAGTTGGCTTAGTGGCGATTTGTTTCACCGGTTGTGCTGGAGTGGGTTGACTCAACAGCGGGTTGTGTTGGTAGCTGGTCCATATGTACTTTCACACCATGTTACTGTTTCGGTCGTTACAATGGTAGTGAAGGTTTGTGACGGTCTGGACGGTGCTGTTGTGCAGGCTGCGGCGTCCTGCATGGGCTCATCGAGGTGATGAATCATCGAAGGTGTGATGAGCGGTGCTGGCGGATCAACAGTAGTGGATCCATTTGGTTGTTGTCTCCGGGTTGCGTCTTGTTGTGGCGAAAGCTGCGGAGTTGTTTGACATGGTCACTAGTTGTAGGAACATGTAGCGGACTGCGTTTGAAGTCTGCGTTGAGGGTTGCGTTGTAGACTGCGTTGAAGGCTGCGGTTGCGTGAAGTCTGCGGTTGCTATGTAGGCTGCGATGTGGGCTGCGATGTGGGCTGCTATGTAGGCTGCGATGTAGGCTGCTATGTAGGCTGCGATGTGGGCTGCTATGTAGGCTGCGATGTGGGCTGCTATGTAGGCTGCGATGTGGGCTGCTATGTAGGCTGCGATGTGGGCTGCTATGTAGGCTGCGATGTGGGCTGCTATGTAGGCTGCGATGTAGGCTGCTATGTAGGCTGCGCTGTGGGCTGCTGTCGTGGCGGCTGTTGGTTGTTGTGGAGGCTGCACTGTGGGCTGCCGTGTTGACTGCGCTGTTGACTGCTATGAAGGCTGCGTTGTGGGCTGCTATGTAGGCTGCGCTGTGGGCTGCTATGTTGACTGCGCTGTTGACTGCTGTCGTGGCGGCTGTTGGTTGTTGTGGAGGCTGCACTGTGGGCTGCCGTGTTGACTGCGCTGTTGACTGCTATGAAGGCTGCGTAGTTCAAAGATGGGGTCACCAATGTAGGCGGGGTACGATGTGTTGACAGCGCTGTTGACTGCTATGAAGGCTGCGTAGTTCAAAGATGGGGTCACCAATGTAGGCGGGGTACGATGTGTTGACCGTATCCCGGCCTAACGAAACACTGTTGTGTGGTTCAAAGATGGGGTCACCAATGTAGGCGGGGTAGCGATGTGTGTTGACAGCGCTGTTGGATGATCAGAAGGTTGCGTAGATCACGTCGGATTAGTACCAATGTAGGCGGGTTACATGTGTGTTGACCGTATCCCGGCCTAACGAAACACTGTTGTGCTAGTTTTATAAAGTTTTATTGCTTGCCTATGGTTGTACAAAGGTATGGTATTTGTGGGCAAAAGTATGTCGTTCAGCGGTCTCTGGATATGGTAGAGTGTCGCTGGCTCAGCATTCAGCTATGTACGGAAGGTCTCTGGATACGGCAGTGTGTTGCTGGCTCGTCCGGCTGGTTGATCTTCCAAGTCCGCGTAGTGTAGTGGTGGCTGGTCAGGAGCTGTATGTTGACTGGTCTGCTGCTGTGTGTCGACGCTTGCTGCTCTGGGTCGACTGGTGTTGTTTGGGTTGTACCTCCTTTTATAGTGTTTTTGGAATGCTTGGTGGAAGTGGTTATTGACGCGTACGAGAGGAATTTTGTTTTCGTCGAGGCGTCGAATTTTCTGGAATGCTTGATGGAAGTGGTCGTACGAGCATTTAGTTTATTGATGCGTACGAGAGGAATTTTGTTTTCGTCGAGGCGTCGAATTTTCTGGAATGCTTGGCGCCTTTCCGCTCGATGTATTTTAATGGTGGCGGCGTGTTTCGACCGGTTTGGTTCCACTCGACTGGTAGGGGCGTTCCGCCTGAGTTTAATATAACGACTGCAGGTGCATATCGTCTGGGTTTCGGGAATGTAGTTTGTTGTTGCGGAATATTCTCGAAGGTTTCGATGACGATGACGACGACGAGATTCCTACATTACACAAAGAGAAAAAATTATTACGTGGGGAGAAAAAAAAAATGTTGACGTGGGTCATCCGCTGTGTACATAGGTGTACCGCCCTGAATGGTCGGTAGATTCGAGGGCGGTGACGTCGCGAGCAGGACGGTGGGTGGTCCGATGGTCGCGCGATGCGATGCTGCGGCGGCGCCGCTCTTCCGAGGCTGATGTCGGTTGGTGGGGCGGCGGGGGCGGCAGGGGCATCGATGTGGTTGATGATACTCCGAGCTGGACTGTGAGTCGTTGTGGCTCGTGGAGGTGTTGTAGCGCTACCGCCCGTCTCGGCGTGACGACGCTCGTGGGGACGGACGGGGCCTTGATGATGATGATGATGATGATGGTGCTGAGGTGGTGTATGTCTTGTGGTGCTGGATGACCGTTCTATGTGTAGTGGATCGCGCATGACTCCACATCCAGCTGTCAAGATCGTCGTCTCATTCGCTCCCCCATTTTTTAAAAGCACCTGTCGTCGACGTTGTGGCTGGACGTCGGTAGGTAGGTAGGTAGGTAGGTAGGTAGCCGTGTCTGCTCGTTTATTGTCACCCGCGGGCCGCGACGCGTGTTGATGGCGATGGGGGCGCGGCGGGTAGCTTCTCCCGCCTGACTCGGCGAGGCAGGGATGAGCGGCATGTTGAAATTGATCGAGGCTGCGTGGCTCGATGTCGGGGGTCACCAGTATGGAGGATGAACGAATGAGACGACTGGCATGTTAATGCACGTGTTTATTATATGACAGCTGAAGACGGAGTGAGTAGTAGCTCTCCGAACCCAGCCGGGTTGGTCCCCACTCGCAGGAAGGCAACCAAACTCGACCATGTCGTATAAGCGAGCCGCCACAATTTCATACATTTCAATCTCTGGCACTCGAATTTTCATTAGTATGATAATTCGTGTGGGTAAGTCTAGATGCATGGAATTTTTGAGTGCCAAATATCAAGATTTAAATATAAGGTAAGAAATACCACGATCAAGATTTGTGACGTGTGCGAGATCGCTTTGTGTGTAATAATCACCGAGCTTTTAGATCTATATAGCGCGAACAGTCACTTTCATCTTAAAAATTAAAGTCCGTCTACCTATAAAAGTCGTAATAAAAACAATCGTGCAGCTATATAAAACCAAAATAGAAGAAACTAAAAAATATAAATAAAAATTAAAACATGTATGTACGAAATTAGATTCGACCAAAGGGGGGGACTATGGTAGTCAACTAAACGAAGAATTATACAACTGACGAGCAAAAGGCACATTAGTCCCAACTATATAATTTTTTCATTTGAATTTTTTTCCCGCTTTTTATTTGTGGCGTCATAATGAATCGCACACTTTGTACACACCACCCGCCAGCCGTGCTTACGGTATATCTTTAGTATATTTCAAACGATTTAGCTACAAACATAATCAGAAATTGTCTGACCACCGATAGCACGCCTACAGACAGCCAGTGCATTCCGGATTCGCGGGCAATGTCCTGTTTTGAAATGTGTGAAAAGGGAAAACGCGTAATAGCGAGTAGTTGGTAGTATTGGTATGGTCAGTAGAAGTAGCGGGGCGCGGGGTGCGGTGTCTCGCCTGTGTCCGTCCCGGTGTCTGCATTTCGGCATTTCGGCATTTCGGCGTTTCGGCGTTTCGGCATTTGATTGATTCGCGTGTGTCGAATTCGATCGAGTGTTTGTCGGCCGCCGATTGACTGATCGCGAAATGATCGAGACCGAGATGGACGCGGAGGGCGACCTGACGAAGACAGACCCGCTGTCGAGTTGCGACACGGCGATGGAAGTGGAGGGGTTGGCGGGAGAAGACGAAGGCGACGGCGATGGAGAGAATGGCCAGAATCACCAGAAGGAGAAGAAAGGAAGGAAGAAAAGGGAGTCGGAAGAAGGCGAGGACGTGGACGGGGAAACCTCGATGCCCCCGCCACTGACGCCGCTGTCAGATCCTTTGCTTTTGCCGATCTCCAGCTCGCCTTTCTTGTCTGCCGAACTCGAAGGCGAAAACCCCGAACCTGACTTCATCCGTAACACTCGCTCTTTATTCTCTATTCAATACAATATTCAATACGACGATAATCATTCGGTAATCCCCACCCTCGCGCCAAAACACTGTCTGACGCACACTGTTGCCAATCTGTCCTTTTCAAAATAGACGCGCTCACTATATTTTCGAGTCTTTGCACTGTGTTATTCGATCGATTGATTATATTCATTTCATTTCTTCACTTTTTTATTTATTTTAACCCTTTGCCCGCGGCAATAAATATAGCGAACAAGCACTGTACGCAGCACTTTTTTTGCGTATTTGGCAATCGAGTTTTCGACCTTAAATACAGATTTTAATATTTACAGGTATTCCTCGACTTACGACGGAGATACGTTCCTGAACCTCGGTCGTAAGTCGAGGAATATATTTATATTTTTTTTTCGGTGATTTTACTTACTTTTATTAATACAGTAATTCAAATGAATTCGTATTTAAATTTAAAAAAAAATCTACATCATCCGTACTTATTAATTATAAATTATACATCCTCATCACTTATCACATAAGTACAATCCATTTCTTCATCTTCAGTTTGAGATACAGTCGTATGAGTTTTTTTGAAAAAATGTGTCTAATTTTTTTTGAAAAGTATCCTGTTTTTTTTCTCTATATATTTCTTGGTAGTATGCAAGATTTCCTTGAATCCTGCGGTTCACATTTGAAAATCTTTCAATGTCTGGTTCCATCATTTCAAACTTTTGTATTCCTTGATTAATTAAATTAAAAGCAGCAGCCGTTTCTTTCAATACAAATTTTTTCAGCGGTTCTGCAGATGTGATTGATTTATTTTCATCAATATCCTCTTCTGCAACCATTTGAGTTTCAAGATCTAATAATTCTGCATTGGTTAGATCTTCTAAATCATTTTCAAGAAGTTGGTTGATATCTTTGTTATCTACGTCAAATTGTAGACGTTCACTAAATTGTACGATTAGGTTAGTAATATCCTCGACATTTTTTTTTCTTTTTCGAATTTGCAAAGAGAAACGGGTTCAAATCGATTATTTTTAAATAATGAGCTTTAAGAGACGCAATGGAATTCGCTTTTCAATCTTGTCATCGATCCAAATCACTAGTAATTTTTCCATTTGTTGAATGGGTCCGAGTCTTTTTTTATTTATTATTTTAGATTTGAATGACAAGGACCCTTTAACGGCTTTACGATTTTTTTTACCACTATCATATTGTTTTATCACTTCAAGTTTCATTTCTAAGTCTATCACCTTTCTCTTTTTTTTAACAAGAGTTTATTTATCAGTCATTATCACGTTTCTTTATCACACATTATAAATGTTCTTATAAATAAAAATTTGAGCATTAATCAACACGAAATTTAGAAAATAAACATCTTAAAACAATAACCGTATGAGTTTGTTACCGTCGTGCGATTGGTGACGAATCCCAAAAGAATGAGTCATAACTTAATTTTTAAAACTACTGATATGTTTCATTTCTTCCGAAAGAGAATTCCCCGTTTTCATAACTCACATCCGCTTGAGATTTATCAATCAATTTTTGAAAAATAATTAATTAATAAAAAATATATTATTTTTTTTCGGTCGTAAGTGCGAACCGTCGTAAGTCGAGAACTACCTGTACTCATGTAACCAGATATGTTAACCCTTAGTGGCCCAACCTTTTTTTTGACGTATTTTAACATATTTTCTGGGATTTATGGGTTCATAGGAATAAAATAAAGATAAAAATATGAATTAAAAAAATCATTTATTTATAATAACATATAATAAAATGGTGGTTCCACAGTGGAACCTCTGGGCCACTGGCCATTTTAAATTATTTGTGGAATAGCTTAAAACAATTATTCTTACCACTAAGACATGGTCCCATTAATATATTAATCCCCTTTAATTGCTTCATTTCTGCAATATTCGTTTTCAGAGTCTTCGGGTTACCAAATTTTTTTTTGTATATCATACAAATTTGTTTCAAAAACAATATTTTGAATCAACTCTTCGGGAAAAAATTGAAGAATCACATCAGTGGGTGATTCAATATTATTGCCTCATTTTTTGGCCACAATGACAACAAATTTATTTTGGATATTATTCCGAGCACCTCTTCCTCATATAATTCGTTGCTCACCACGTATCGACTTTACTGGAAGTTCATCTTCGTTTTCTCAAATTCCAACATCTTCATCATGCTTCTCGTGCCGGTCATCACCCCTGTTCTCCAAAATAGTGAGATCACCTATCTCACCTATCTAAGTCCATCAGATGCCAAAAATTCACAATCAGACGTATTTCTGCCAAAAGGTGATTCACACAAAGATTCTCAAATTCAATAAATGACCATTGCAGTTTAACTGATATAAATATTTGATAAACATGCCGTCAAAATAGAGATAATTGTAAAAAAACAAAAAGTAAAAAAAGTGTACTAGTGGTCCCACTGTGGGACCCCCCCATCTTGAAGCTATGAAATAGTTATAAAATGTGCGAGGTATATGTATTTATTTGTATCATTTAGTTGACAGTAATATAGAAGTATAAAAACACATAGTAGCATACCTGCCATCTTTGATAATAAAGTAATTATTGGTGTTTTACTTAACCGCGATATTCACTTACGCTCTTGCCGATAGTCAAAAGTCAACTAACGACAAGTTTTTTCTTGAACGAAAGAATAAATATTTCCAACGAACGCTAAATGTCTCTGGTAACGATAAAATCGAAGTGGTATCGAAATACAACCATTGGGACACTAGGAAAAAAATAATGAAGTTGTGGTTCTTCCATGGCACCACTTGGACACAAAGGGTTAATTAACACAAAGTATTATTTTAAACAATAAAATACATAATATATCTCGTAATTTTGGCTTAATTGTCAAATAATCATTCTTCATACAATTGAAACGTATCACATAAAGACGTGACGTCACATAAACGAGGTTTCAGTATGGTTCCACAAAAAACTAATTTTGACCGGTATATATTCATTTTAAGCAAATTGAATATATGGCATTCAACTCTCAGTAATATATTCAACCCAAAGCTTCCATAGAAGACGGCCGCGCGCAAACAGTTAAATGTATATCAGGATTACCTAACAGGTAACCCCAATGCGTCTTCCTGGTCAGAAATATTGTACATTTGATTCAAGTATTATACAAAGTAAATACATTAATATCCACAGCGACATCTATGGTCAAATTTGTAAATTTGCAGCATTTTATATAATTCAGCGAAATTCGAGATTGCTGAAAACTCGACATTTTGCAAGAAAATAGGTAAGGTTGCCGGTTAACCCTTTGCCCGCGGCAATAAATATAGCGAACAAGCCCTGTACGCAGCACCTTTTTCTCGAATTTGGCAATCGAGTTTTCGACCTTAAATACAGATTTTAATATTTACTCAAGTAACCAGATATGTTAACACAAAGTATTGTTTTAAATTAATTGTAGTTTTGGATTAATTGTCAAATAATCATTCTTCATTATTGTATGAAGACGTAACGTCACATAATAGGAGGTTTCAGTATGGTTCCACAAAAAACTAATTTTTGACTGGCATATATTCATTTTAAGCAAATTGAATAGATGGTATTCAACTCTCAGTAATATATTCAATCAATTTTGAACCTTAAAACAGTTGAAATAGGCGCATATAAGGCTCAAAATCCCGTGCAAAGTTCAGAAATTCTATGGAAGACAGCCGCGTTACAGACTTGTCGTCCAAAGCTTCCATAGAAGACGGCCGCGGGCAAACGGTTAAAGCCAAGACGCGGGACTCACTGCTGTCAGTGGCTGTTGTGTGTGTGAGTGTAAAAAGTATTGCTAGTAAAGAAGAAAACGGCTTGGTCGACAGTGCGCAATTATTATACGTACCTATACAATATTTAGAATTTTAAACAATCGTACGCATTATTAAAATTTAAGACATTTACCGATAGAATTATTACGTGGTGCCACTTTAATATTGCGCACTGTCGACCAAGCCGTTTTCTTCTGCACTGGTCCCGCATCTCGGCTTTAACTGGGTTACCAATTTGTTGGAACCATTCGGATAAATTGGCAATCACTGATAGGAAACTCTGGAGTCACAAATCACAAAGGTATGGCCTGCAGAAATCAGTGGGATTTGAACCACTTTTTTCAAAGCATTATATGCTAAACACTAGTCTTTTCTGCTGGTTTATATATGAACGTATATATAACGTTATATATGAACGTATCCATTCCGTTTTCTCATATATGGTTTAGGGTGAAATCACACAGGAAGGAACGCGTCACATGTTTTTTTTTTTAGATACTTTTAAACATGCGAAAAAATGTGGCACGCCTTGTACGTATTCATGGCACGCCCAGCACACACTCTCCTAAAATCACTCCCTGGAGTGTTTTCGGTAAAATTTCATCCTCGTATTCGTCCTTGCTTGACAGTGATCGATAACAGTGTATCCTATATTTGAAGAAATGTAGGAGAACCCCCACAGCGGGGAGCCAAGCACACAACGTGCCGTTCTTCCCTGTGTGGTTTCGCCCATACTCTATTCAGTAGTGTTACCAGAAAAATTTGGCCCACATGTAAATGTTACCAAAGAGCACCTACATATATATACGGTGATCATATTTTTTTGCAGTAAATAAAGAACATATAGAGAATCGTTTTGTATCGCTGTGAGAGTCAGCGTATTTTTCGCGAAGTAATGATTTTGTAAATTAAACATAACTCCTAAACCTTTCTATAAATTATATTAAAAATTGGAATACAGCTGCTTTATAGTTGTCTTCGACTGTATGAATTATAAGATCAAAATTTCTCAAACTTTGTTGATTATTTTATTAAATTTTGTATTAAATTCACATGCATTTCAATTTATTTTCACGTAGTAAACGATGTCTATATTATAGATCATGATGTTATTCATGTGAACGGAACATGTATACTACTAGAAAAAAAAACTAGCCTATTTCAATATCTGGGGATTAGAAATCTTCTATGAATATTATCATTTTGGAATATTACCGATCAATTCCTTAGAAAAAAGTCAAGCCTTAACGATAGAAATATATATATACATTACATATATTTATCTATATTTTGGAAAAAAAAATGCTTCTATGAATATAAGTTTTTTTAAATAATACTTTTTTGTATGAAATTTGGAAGATTAAAAAAAAAAACACATTGTGTTGACGGCCTTTGAACGAGGTTTTATTAAAAACGTTTGTGTTTATGACCCATAGTGAGTTGATACCAAAATATGTATAGATATACAAAATTGTTTGGAAAGACCATTTATGAAGTCCGATCGGTAAATCCAGACTAAATGAAATTGCAATATTACTTCAATATGCGTCTTAAACACATAGTCTGTATTTTTTTAATAAAACTTCATTCAAAGGCTGTCAATACAGTGTGTTTATTAATTCTCCAAACTTCATACAAAAAAGAATTGGTTGCTACTTTAGTATGCGGTCTACCTTAGCATGCGATCTACCTTTGAATCGTAGTCTACTATTTTTTACTTTATCTATGTACGTAGTTTTATTTGTATCGTAGCAACGAAATGTTTATTACAATTTTTGTGTTTTTCCTGACGCCCCATAATGTTGTCGAAGCTTATCTATCAAAATATCGTCTGCAGCGAAGAAAATGCAGTTGAATTTTTACGACAACACAATCTTCTTGATGTTGCAGAAGACGCGATGCCTTGTCATTTATGCGGCGGCGTTATGGAAAATGCAACAAGACGTAACAGAGGTGGGGAACTCATCCCCGTACTTCGATGTGCTCGTAAAGGATGCCAAACGTATCGTTCAGTTAGAAAAGGTTAGGTTAAGTTAAGGTTGGCCCCTATACATTTGAGATTTGGTATCAAAAATGGCCCATCTTTTTTTTATCTTTTGCTGCATGGTGAGATGTAATTTATAAAGAGATATGTGTCGTCGTTAATGTACAAATAAAGTTTAATTTGTAATCATTGTGTATTTTTTTTTTTTTGCTATAAATGTAATTTTTGTTTTTTAAAGGGCCAACCTTAACTTAACTTAACCTATCCTGACCCTTAAATAAATAGGTGTTGGCTGCTAAGATCTATTTTTTTTTAAAGTTTTATTTCATCAATATTTTCACAAAAAAAACATATCTTAGCAGCCAACACATATTTATTTAAGGGTCAGGATAGGTTAGGGGTAAGGTTGGCCCCATTCGTTTAAGACTAGGTCGTTAGGTTCGGTATTATTCAGCCTCAGTGTCACACTTGAGAACTGAGACAGTGAGACCGCATATTAAAGTAAAAACATGAAGGTAGATCGCATACTAAAGTAGAAATGTGCACGTAGACCGCATACTAAAATAGCACTAAGAAATTTGTTCAAAAAACTCCCATTCATAAATATCATACCATTATAACTTTATTCAAAATATCGACAAATAAATTGAAATATATGTTTATACCAGTGGCGTGCTATGGAAATTTGCCTGTTTATATCGCACAGCCTTACTTACATGTGTGCATGAGGGACTCAGTATGGCGTCACCTTTGTATCCTGCTCGTACACACATAAATAAGACTGTTCGATGAAAACATGGATGTTTATATGGCGTGCCACTGGTATATATATATGTAAATGTTTATTTCTACTGTTTAAAGCTTAACTCATTTTTTTCCAATGAATTTATCGAGAATATTCCAAAATGATAATATTCAGAAAAGATTTAAAATCCTCAGATATCGAAATTGCCTAGTTTTTTTTATCACGTAGCCTACTTTTAAAATCGAATCTTTCATTTAATTCGTAAAAAATATAATACATTGAATTGTATATAAAAATGAATAGAGCAATCATCACAGTTTTAGAAATACTGATATGGTAATTTAAAAGGTCGGATACAACTGTGGAGAAGTTGTATTTCAATTTACTTTAATTCATTGAATTTAATTAATTAATTTTAATTTAATTTACAAAACCTATTATTTTTATCGTTACTTTGGGAAAAATTCGCCGACTCATAAAGTTTTCGGAATATTCGGGCAGCCCATAGTGAATTTATTAATTCTCAATTTTTCAATTTTTAATTTTTATGTACAATTTTTTAAATGTTTTATTTTATTTGTTTTTCTATTATTGTTGTTTTATTTTTTCTTATGTATTTGATCTTTTATGTATTGCCTGGCCACAGTGTCATATTGGGGTGACCTGTAAAGACTCTGTGGTATACTTGTATATTAAAATAAATAAATAAAATAAACATGTCTGAAAGCTGTTTTATGGACACCATTACATTAATAATTGGCGGTCCTTCAGGGGACCCCTGCAACCCCAAGGGCCCGGAAACCCCCGTGTCCATTCCATTTTCTCAACTTATAGATTTACTCTCTCACGGATGATAAATTTAAATAAATCTCGATCCTATCGATCAATGAGCTTTGTTTTGGCATAGAACCTTATGCCAAATTACTTTTTAAGTATTTGGGTAGTACGGGTACCTGCTTGGGTAAGGATTTATTGTTTGAATTGAAAACTATTCTTGCACAATTTTTGTAACCTCTTTACATAAGTAGGTACTCGTACAACCCAAGTTCCAAAAAGTCTAATTTGAATAATATGGCATCCTTAATCAGTACATATTGTTCAACTAACATATCAGGTTTGATCAATCAACCCTAATCCGGATAAGGTGGGTCTAATAGACCCATCCGCTTCTGATATTATTGTTGTTTTTGCAATTAAAAATGCAAAAATAGTGCACCCTATCAGTTTTTTATAAAAGTTTCACTTACATATTTCTTTATACAGCAACAGATTTCGTTATTGTTTTGGTAAAACTTCATAACTTGTCTTTGATAAAATCACAATAAATGGATTTTTTCGTATAAAATGCTTTTTACAGTATTACTTATATCTTTTAATTTAATCCATAAAATATTAACCATTTAAAAGTAAAGGATTGCTCATGTGTGTCGGTTAGGCTGTATTTGCAATAGATTATCTGAATTATGTTATGTAGATTCATTATAAAACACTTATCATATGTATATGAAATTATTTCATAAAACAAATATAGTTATATGAAATTTTTGAGCTAGATTTGAATTATTAAATGTAACATAATGGAAATTTCCATTGTACACCAAAAATGAACTATGTAAATATTTACACACATTTTCTTTTAATTTTAGCGGCTACAATGAAAGATTTTGACGATGCTGTACCTGAAGAAGAGCGAAAATATTGCTTAAAAGAATATTCAGGTATATTATTTATAATACTCGAGTACAATTTGATTTTTTTTGTATTTACATTTAATTGATTTATTCTCGATAACTATGCATGTATCAGAATTTTCCTCGATAAATTTTATGTTATCCTAATGCATTTATAAAATACATTTGAATTATTTCTCACATTTATAATAGTCAAGTATATTTTTCATTCCAGATCTGAACAATGTGAAACAAGTCCGCATGCATTGCACTGCATGCAATAAACATTTAGGATTGTCAGCACATAATGTTAGCAGGTTGCGAATGCATCCATTACTGCGTACATTAGTGTGTATTGATTGTTTGGATTTCTACAACAGCGGTGAATTCTCTAAAGGTGAAGATGGTAGTGAATTGTACTGTAGGTGGTGTGGACAGGGGGGTCAAGTCTACTGTTGTTCATCTTGTCCTGTAGTTTTTTGTGAAGTATTTACCCGTTGCCAATTTACTATGTTTAAAATTAAAACAGAATCTAGACAGATAATCTCACAAATCCGTGTTTATTGCAGAAATGTATAAAAAGAAATTTTTCACCTTCGAAAATAGAAGACATTGAATCAATCGATGATTGGAGTTGTTTTGTTTGCTCTCCCGAGGCACTGTGGGTTCACAGAGGCGCGCTATGGGCTGCTCGTCGTTATTGCGCTTTGAAGAATAAGTAAATTATTCATTTTTAATACTTCTTTTTTATAAACTCTAAAATATTATTCAAATTATTGATGTTATTTTAGGTGTGCTTTGACAATTACTGATCCTGGAAGAAGACTTAAATATCAAAGAGAATGTCAAATTGATGAATCTTCATGTTGTAAGCGTAAGATTAAAATAACAAACAACCAAAAGGCAAAGGTAACTCCAGATGCCAAAAAAATAGTAAAGAAATCTGAAAATAAAAAGAATGCTATGAATGAAGGCACAAAAAGGCGTTCTCCGATGATTTCTAAAAAATCCAAAATGGAACCTCAGTTAATTCTCGGTAATTTAGCACCTAACACGTATGTGGCGATGCCTCCGGCGAAGAAAATCGCTTTATCACAATATCCATTCCATTCCCCCGCTAAAATACCAGTGATTGCGACAGCAATACCTCATATTAATAAGAAACAACAGAATCGAAAGCAGGGTTATAAAAGATATAACGGATATATGCCTGCTGGTTTTGCAGTAGGCGTGCGAGATTGTTATTCAAACGTCATTCCGAATGATAATCTAAATTTATCATTGGAAAGTTTAACTCAAGTAAGTGTATTTTAAATTTATAATCAAATAGTGTTCATATACTAGAAAATTTTATACGAATTACCTTTTTTACAAAATATCGTTTCATTACCATTCAGTACAGTATCGTTGATTCTGCAAAACCTGCACATTTAAAAAGTTATTTTATTATCAATAAAATGGTCCAAAAATATTTTTATTTCAACAGTATTTAGTTTTTGTGATAGGAATGTGGTGATTATATAATTTTATGTTTCATGGAATGTAACTCTAACTAGTAAAACATGTATATCCTATTGTTCAAAATGTATCTTCTTGTTGTGGTATCTTTTGACTAGTTGGAATATATTCCATCTAACCTGGTATCAACTACCGTTTTTGTTGAAGTGTATTTTCAGTTGTAATTTAAATTGACCAGTTGGAATGGAGACGCGACAATTGGTGCAAGTCCAAAAGGTTCAACGACAAAATGTACCCGAAAATTAGACAAAATGTACCCTAAATTTTCCTATTTTAATGGAAAAAGTAACTTTTTATTGTATTATATTTATCGATGTATATGGTACTTTTCATCGTATAGATCACGGATGTTATTAAATTAGCATAAATTACAAGTGTTCTCAACTGCACCAACATATTCTTATTTAAATTGAAAAATTACATTTTAAGCGAATGTCATTGTGACTCATTGAATATCATTTTAAGATGTCATTGGATTAGTTTAAATGTTAGGGGTTCTTAGCCGTATCCAATATTTACTTATTTAAATTGAAAAAAAAAAACTTTCTAAGCCTATGAACTGCAGATTACATTGAATTAGTTTATATGGCAGGGCTTTTCAACCGTCTCCAAAATTTTCTTTATTTCAAATGAATAATTAACTTTTTACCGTATACATCGCGGGCGTTATTAAATTAGTGTAAATGACAGGTGTTCTTAACCGTATCCAATATTTACATATTTAAATTGAAAAATAATAATAATTTATAATTAACTTTAAAAATTTAGGATTTTTGAACGTGAACATTTTGTCGCGGGTACATTTTGTCAGTGCACTAATTTTCGGGTACATTTTGTCATTGAACCTTTTGGACTTGCACCAATTGTCGTGTAACCAGTTGGAATATATTCTGTCTAAACCCACGTAAATTGATTCATATGGCGAACTACATTCTAACTGGTCAACATATATTACAACTGAAAATCCAGTTCAACTACAACTAAGATGGAAAAGTTAGGTTTTCGTAAAAACGTCACACAACTAGTTAATTGAGTTGAGTAAGGTTTTGTCATTTTACTAATATTTTTGTATGGAAAAATGAAACTATCCCATGAATCTCATATTGGTTAGATCCTGGCCACATTGAGTGACTTGCGGGCAACTTGGTAGGTAACTTTGTTGCACCACCAGATCTAGTTGAACTAGTAGATCACTAGTTGCCCAAGTCATAGTCACCCAACCAGCGAGATCTGTTGCCGGCGTTAGGTCTGGTCATGGTGATTTTATTACTTGAGCAACCGTTTCAACTTGCCATACTCGGTGATTAGTTGCTGGCGATTCTATAGTGAAAAAACCATGAGCAATTGCGTTTGGGCTCAAAAGACACTTGCAAGTCACCCGGTGTGGCCCGGCTCTTGGCAAGAGTGCTGTAGTTCTACAGTTATTGTAGACGAGCTGCCCCTTAATAACTCAAAATGGTTAAATGATGCATATAGGAGGTTTTACAGAATCAACAAAGATTGTTTATTTTGTACTCCAAATTGAATATTACATGTATTCATAATATATTTTTCAGGGCTTAGATATGTCATCAATGTCGGCCATGGAAATGCAAATCGACGAAGACAATGTTGTTTGCACGCCAGATTTTCCATTACCAATCGAACCATTGTGTGAAGTAAGAGAAAATGATGAAGATTGTTCAGAAGTGCCACCTAAAGTCGATGACGATGTTCAGTGTTTGACGCCCAATACACCCCGAATTGTTCCGAAACCTCTTTCAGCTTTGATGTCTAAGCCAAATACACCTATACATAAACCGATTGATTCTTTTAACGTGATTCAGATGACTGAAAAGGATGTATCCATTAATAAGATTACAGGAGGCCTTAAGTTCAGAGTTGATCCTGCCACGCTATCAACTAGCAAAATGTATCAATTGCCCGATGGTCGTATTTTTGCTGTCAATATGAACTCTAAAATGCCCGGTGGGTATTCTGCCACTATAGTATCAGTTAATGATCCATCTATACCTCTCTTATCCAGACCCGGGCTCACCGTGAAACCCACAGCTCCACGCACTAATCAATCGTCTGAGAAGAAAACTCGGCGAAAAAGAGAAAAACCCAACAATATGTCGTCTTCTTCAGCATTGGACAAGACATTCCAGTCTTCTATAAGTTCAACCCCACGAGAAAGTACAGTGAAAACTCGTAGTAATTCTCTCAGAGAATCGACAGACAATGGCAATATGTCTATATTAGAAAAAAGTTTAAAAGGTGATCAAAAATCTAACTCCGTTGAGTGGTACACTTATAACATGTGTGATGCTATTGATTTGGTTGACTATGTTTCAAAGAAGTTGCACAAGATGAAGAATACCCCAACGGGAAATTTAAGAAATAAAACTATTCAGGAAATGAAAGAATTTCATTACACATTTGATCAAATACTTAAAATTTCTTGCCAAAGGTTTCATGAAGTTAGAAACAATCTTAATAATGAATTTAAACTCTGGCTTAAAGACAAATGTTCTATTGAATTATTCAGCGATGAAGGAGAAGATGAGGATAACGTAGAAATTACGTCAGATAATAGATTTACTGAAAAACCTACAAACGACAATTCAAAATCTTGTGATGAACCCATATTCATTGATGAGAATTCCAACGATTCTATGAAAATTTCTAGCCTAAATGCGTCGAAAAGTCGCATAGATAGTGAAGTTAAAATAGACAGTATTGTATGTAATATAACCGCTGGAAGTGACACAGAAATGGATTTTACGGTAGACACTGACAAGATAGATAGTGACAAAGATGATGAATTGAAATCCGGGGATGTGAGAACCCCCGAAAAAACACATTCGGTTGAGGTAACAAGTAAATGTGATGAAAATTTAGATAATATGACGTTGAATGATGATTCTATGAATAAAACTGATAGTTGTGATGGTATAATCGAAAAAAATAACTGTGTGACCCTCGATGATTCGAATAAATCTGATTCAACTGTCGATTTTGCGACAGAAAAAGATCCTTCCCCGGTAGATACTGACGAACTTATATTGCAAAACGATGTCGATAACCACGAATCGAAATGCGATAATGGCGAACTTGACGATTTATTAAATGAGGAAGATACTGCGGAAGATAATGCAGAAGTTACCACTGAAGATACTATCATGGATAATAATGCTTTAGATAAAAATTGTAGTACCATCGAAGATAACAATAAGAGCAGTGAAGATTCTAATCTGGAATTAGATGGTAATGATATTAGTAATAATAGTTGTGATCGATCTGATAAAATTTTGAGCCAAATTGACGATAAAGATGATGAAATTTCTTCAACGAATAATGGAATTAGTTTGGACAGTTCTTATTAAAGTTGATGAATAAATTAAGTACAATTTACACACCATAAAATGTTTCAATGTTTCAAACAGCATGCACATTTTAGTTTGGATGATATTGAATTGGTTGAGCAAATTGAGCAAAACTAAAAATATCCAACTCGGTTCTTTGGAGTAAATTTCTCGTTAAACTTGCTGCAGTGTTGTTTTTGGTTTCACAGCTTGAAATTTTTGGACATCATGACTTACCTGACAGTAGACTGTGAAATTTCGCTCGAAAGTGATCACAATCGCAGGCAAAATAATGTGTCGTGTGTTTAAAAAGATAATAGACTTACTCGGTGATTTGTTAACGAACGTTACTCGGTGATTTTAACGTTAACTCGTCGATATCAATATTGCACGTATGGTTTGTGTTCTTGATAACTTTCATCATTATACTTACATACATATGTATGTATATACATCTGCATCTACCTTTGTCATATTTTATTTTTGTGTAACTATTGTGTGTTTGCGTACATATGTGAAAGTTATTTAATGTTATTAGTGAAAGAAGCCACTTTTGAGTCAATACATACATACATACATACATACATCTGAAGAAGTACAACATTCCGTTTGTATATGCACCACACAGTGATTAAGGAATGTATTATATTATATTTAAATTGGAGGTGTTCGTTTTTTTTTTCAGGTTTAAAATGATCATTTGATACTGATTGTTTATTCTCTTTGTGTGAGAGCTTTCCACTTGCGGAATCGAATAATTCAATTTTAAACTTAGCTATTTCTTATTGTTTTGTATGATGGAAAATATTATTACTAATTTAAGTATAATAAAACAAGTGTTTCAAATTTTATAAATTTGTATAGACGCTTTTATTTTAAACGGACCATTTTTTTAACAGTCTTTTGCATGGTTTCTGACCAGAATCTTCGGTTTTCTGCCTGAGTGTGCTTTGGTGGCAACGAGATGATGTTATAAATTAAATTTATTATTAACGATGAATGAAAATAGTTTTGTATTTACTTATAATTTTTATATTATTGGTTGGTGAAGAAATGTAGTGTTTTGTACAATTTGACGCCTGATCAGAATAGTTATTGAACTGTATATTAATGGACCGTTTAAATAAACTAATATTTTATTAAGTTTGATCTATTGATTTTAATATATATATATATATAAGAGAATATATGGCAACTTATTGATTTTGATTTCTCATAATGGGTGTTTTATTGATTTCAGTTAGAAAATGCTATGATTTATTTTATTTCATCGATGAATTTTACTAGTTTGTACAAATTTTATACAAAATTGATGGAATCAGGATTCAAATATAATTTTTGTAAATAGTTCATTACAACTTATGTATAATTATAACGTTAAGCCATTATTTCTAAGAATGTTAAGAGGTATAATATTTTTGTCGTAATAAAATTTTCAACTAGTATTAATTTGTTTGTAAATCGCTTTGAATTCCTTTCAAAATACATGCTTATTTCTATTTTATATCGCAGTCCTGATGACTAGAGTATGGATAGCCAAGGTGCCGATCATTGTTCAATTGTTGTAAAAAAGGTTCGGCAAACCTTTAACAATGCATTTACAACATTTGAACAATAAACGGCACCTTGGTTATCCCGGCTCTACTGATGACTTCATCAGCTAAAAATTGTAACACAAGTAGGGGTGAAGAGTATTAATTGGATGAAATTGTAGAAATAACACATATTTATTAAAAAAAAATTTAATATGATTTCACATTTTTGACAAAATATCTATAGTAAATTGTAAGTATTTTTTTTTTGAACACAAAATAATATTGAATATGGACAGCAAGCTTTTTTTTTTACTGCTAAGGTTTTATTTTAACAACGAATATCAATATATATATTACACATAAATAAACACATACAAGTATTATGCGTGAACAAATATACAATATGCGTGCATTATATATAATATATTGTACATATATTATGTTTTTTACAATAATATCATACATGAAATATCAGCGATAGTGATTTACAATCGATGTCGGTAATTGTGTATTATAATTATAGACAAATATAAAAAATAAAGAGTAACAAATTGAATTAAATTTTAGAAAGAACTGTTGTGCTACATGAAAAACAAAAAAAGTACAATTGGCAGATAGGCGATGCACAATATTGCGTTGAACCTAAGATAAATTACAATATTTGAATTAAAAACGTAACGATTTACAAGGTATTTATAATATATACGAATTAAAATATTTGTACATTCTTACGAGGCGGTAATTAATAAAAAATAGATGATGGTACATTTTGAAAATTACGAGTTCGCACACAATACACATTCATATGTACATACATGCATTCACAATATAAAATGCAATAAAAAATATATTTATAATATATGTAATTATCAATAAGAAATTAAACAAATATCAAAATTTGAGTATTAAGCTCATACTCTAAAAGATGCAGTTTTTAAACTTTCGACTTAAATGCTAATGACTTGTGAGTCTTTACGTGTTCGAGCAAATCGAACACCTTAACGCCAACCTTCTTATTTTATGTATATTCGCAAACATTCAACATCAAATTTCACATTGTGCAGAAGACTGAATAAGAAACATGTCGCGTGTAACAAATAGGTATTATTATATATGTATGTATATTATTTTAATATCTGAATTGTCCTTTCCTTCCGCGCTCGTTGTGATATACTCTGAGCGGAGTGTAGTTGCCGTTTGATGTTCCATTGCTGTTCAATCCTGCAATAAGTACGTACGAATCATTAGTTATGTGTAATTCAAATATTATATGTAATAATGTGATGCTATGCATTTTTTTTTAAATCAGTGAAGTGTTGTTATTTTACAAATCTACAACAGTTACGAATGCAATACGAATATATTACGATATGAATCCTACAAAGCATTTTTAACATAAAGAAAACGAATATTGAAATTTTTGATAATAATAGATATTAAATAATTTACAATATGTATATATATGTAATATATTAGAAATAAACAAACGAAGCTTTACATGAAAAAGTAACGCAAATAAAATATAATGTTTTTTGGTATAAATTATAATTTTTGTCTGAAATACATAATATTTATTTAAGTTAAAGGTCAAGTATCGAAGAATGAGAAAGTGTAATATCTACAGTCGTGGACAAATGTATCAGGCCTTTCTTTCTGACCTTGCAACCTCATCATCCAGCTTTCATCAAACGTCTTCTTACGATTCGCGAAGAAAAAATTATATCATATTTCACTCCTTTTTTACTTCTCCAGCCAGCTTAGAAGATCCGTTTTTGGGATTTTTAAAGGCATAATCGTTAAAATGAGACCCTGACAATGTTCTCTTCGTTATTCTTTTTCTTTTTAATCGATTTTTTTGTGAACCAATCAATTTAAGTTTTTTAAATGTAATAAAAAAATTATCAATCCCGTTCCTTAAATGTATTAAAATAATCCGAGCCCTGTTCCCTTAACTTAATTCCTGTGTTTTTGGCATTTTTTTAATAAAAGATGCACTAAAAAACAAACGGAAACAATAAAGGCGAAATCAGACAGCGGTGAATGTGGGACGTGGTTTTTTTTTTTAAATAGTTTAAAACATACAAAAAAATGTGGCGTTCATGGGAAGTGTGCATGGGATAGTCCTTTCAACACGACACATTCGACCTATGTCCTTGAAATTGTATGGTAGTATTTATCCTTGCTTGACGGTGATCTATACCAAAACGACCCTTTGGACCATTTTGGCTAAAATTGTATCCTTGCTTGAGAGTGATCGATAACGAGTATGGGATACACAGTTATAGATCACTGTCAAGCAAGGATAATAATAATAAGGATACCCAATGAAGAGAAAATAGGGTTAAACAATAGAGGAATGCCTAGATTCGATGCAGCTAGTGGCTATTACATATTTGATCAAAACATTTTTTTTAAATAGCCTGTAGTCCATCCGCTGTAGGAATGCACCAGTGGCGTGCGTTGAAATTCTCGCTTTTTATCGTACAGCCTTAATGTGCACAGGCAGGATACAATAGGAACAGCCTGTTCCTCTCGCGCACATCAAGTAAGGCTGTACGACAAAAAAAAGAGAGAATTCTACTGCACGCCACTGGAATGCACGTACAAGTCTTCCTACAGTGGACCAACTATAATACAAATTTGTCCACCGCTATTATATTATGTATATATTAAATAACAGAAGAAAATCGTATGAGATATACACAAGTGGAATGATATTATACTTTCTCACATAAAACAAAACCTTTTAACATTTTAATGTGCAAAAAAACAAACTAAATACTAGTCTAGGTTTTCAACATGATAATGATCTATGTATGTACGTATTTCTGCAACAGTTACCTGTACGCAACTTACAAAGTCGTGCTGTAAATCTTGGTGAATACATTTTTAAAATATTAATAATCTATCAACCACTGTAATGATATATGTATACAGTGAACCACACTTACAATGCACTATTTACAGCGAAGTCTCATTTTTTCAACAAATACATATGTATGTACATTATTATGTCCATATTGTACAAGAGTGTTAGTAATTAAGTGCACAAAATGCATGTGTGAATGGTAATTAGTCATAAATTACCTCTCAATTCAGTTTCCACAGTGCTGGCTTTATTTATATCAGTTTTGTTAGTACATATTTCGAATGAAACCATTCTTACAATAAAGTATGTTTAAATGGAAAAGACATTTTTAGCGTTAAACTGAGAAAAAATTTCGATTAAAATGGTTTTCTTTTTAATGATAATATCTATTAAATGTTGAAATCTTCACCTTGCATCAACATCGCGTTCGGCGGTCCCGAAGTTGAGCCTCCGTATAACGGACCCAACAAGAGATGGTACAAAACTAAATATATAGCTCCTATAACGCAAGCTATAATGGCCATATTTTCATAGGTGTAACGAAGCTGTTCGATCGGTTGACCAGTCTTCACAATCGATCCAATCAAAGCACCAAACATCCTTCCTGAAAGTCACATTGAACATATCAAACACACTCTTTGATTGAGCATTACAACGGAGGAGTTGTTATGTTATATTACTTACCGATGCAAAAGTGTGCTAAGACTGGGAGTGCTTGTCCCATTGCAGTGTATTTTCTCGGAACTAGATGTCTGAAGTAAAGTATGGCCGTTACCCACACAAGACTCAGGGTGAACACTTCGAATACTTCACACAGTAAAATCCATTCCGCTTTATTCATCAATGCCATTCCTAAATTGATTTAAAACTTTTAATAATCATGATTATATCAATAATTTAGTAGCCAGCAGTTTGGCTCGGTGGTTCGGCTTTTGCCTAGAATCGAGAGGCGCCGGGTTTGATCCCGTGAGTTGACCTCGATTGAAAGGAATTTATTCTGAGTATATCTGTAATGCTGCTGGTTTGGACTTGGATATTTGTGACTCCAGGTCGATCGTTTCTTTTCAGAGTTAGCCAAATTTTCTGATTTCATTATTGAAACGGTTCCTCGATTAAATTAGCCAAAAAAAACCTTCCTACCTACTATGTCACCACTATTGGAGTATGATTAATGTACAATAAAATTTATTCAACATTTATTACAACAAAATTCATAGATGTCTCGTTAATTTCGTGTTTTCAGTGTCTCGTAATTCAGCGACTTATGTAAAAAATGCTGCATTGTTTGTAATTGGCCAGGAAGGCGCATTGGGGTTTACCTGTTAGGCTTTCCCGGTATATATGTATATAATAAAATAATTACAATTAATAGCATTAAATAGTGATTTACGTTTTATTGATATAACAATCTTTTAAAATAACTTCTAAGTAAACTTTTTAAAAATTTTTGACAAATATGTACAAAAGTTTTAGCTTTAGTTTCAAATCACATATTCAAATCCTTTTCTAATGTACCAGTTGAAATTTTATATATAAAACAAAGACTTGTGTGTGTGTAATTCGTTTCTGATTGGCTGTCATCAAACTCGTTTCTGATTGGCTGTTATCAAATTCGTGTCTGATTGGCTGTCGTTAAATGTTAATATTTTTCGAATCGAATATATTTAATAAAAAAACAAATGAATGTTATGAATACCGAGCGAAGCACTTCTGATTAATTGGGTGCCTTAGAGCACCAATGGTTTTGCAATGCAATGGTTTTGATCATTATAGTCTTTTTGCAGAAACAATTTCGAATATGTACATATAATGAAAACTGAAAACCAATAAATACCTGTATATCGAATAATGTAAAAAGTAAATGCTCCGATGAAAATGTTGTTATGTCCGCAATAGTCAATAAGTTTCTCAGCTTTCCATAAAATTGGAATAGCAGGTATCATGCCGACAGTTACAGTCAAACTTAAAATTATATTAGATCCATCCAGAGCCTTCACAGTCCTATAATGAAATAATTTACCCATAATCAGATAAAACATTCACAAAAACAAGCCGCCACAATATCAACAAATATCTACATATACATATAAAACTTACAAGCCTAAATATGTATCCAGTGTACTCCAAAATATACCAAGCAGGAGCAAAACAAAGACAATTCCAATTATTTCAAATCCATAGCGTCTCACTGTGTTCATTGGGAGAGCTAACAATCCAGATTTAGTATGCCACCACCATTCTGGAGGCGTCAGTGGCATATTTCTATAAAATTTACATCATGTATATATATAAAACAAAATAAAAACGATCAATCAGAAGAGAAATACTCAATTTTCATTTACCTATCAAATAATACAACAATGGCCGCCAATATGAAGAAAATCACCGTGGTAATTATAGGAACGAAAAATGGTATTTTCAATGATTCATCAACTTCATTGTGAATCAATGTAACTAGAGGCGGTGCAATAGCCATACCTATTAATCCGAATGCAATTTGTCTGCCAATGTCTCCTCTTCCGACAGACGTTTCTCTCGTGGCGATTACACATGCAGTGCATATCAAGCAAAGTGCAGCAGTTGCAAATATATCACCGAGACACCTGTGTGGAAAAATGAATATAATTAATTAAGAAGACATGTTATGTATTTAATTTCTGTATAGTTAATTATTTTGTTTCTTTTCTGTTATATTTTTGAACATTGTGGCGCATTAGGAATTCCTGTAATGCCACAATGGTCCAAACTTTAAATAAATAAATATGTTGTCACGTATAACATTAAAAAAAACATACCTGAAAACCAAATACATCCAAAAGACAGCTACTGGATCTGATATATAAGTTTCACATGTCGAATCAGCCAGTACACTGTCGGCTGAATCGTAAGGTTGGTCTACGTTGCATTCTATGACTGGATTACACGAATCTTCATTTTCAGGCTTTTCGAGCAGTTGTAGATGGTGCTCTGGAACGGTGCATTTGAAAATGCCAGCTGCAAATAATGTCAAATCGCGAATTTATAGATGTATTCAGTCCAGAAATATGTATGTACACATGTTCTG
Organism: Arctopsyche grandis; assembly: GCF_051622035.1. Classification (NCBI taxonomy): domain Eukaryota; kingdom Metazoa; phylum Arthropoda; class Insecta; order Trichoptera; family Hydropsychidae; genus Arctopsyche; species Arctopsyche grandis. Next base: position 20,319,587 of record NC_135360.1, read on the forward strand.
AAAACTGCTGTTTATGTATTGTTGATTAAAATCAATTAGGTTTAACCGTTTGACAAGTCTGTAGCGCGGCTGTCTTCAATAGAATTTCTGAACTTTGCACGGGATTTTGAGCCTTATATGCGCCTATTTCAACTGTTTTAAGGTTCAAAATTGGTTGAATATATTACTGAGAGTTGAATGCCATCTATTTAATTTGCTTAAAATTAATATATACCAGTAATTAGTTTTTTGTGGAACCATACTGAAACCTCGTTTATGTGACGTCACGTCTTCATACAATTATGAAGAATGATTATTTGACAATTGATCCAAAACTACGAGATATATTATGTATTTTATTGTTTAAAATAATACTTTATGTGTTAATTAACATATCTGATTACTTGAGTAAATATTAAAATCTGTATTTAAGGGCGAAAACTCGATTGCCAAATTCGCGAAAAGGGTGCTGCATACAGGGCTCGTTCGCTATATTTATTGCCGCGGGCAAAGAGTTAAGCAGTTTAAACAATACCGAAACATACTGGAGTTCAATTAATTGAAGTTTATCATTAAACTTTCTAATGCTGGATATCAATGAGTTGTATTGGTGTTTAAAAATATTATTTTTGCATTTATAAATGCAAACAGAAAAGACTCGTCCGGATCATAAATATAATTTTAGCACTAGAGGCAAGTTAAACATTCAAGTTTGTTCCCACAAATTTTAATCTACTATGCCCATAACTCACCCAGGGGATATTTGCACCATGTCGTATAATTATCGCTTTCATATTCCTCAAGCGCCGAATTTAGATTTGTGTTGATTACGATAGACTTGGTATCGTCTGCGTACACTTGACACAATGTAGTGTGTCCGATTCCGCGGCTATAGCACAGATGAGGTGGTACATCCTTTAAGGAATCTAATTCCCTACGTTTTCGGTTTTCCAAATCATCATCATCCTAAAGAATAAAAGACTATTAATACACATGGAACTATGCACGCACCTTATTGCATGAAGTTTGAATAATTATATTTACTGGAATGACTGCTTCAGGATCAACTCGAATATCATCTGAATCATACTCTTCATCTTCGATGTCGGCAGCTTCAGTCGTTGACGAAACTTCTAAATATAATGGACGAGCGACAGGAAGTTTTTCACAAGCATAACGACAGTCTGATAAGTGAAGAAGTCCGACCTGCAACGAATATCAAAATAGTATACTGAATTAGGATGCATAGGTGATCTAAATTTATTCTTAAAACTGTAATTAAAAAATGGAGAATGATGAGATGAAATAATAAATACCTTTTCACCGGTCCAATGATTGCAAATTTTCTCCTCCATGCACATTTCTTGATACACAATAGCGCCATTTTTATCACACATAAAACTTACGGAAGGTCTGCGGGGCTAAAAGATACACATCCGTTGAATATAAAATAATTTAGTAATCATATACATTCAAATTGAATTTAGTATACCTGATGAACTTCTAGTATAGGCACTATTAGTAATAACCCATAGAATAAAGCGGAAAATATGAAACAAACAGCCAACATAAATCGCAATACTTTACTTCCAGGGTTATTTCCATCGCTTCCGGTGACTGTATTCACATCACAACCTCTACCAACCGATAATCTGAAATACACGATATACAATTAAATTGATTCATAATTTCTGTCAGATAATTGTGTATTAAAAGACACTAACTTGTCAGCTAAAGGACCTGCAATAGCAGGTCCAAGAACGGCAACAAATGGAGCTACAATGGATATAATGCACGCATCACCTATCGTCAAGCCAATGGCTCTTATGTGTACCGCTAGGAATGGAAATAGACATCCTACACCTAAAAAAGAAAAATAATTTTACTTGAGTGTGGATATTCTAACAAAAATTTTAATTCATTTAAATAAATTTACTTTACTGTTGATTACACTGGGCAACAAAAAAAAATTACCATAGCGGAGACTAACCAATCTTTACTAACTTTGACCCACTGAATTCGAATATGATAATGATTTTTGTTGGTTGGTGATCGTTTATGAGATATGAGCGTTTAAAAAAATGCGCGATTTTTACAGTTTTTTGGCTTTTGCGGTCTTTAACTCAAAATCTAGTATTGCTGTGCTCAAAGTGAGTATTGGAATCAGTAGTCAGATGTTTTTCCCATTGATTGTGATTTTCATTGCCTTAAAGTACTTATAATTAATTGTCTAGCGAATTTTAAAAGTCAAAAATATATTTTTTTGCGGATTTTTTTCCGTCCTATTTTTCATTTATTTGGCAATTTTTTTATTTCACCACGTTTATGAGGATTGGTTTTCTATCTCAATATTTTTCTTTTTTATCTAAACGTACTAACTCAAGCGGTAATTGCAATTTAAATGCTTTCGTTGTGTATATGGTTGTAACGCGTAATGTGTTGGGTGCAAGCGAGACGGCATGTAATCCACCTCACTGAATACAGCGGCCGGACTAATTAATTATAAGTATTAGACAATTAATTATAAGTATTTTAAAGCAATGAAATATCACAATCAATAGGAAAAACATCTGACTATTGATTCCAATACTCACTTTGAGCATAGCAATACTAGATTTTGAGTTAAAGACTGCAAAATCCAAAAAAACTGTAAAAATCGCGCATTTTTTTAAACGCTCATATCTCATAAACGATCACCAACCAACAAAAATCATTATCATATTCGAATTCAGTGGGTCAAAGTTAGTAAAGATTGGTTAGTCTCCGCTCTGGTAATTTTTTTTGTTGCTCAATGTTATTAGATGGGATAGGATGAAATTTTTTTAATTAAGAATACTACGAAAGGCAACAAAGCCTTTATTAATACACAAAGTAATACAGAAATACAAATATCAAATAAATAAAAATCAAAAACAGAAAATAAAAAACAACGAAAATGAGGACAATAAAATCCGATAAAAAGTTATAAACACATCAATTCAAAATATTATAATTATTGCCCTATACTGTATAATTCAAAATGAGAATGAGAATAAATCTTTAACGTAGGGCGTTATCTGTGTGTCTGTCTATTCATAATTATAGACAACACGTTCACAAACAATAATAGTAAACAACCGTTATAATAATGATTTACATACGAGTGTGGTATTTTACATATGTACACATTAACGACGACTTTGAACTTACCAGCTAAATAAAAGAAAATGACTATTTTCAGCGAAATCAGGTTTTTATTTATAGAGCAAATCATCTTGTCTCGTCCTCGTTCTACTCTTCATTGATCGATCAATTGGGTCAACGATGGGTCCTTTGACACTATTCACTATCTATCTATAAAAAGTGTCGTCCGAGTGCAAGCATAGCAAGCCCCAGAAGTCGGTGAGCAGTTTTAGCCGGTCCGTTGATGCTATCTCCACATGCTTCTTCTCTGGTTGGATCCTCAATTTGGTCGGCTGTTCTCCCTCCACCTGCGAAAGCAAAGCAAAAACTGGTATTAAAACAAAGCATTTCGATGTTATTTTGTACGAGCACTTGTCTCCGAGCTACTTTTGTGGTCTGGTTTCACGAATTTCGTGTACGTAAAAGAATGTTCGAGCGATGTGTTCTGGAACTTTTGGGTTCTGAGAAATTGATTATGGCACTAGAGAAATTATTTTTGAATATGCTATGGATATCCACCATTGGGATGCATTTTATTTTTTTGATTAGTTATTTTTTATAGGAGCTAGGAGTCGCTAAATATCTATAAAATCGCCTCTTTTTTACATCCACGAAAAGAGTCCAGGAGGCTTATTTAACGGTCGATTTAAAAAAAAATACGCGCATAGTTGCACAGAAAATATTTTTCTCATACCGATGATGATATTTTTTTAAATTGGTCCAGTTTCGGAGGAGAAAATAGGATAATACGAAACCTCGATTTTGTCGATTTGAAATACGTTTTATCTGGTCGAAGCGCAACTGTCGCATTCACTCAATATATATATATTGATATATATTGTCGCATTCACTCAATATATATATCGAAGAAAGGAACGGCAACAAAATTAAGGTTTCGGGTGTACAGCCCTCTTAAGCGGTAAAGTTGCTCTATATAATAATGGATAAAGGTTCATTTCATACTATTGAATAATTTAAATATTGGATCTAGAGCACAATTAATGAATAAAAAGTTTTAATAGCAAGTAATTAAATATGTAATTTAAGAATAAAAAGGCTGAAAAAGAACGAAAATCCAATAAATAGAACGGTTAGAGGACGAAAGGGTCTTTAATGTACATATAGGTAGTTTTAAATCGGAACACTCTTCAACATAGCGGAATCTCAGAGATTCCCTTTCATGTTTAATCTTATCGACATTTTAAATCGAAAAATGCGACGCTTGAGATGCGAAACGTCACGCATTGACAGAAAAGGAAGCACAGTAGATTGCGCTCTAATTGGTAAGCCTTCTGATGAACGACAATTAACTACTAGTTTCTTTTTCTTCGGTGAAAACCTCAAGTATTTTGCGAAATTGCACAAGGACACGTTAGATTAAGCACGGTGCACAGCTAAAATCGTTAATTTCGGCGTTTGTTCACTCTTGCACAACAAGATTTAATGTAATTGGGTAACACATGGCTGAGCTGGAAATCGCCCATAATTTGATGGCTATCGTTGTTCAATGAAATGAACGAGATTCTCAGTATGCCCGGTACTATATTGGAACAGAAGTTTAATGTATATCATAAAATTCAGGATTTAGTTATAAGTTTGTATGCGTACTGATCGCTATTGGGAATTAGGTGAGGCATTAATTTCGATGAAATAGCAATATTCAACGTCGGTTGACCCAACGGATTAACATGCGTCAATCAACTCAAATATAGGGGATTTATATTCATGTTAAAAGACAAACAAAAGATTTATATTTAGAAAGTTGTCTATTGTGACGAGGGGCGATATTTTTCATAAAATACTAAATAAATACTTGTAGAGATTTACGCTTCGGGTTAGTTAATAAAATTCAACAGAGGATGTTAGTTTATATGCCGTATTTCGTTATTTAGGTAGAATTAGCGTAATGTACGCTTTTTTGATAGTATAATGAGATTGACAAAGAGGGGAGTGCAGATGCATCAAAGCGAGACAAATGTATAATTTTTTACATATGTACATATTTATAATATAAATAAGATTAAAAAGTTACATTTTACTACTTCTAAATCAAATATAAAAATATTGATTTTTTAATTCAAAGTACATACATACATATGTATATGAAAACAATAACTGTCACTTTTAATTAATATAAAATATAAATGAATGTAGTACTGTTCTAATTGAAGAAATATAAAATATTCATATAAAAAATACCGATAAACATGTAATTAGAATTAACGAACGTATTTACTAACGCCTTTTAAAATTCAAATTGTATTGAATGCTCCGTTTATGTAATGCTTCTGATGGCCAAATATATGATCATTATGACCGCATTCAAGCCGTTTTCGCGGGAAGAAACGCTTTTCAGCCAAGTATTTTACTGTTTTTTATTAGCCGACTGAAGCGAAGTTTACGAGCTCACACTCTCATATTTTATTAGTACGTTGCGTAAAACCTTAACGAACACATTGTTCGTGCCTCGGATATAAGTATAGGGCCGCATTGTGGCTCTGGTTTTGTTGGTTAGAACTCAGGAGATTACCATCTATGTCGGCTGCGGAAACGACCATAGTCCGCTATTTTGGTCTGCTTGTATGACGTCATCCGGATCAAAACGAATCGCTGCGATGTCCTACGACAGCTTTATCGCCAATCAACAGAAAACTTCGATCAATTAGTTCAAAATGAGTTCTAAATATGTACATATATTGAAAAACTTTTTCGACTCGTTTTCATCTTGAGAGGAAGGAAGGTCAAATATGATATTTTATTATGCTGTTTTTTATAACAAAAAGCAGAGTTTAATAGTCTCCAGCATGTTAGCGAGACCGTGACCGGTGCGTGTCATGGACACGTTCACAAAACGCGCACGCTCCGTTTGAAACCCCCCCAAAATTCAAATGCGTTAACACACTAAATACAAATACAATATGGTAATATTTATTTATGACAGGTGGTTGAGTTTATAAATATTTTCTTCCAATTTTATTCAAAGAATTCATTCATTGTGGTGTTTTTAAAATTTGGTGTAAAAAGTCCAAAGGGACATATGCAATAATTATACGATAGGGCAATATAGGTATATAGAGGAGGAATATGAAAAGTTGTTCGAATCCTAACAAATATATTGACCAGTGGCGACTCGCAAAAATTCACAGTGGCAGGGTTGCAAGGATGAATCGGACTGTAGTAGACCGGTGACCGAATGCAAACAAAAATAGCATGCATATGTCTATACTGGGTCTACCTCACGGGCCCGAAAGTGAAACGCCCGAAAACGCAAATATCGGAAGGCAAAGATCGAAAATCGAAAAATCTTAAGTCGAAAGATAAAAAAAGGGTGCATGGTAAACGGTACATACTCACTTAATTTGCGCGAGCAGGATACAACAGGAACAAGAGGAACAGGCTTTTCCTCCCGTATTCTGCGCGCGCACATTAATACGGGAGGAAAAGCCTGTTCCTCTTGTTCCTGTTCCTCTGCGCGCGCACATTAATACGGGAGGAAAAGCCTGCTCCTCTTGTTCCTATTGTATCCTGCTCGCGCAAATTAAATGAGTATGTACCGTTTACCATGCACCCTTTTTGTATCTTTCGACTTAAGATCTTTCGATTTTCGATCTTTGCCTTCCGATATTTTCGTTTTCGGGCGTTTCACATTCGGGCTCGTCCCGGAGACCGATATAATATATATGAGTGGCATGCGGTGAAATTATCTCTCTTTTTGTCATACAGCCTTGTTTAATGTGCGCGCGCCGATACGGGAGGAAAAGCCTGCTCCTCTTGTTCCTGTTGTATCCTGCTCGCGCAAATTAAATGAGTATGTATGTGGGTATGTACCGTTTACCATGCACCCCTTTTTTATCTTTCGACTTAAGATCTTTCGATTTTCGATCTTTGCCTTCCGATATTTGCGTTTTCGGGCGTTCTATACTATACTAGGACCGGTCTATACTAGGGGGCTGCAGCCCGCAGCCTATATGGGCGGAAAAATAGCATGCATATGTACTATACTGAGAGGACTGCAACCCCGCAGTCTTAATAGATAAATAAGTTTTTGAGCTCTTTTTCCTATTATGCTGTAGATTAACATTAGAATAATATAATACTATGATTACTAACCAAATTAAATTAAATTGTAAAATAGAAAATGATCAGTAGATCAGTAGCCATTAAAATAGATATAAGATGTATTGTGAACATAATTTCGTAATAATAAAAAGCATTTAAAAATCAAAAAGCCCCCCAGTCCATATGGACGAGCCGGCACTGATATTGACCCAAGTTATTTCCACTGAGTTCAAGATAAATAGGCTAATAAACGTCAAACATCCCGAAAATGTTGAAATTAGAAACGCGTTGTATACGATATTTTATCTCCAACGTAATGGCAGACGATACGTTAACGTATATTGATGACCAAAATGAGCAATATGGCAAAGTATGAAAACGATCGGATAAGAGATAAGGGATATAAAAAATTACGTCTTAAACGAAGACCGTGTGAAACGTAAAAGAGGTTTGTAAAATGGAAATAGATTGGATAAAGTATTCAGCGGGAGTTTTGAACGGTTCAAATTTTAATAAAACTGTATTTTAAAAACTAGCTTAATAATTTTTGGTAAAACTACTCTTACTACTAGGGGTTCCAAATATTCGAATATCGAATAGTAGCTAAAAATTATTTATTTCTAGTTTAAATCAATTAGAACTAAACGTGCTGTAGAAAATAAATAAAAAATAAGTTCGTATAAAAATTATTCGAATATTCAGATTTGGAACCCCTTCTTATTACCCTTACCTATTCCGAAAATACATTGAAATAGGTGTTTGTAAAATTTATTTAGGGTGTTCAATTACCAAATTCAACCTCCTATAAACTTCCTCGCCATTTCCTAGGCAACGCGCTGTGCAAATATAAATAGGAGCCAGTTGGGAATTAAAGTAATGTTATTATTGAATACAATCTCATATAAAATGGTTAAAAGCAATCAACGAAATGCATCCTGTACTAAAACAAGTGATCTAATACTAATCTAAAAACCCCATTGCACCACCGCACCCCTGTAGATTCCCAGTTGGAGAATTTAAAATTACCCTTGAAATTCGTAATGATAAAAACAGTCACACACCTGGTACCCGTGTTCCATGTGTACCTATGTATCGCTTTCTACCACCACCTCATGAATAATTTATGTGCTAAAAGATAAGCATAATTTAGCCGACGATAATCATTTACAACGACGAACCAAGTCGTTGACAACAGCACAGCAGTGACAATACATTGTATCTACATGTAAACAAAAACAAAACAATCGTGTATTGTTTATCGCAAAAACTGTCAATATGCATACAAATATTATATGAGGACATTAAATCCCCTTTTTTATAAACATAAAAACGATATCTAATAGCTAGTATTAAAAATTGAAACAGCTACATTATGAAAGTACTGATTTTGTAACATTCACTATGCATGTACATATATACATAGATATGAAAACCTTTCGTGACTATTTTTTTGACGTGTTAATTACACACGTGATACTATCGCAACGAAATAGAACTGCTAAAGTAACAGCGAATAAGGTTCGAATTTGAAAATGTTTCCTAGAATTGAGCTTAAAATATGCATGCAGCTGTAACAAATATGTTCATTCATATGTGTATATATTTTGAATAATTTTCACATTTCATGCAGGATAATTATCCACTTGGGATTTCATTTGATTATCTGACCACTTTTATTAATGCAATCCAACTGCAGTCTCTTTACAAGGCTCTTTTATGTTTTACTTTGCAAACGATTCAGTATGTATTTATTCTCACGTATTTATCATCCCAGTCTTTCGATCGTTTTGAAACTTTGCCATTTTGCACGGTTTGGTCAACGATGGAAATTTAAATCGATTCTGAAAATGTTCGTTCGATGGTGAAAAAGAATCTTAATAAATACTCCTAAATTTTCGTAATTGTTGGAGACGGTGATTTTTAATAAAAAGCATGACTGAGTGTAGTCGGTTCAAAATTTACTGACCCCGACTTCATTTTATGATTCGACTCCGACTCCAACTTGAACTATTTTAGTAAGATTAACTTTTTTTGGCAACGTATAAAATTTTTAGTAGTAAAAATAATGTAAGGAATTAAAAAAAAACTATTTAATTATTAGTAATTAAATATGTACATATATGTATGTGTATGAATTTCATACAAAAATAAATCGATGAGAAAAATGAGAATAAAAAAATAGTATGAAATGGAGGAAACAATCGGTTTTGGACACGACGTATCAAAATACGTGCAATTAAACGATTTTATTTATAACTAGTGTTTTTACCTGGCTTCGCTCGGTATTTGTAATATAAACGGCTTAAACATGGCAAAACAATCTAATAGTAAACATTAATTTGTTTTTTTATTAAATTTATTTGAAACGAAAAATATTCAATGATTTCGATATCGTCGTCAAAGAAACTTTGATTTGTTTTCGATGCTCCCACCCAAACCTTTAAACCTTACTTACATACGAAGTCTATTTCGAAATTGCATATACATATATTAGATGTAATTTAAATTCATTCTTTTTATAAAGAATTAATTAAATTTATTAGTAGATTGGTCAATAAAATTGGAGAATAGTTGACAGATACCGTATTAGTATTGATTAAATAAAATAATAAAAAAGGAGTCGAAATCGGTTGATTTTTTACAACTCTAACTTCGAACTCCAACTCCACAGCCCTGATAAAAAGCATAGAAGATTATTGGTGTAGTTTTCGATGACAACACTTCTGATGGACATCGCATTTAATCGATTGACCCCCTCGGCTATGACGTTAAATGCCAAAATTAAACGACAAACAAACGTAATTCCACCAGAGGTCCACTCAGGGGGGGAAGAGGGGGGGTTTAGACTCCTCTAAAATCAAATACGAAATAAAATAAAACCCCATGACGGCATAATTCAAATGTTTTTTAAGAAGAGAGAAAAACTTGATTTTAAAATTAAAATTCATTTTTAAAATAATCATGAATTTTATTGATTTCCCAAAATATTCGCTTGACACCCCCCCCCCCCCCCCCTCAGATAAGTTTCGGTTGACCAACAACTAATTTTGGACATTTTAGTTCTACCTAATTGACTAATGGTAGACCATAATAAGGTTGTTATTCAAAACAGTGCTGACCACTAGTAATATTAAAAAGAAAAAAAATATTGAGCTTAAGTGAAACAAAATTGTCACTGAAGAGTACAATGATTTTACAATGAGAATAATAAACGTTATTATCACTAACCAGTGCTTGATAAAGTTTCAAGTTTTTCGTCCATTTTTTATAATTCAACTAGCCCTAAGACGATTCTAGATTTCACGTACTGAAATTTTCATCATTTTTTTTTTGTGATTTCATCCATTCAGTCCAACACTTTTTCATCATACCTGGTTATAGTCACATAATAGCATTTATTTCAGGCATGTGACATTTTACAATGTTAAAAATCGTCAACAAATTATTAATTGATGACACAATAGCAGAGTTAGCGACGAATTACACTTAATTAAAAACTCACACGCTTTTCGCATACAAAGTTATGTAACTTGTGTAATCACGGGCAAGTTCACGTTACAAAACAGGAATGCAGAAAGAATGTTGAAGACGAGAAGTTGCGTATTTTATCGATCACTTGCACGTACTTGGCGGCTCACCGACAAAGTGCATTCTTGTAACCAGATCAATTATGGATAGATAGCGTAATTACCAACAAGTAATTCTTCGATGAAAGTTAGCTATGAAAGCCATGGGAAAATAGCACTGACCTTAAGCTATGTCCACGTGCTGTCAAATAATACAGTACATATTACCATACAAGACAGCGACTATTTACTATCTACCAATAGACATACATACATATACTAGTGTTGTACCCGATGAAACATCATCGCATGGGTGTTGGCATATTAAGTTATTAAATAAAAAAAAATTAAAAAATGTGTCGGTTCTGTGTTCGATCCGCACGCGGTCGCATGTTTTTCAAATACCTTTTAAATATATTTAATTTAATATTTATATTTAATTGTTTAATATGAAAAAATATGGTAAAAACTACCTACCTACCTACATATAAACAATATAAAACACCAATAGAAAAATTAATTAATTAAATAAATTTTCAATAGATGGCGCTAAATGCTCAGAGGAAACATTGGTAGCAAACAGTATGTATAGAAGTTTGTTTCTTTCGTTATTATATTCGTATCTTTATTATACTCGAACATTTTGTTGGTAGCGTGTTAGCTGGGACGTATGTATATATATATATGTCAAATCGAAATATATATCGAAAAAGACATGTCAAATCGAAATATACATATATCGAAAAAGATACGTCAAATCGAAACGACTATTATAGTACGGCGAGCGTTATCGCAGATACACAGAATAGTGATATTATATATATGATGATGATACATATATTTGAATGTATAAATATACATACCATTATATCTCGAGAATGACTAGGGCTAGTGTTAACCGTCATGCGCGTCTTGTTTGCCAAAAGGAGAAGTTTAAGTTTAATGTTTCATAATATAGAAAAACGTATATAGATTACAGGTCATTGTGTCATCAACGATTCTCATATTATAATAAAGAATAAGAATTTGCTTATATATTCATACGTACGTATTTAAATATGTATCATAAAGTCTAGAATTTGATGAGTAATTCACAGCAAGGGAAATTATCAGAGTCAAGGATAGGTCGAAGTTTATTAAACAATGCTACATAGCTTTGAATGACAAAACTAGTCATCAGATTGAATATGTGACAGGATGTAGCCGTTGTTTCATTTGATATACATTCGTATTTACATATTTTTGAAATATTAAATCTGAGTGTGACATTAAAATGTTACAGTTTGATGTACGAGTCTGGTGACGAGCTATAGGTAAGTACATAGCATTTTCCGTAGCAGTTGCAGGCAACGCTTTTGCAGAGACAATGCAGTCAAACTGGTTGTCTCCCCACTACAATTATGGAATAGGTGTGTTTTTCTCGACGCCCTGAACTTGAACGGTTCGTAAAAAATATGCCGATTGCTGGACGGTGCCAATAAAGGTAGTAGCTTGAGCGAATCTGATCTGTTGCGGAAGCTGCATATTAAACACTGGCGCCAGAATTCTTACTAAGAATGGTCGCAGAAAGAGAAAATGGCGTTCTCCTTGGAGCATGTGAATTGGGATGTGTGCAGTTGGAAAAATTGGTAAATTAATTAAAAAATCGATTAAATTATTCGGTTGTGCTCACTTATCTACTATACTCATTTCTCTATTTTCATCGTATGTTCATAAGCGTTCCTTGTTAATATCAAGTGTGGGAATATGATAAGGAGGGAGAAATAATAACACTATAACTTATTAGTGAAGTAAAAATATATATGAGAGATAATGCGAGCCTATGGTGCAAATTTTATAAGATGTAGTGTGAAAAAGATAAAGTTATAAGCGTTTAAACAACTAAAATCTGACAAGACGAGTGGGTGGCGGAAAGTCAAACATATAAGGCTACTCGCCATCAAACGTCAATGTCTTCAAAATTTTTGAGTCGCTACATGTCTTTATTACGATTATTTTTCACCATCGATTTAAAACTGTCAGAAGCGATTTGAATTTCTATCGGTGACCAAATAAAGTAGAGTTTCAAACCGATAGGAAGAATGTAAGAATTTCGACTGAATTATTAGCGAAGTGAAACATAGAAAAGCCTTGTAAAAAGAACGAACTACCAGCCAAATATCAATATCTTCAACATCAATCATAATAGGAGGATTTTTAAGATACACAAGAGAGGTACGCAACACGTGTTTTTTGCAGGTTTTATATTTTTTCAGATACTTTTGCACATGCAAAAAACACTAGACGTACTCCGGTACACCAAATCTGTATCTCAGTGTCCTTTCGCGAGCCACACCCCCTCAAAAGTTTTCAGTAATATTTTATCCTTGTATTGATATACAAACATACATAGGTTTGACAATTATCAATAAGGGCGAAAACACACAGCAAGGAACGTGACACATGGATTTTTTTTAGATATTTTTAAACATGCGAAAAAAATGTGGCTTGCCCAGAACATATTCACCCCTTGGAGTGTTTTCGGTAAAATTGTATCCTTGTATTTATCCTGGCTTGACAGTGATCGATAACGGTGTATGGTGTATCCCATATTTGATGAAATGTAGGAGAACCCCCACAGCGGGGAGCCAAGCACACGACGTGCCGTTCTTCCCAGTGTGATTTCACCCTAACTGTGATTCCCATATATTCAAGGCCAATTGCAAACATCGATTAACAAGCATAGAGACATGTATAGACAAATTTGCAGCATTTTTATAAATTACCAAATTCCAGATGGATAGTACTGGATAGATATTTGAAGAAATACAGGAAAAACTTATCGAAATAATAAGATCGTACGAATTAATAATGACATGAAGATACGCCTCTCACCACCGGAGTCCACGTACGCGTCCCGTGCTGCACGTTTGAGCCACACATGGTTAGGGCCGGGCCGCACCGTGCAACTTTGTCGGTCGACTAGTTGCGCGACACGAAAAAATGTATGGAAATGTGTGCGACAAACAAGTTGACGAATGTAGCATGTCACATCTACCTGCATGCATTGGTCTGGTCGTTCTCAACCAAGTCGCTCGCAAGTCGCACGGTGCGGCCCGGCCCTTAAGGTCTGACCGCACTATGCATGGTGCAATGTTGCCTAGTGTAGTCAGACCTTAAAGGTGCAGACACACAGAATCGTTTTCAAGCTCTACAATTGAGTTTGACGTTTGACATTTTTAACAATGGTGGCCATTCAACGCTCGGTTCATCCCTGTCACGTAACAAATTTATTTTAGCTGCAAGCAATCATGAACCAATTTAAACTATACATACTTAATTATACGTTTCCAAATCCCCAATGCGAGGAATTAAAATTTAAACATTACAAAAAGACAAGTATTCACATTGTCAAGTACGAACAAATTCTTTTAGCCAGAAATAACTACAATTATATATGTAATATGGCTAATTCATTGTTTGTACTTTATTCCCCTATCCGAAATATAGGTATGTAATGATATTGCCAACACTAGGGAGGATAAAGGTAACAAACCAGCGAATCACCTTAAAGTGGGAGCATGGTGGAAGCACGGCATAATTTATTAGACACCTTGACCAGCCGAGGCACGTAATTGGTCCACGTATTTTTCCAGGGTTTTATGTTTTGTACGAAAAACGTCCACACGGGTCAAAAGACAAAGTACGGAGAGATAAAACAAACAATAAAGACCCTCCTCTTCAAACCAAAGCCTATACATTAAGTTTTATTTATAAAAATGTTACGAAAGAGTAATCATTACCAGACTTAGTTGGCCAGGACGCATTAAACCACAAAAATGGTTTACTATTGTTAAAATTTTTGTTGTTGTCTTGCTTTGTAGGACAATAGTGAATTTGTGGGTACAAGCATTCTGGCCGCCGAAGTCTGATCAATACACTTACTTTCCGATAAAGATTTTTTTATGATTCATTTATTTCACAGTCAAATTATAAGATGAAAGGCGTGTCACTGAATGTAATTCATTCTACAAAAACACTAACTATAAATAATTCGATTATTAAAAAAAAACGTACTGATGAATTTTCCATATATGTATTTCATAGCCCACAATGGGATGTGATGTTAATTTAATGGTTAATAAACGAAGTGCTTCGCCAGACACGTGCGTGCTCATCGCGGTACATTTACTCAATTTGAAAGTCACTCGACGAAGGGTTAAAATTTATGGGGTGTTAAAAATCACCATCGACAAATATGTATATGAGCGATAACGAGGGTAATACATCAAGATACAATACACAACAAAATATCATATGTATTATATAATGGCATAGTTAGTCTTTACAAAGAATTGACCCCAATATATGCGATACAAATAGTTTTTCAATATATGTATGTATGTACATGAATTCATTTGCTTATGCATATATGAGTTTGCACATGAATCTCGAGTTCTTATCATATGTAAGTAAGTCCATTGAATTGCAAAACAGCATTTGCGACCGGTTCTGCAGACGGTGATGTCACGGATTTGAAATAACAGATTTAAACTAGGTAGCTATGCAAAAACGGAATTTCGGCACGTACATATGTACAACTCTTTGGAGGATCGAGTTTGATGCATTGGTTTTGTGCAATCTTTGAGAATCGTTGACAGCCTCGATGACATCACTGGATCGCTTTGATTTAATAAAAATCGTGGGAGGGTTAACTGCTACACCATCGTGTTGCACTAATGTGGTACAAGGACACCTCTACGTCGTCTTTAACATTATGATTCTAGATACTTTGTAAGACGAAATGAACTGTTATAGGTTAAATAGATTAATAATAGTGTTTGGTGGTTCAATTATTTCTTCTTTTGTTCCAAATATTTGTCATATTATATTTACAAATGGAATTACATATGTATAATTTAAATCATTGTTAAGTAGAAGTAATAATTTGAGGAGTGAATGTACTTATTGTTCCATGAAACTTCAAAATCACACAATTTCATGGACATTAAAACAGTCAAATATGTAAATAAAAAGAAGGGAAAATTACCCAATACCCAATCTAAGATAGTAAATAAATATCATCGTATGAGCCGTTATATTTGAAAGCGGCGGAAATCCAATTATCAGTTTCAAAAATACTATTTCTGTTTGATTTAATTCACAAATTGTTATCACCACTTTTAATTCGATATGTCCAGAATTTCAAAAAAGCAGAATAAACGTATTACAGGCCACTAGTATTTTAAAATAAATATCACCGACGACAAAGGAGCGCGAAGCTTGCGCGCGGTCAGACGTGTTTTGCGTACAGCTACAAACTACAAGTGTATGTGTATATATATGAAATTTTATGTTAAAAAGTAGAGAATGCTTACTCTTTTGTGGGCTAAATATAAAGTTGATGGACATCAACCATGACCTATTATACAATACTTCATATGTACATAAAATTCAAGGCTTTTCATTTAAATATGTGAAGGAAATTTAGATTGAATTTATAGCTATTAATTACGGCTAACTGACAGTTAGATGGTTGCCACGATTTCAGTGTAATTTTAAAAGGTTTTTGACTTTTATATTAAATTCTATATATGTATGTATGAGCCATTATATTTGAAAGTGGCGGAAGTCCAATATTCAGTTCCAAAAACACTATTTCAGTTCGACTTAATTCACAAATTTTTATCACTACTTTGAATTCGATATGACAATAAATCTGTAACAGGCTACAGTATTTTTAAATATATATTGTAAAACGCAAAACATTATACATATTTAATGTTTTGTGAGTTATTTCTCGAAACGAAGAAAAGTGGACTTACGCCAATTTCAAATATAACGGCTCACATGTAATATGTGCACCATCATTTTATATATACATACATAGAATAAATTAAATTTCAAGTATTTACAATGTACATACATACATATATGCACTTGAATTTAATAACTAAACATAATAGTTATTAAAAGATTATGAGTCATTCACTCATATATAAAAATAAACGATGACTTTTGTCGAGGTTATCACATTTGCAACGATATCGAGTATCGCGTGTGTAAGTGTTAAAAAAGTGTTTTAATATTAAACATTCGTACTTGGTAGCGCGAAAATAATTATCATAGCAAAATATAATAGTACCATGGCCTCACGTGAAACTTTATAAATTCAAGAATTTTTTGATAGCTTTACGATTCCACGTATGCAAAGCTTTCGTGCCGGTGGACCATGTGGTCACAGTTTAAAAATAGTCAGGTGATGCAAGAGAATTAATAAATTATGTACATGTGTATATAAACAAACTCTATCGTTTGATACAGGAGACTTAACCCAAACGTAAGGGTAGCCGCTCACATGCTAACACGCAAATTAATAAGCTCGTAGTGCTTCTCGAAACGAATCGGATGTGAGTCATTGAATTTGCGCTGCGACTGCTGTAATATAATGTCTCCATACATGATTCCGATTAATCAAATAGGTTCTAACGCACACAATATATATATATACATACATATATTCCACAGACTAATACATATATAATTTCGAAAGAGATTTTGTATGTATGTATGTAAGGTTTATTAGTAATCGAAAAACAAATCAAAGTTTCTATGACGACGATTCGATATGGTTGAATTTTTTTTTTCGATTCAAAACAATTTAATAAAAAAACAAATGAATATGTACTATTAGATTCGCCATGTTTAAGTTGTTTATATTACAAATATTGAGCGAAGCCGGGTAAAACCACTAATAAACAATATTTAATATGTACTGCGATAACTTAGTGGATAGAATATTTGCGAAGGGAAGTGGAACAGGAATTAAATGTTGCCTACTAAATAAATCAGGCTCCGCAATTTTTTTTTATTTTCTAAATTATTTAAGTCGCCACGAAATAAAAAAAAAAAAGTTGAAGTAATTGACAATAGTGAACCATTTTTGGTGGGCAATAGCAACATGTCCGCTGATCTCTGCTTATAACCAGACTTCGGCGTTGGCTTGGTGCTCTTTAAATAATAATAGACCTCTCCATTAGTTAGTAAGCAAGAGAGTAGAAGAGCGTGGTTGACAATAATAATAGCGAATCATTTTTTTTCCAAAAAGCATCGTCCCGACGCCAATCTTTACTTATAAGCCAGCAGCATGGCTCGGTGGTTGGGCTTTTGCCTAGCACCGAGAGGCGCTGGGTTCGATCCCGTGAGTTGACCTCGATTGAAAATAATTTATTCTGAGTATATCTGTAATTCTGCTGGTCAGGCTTGGATATTTGTGACTCAAGGTCGATCTTTCTTGAAACGGCTCCTCGATTAAATTGGCTAAAAACCTTCCTACCTACTATGTCACCACTATTTGAGTATGATTTATGTACAAGTTAAAATTCATAGATGTCTCGTTAATTTTGAGTTTTCAGTGTCTCTTAATTCAGCGACTTCTTTAATAAAAATGCTGTATTGTTTGTAATTGGCCAGGAAGGCGCACTGGGGTTTACCTGTTAGGTCTTCCTGGTATATATGTATATAATAAAAAATAACGGTTAAGTTCTAACATGTATAAATATTACCCCTATTTATTTCCCACTGCCTTTTTATATACAAGGTGTCCTAGGCTTTGACTCACTATCTTCGAGAAGATTTTTTGCCATTTTCAAATAATTGTTTGGAGTATTAAAGAGAAGTATTGACAACCCTTCGATTTATCGGAGCTTAAAGTTTGGGCGCCTGAATGCGATAGAACTTTACGTCATCGTCGACTTTTCCAACATATGTATTGTTGTGAAAACGTAACTGCAACTCGTAACAGTAACTCGTCTCTTGTAAAGGCTGTTAGAATTTGGACCTGTTTGATTGTCATGTTGATGAACCGGTCAGTTTCATGAGATTCAACACGAGTATATTTGCATGAGATGAATGATTGTTAATTTTTTGTAGTTCTTATTTTTTTGTAAGACTTGTGTGACTCATTGGGGCAAACTGTCAGGTCATATTGGTCATTAATTTGTTGTTGTTCTTATTTATTATAATAATAAAATAAAATAAATAAATGTTTGTCAGTTGGTATCTATTTGACACTTGATCATCAAATTCATTTTAAGAGGATGTTTAAATGTCCTAAACGCTCGCGTATATGGTCTAATAGCATTGAATAAAACACCGAGTGTAATTAGAAGGGTTAATTGGTAAATTTTTCTCGGTAAAGCACTGAATGAAACTTGCATATTCATTCACTCCCAACGAGTTCCGCGAAGAACTAAATTTACTCTGCTTCAACATAACAGAATTTAATTTATTTTTTAGCGAAGAGCGTCCGCGTGAGCGTAGCTTTTATTTATACAAAAAAAGACAAATACTGTGAATTTACAAATTGGTTTGCGGTAGCTTTGGCTAATGGAAAATTATGTGTTTTTGGTACGCGCAT